>NC_081407.1:429466229-430066229 GCF_030272615.1 Cryptomeria japonica
TGAGATTAGGATTGAGAGAGAGAGAGAGAGAGAGAGAGAGAGAGAGAGAGAGAGAGAGAGAGAGAGAGAGAGAGAGAGAGAGATGGGGAGGGGGAGAGAGAGTAGGGGGTAGGAAGAGAGGGATATAATAGGATAAGGAGAGGGGGAGGGAGAGAGTGTTAGATATAGAGAGAGAAGAGGATAGGAAGAAAGTGAGAGAGATAGGGAAAGAAAGAGAAGGGAGAGAGGGTGAGAATAGGATTGAGAGAGAGAGAGAAGGGGATAGGAAGAGAGGGAGAGAATAGGATAAGGAGAGGGGATGAGAAAGGTAGTTAGAGAGAGAGTAGTGGGAGAGGGGGTAAGATAGAGAATAGGGGATAAGAAGAGAGGGAGAGAATATGATAAGGAGAGGGGGAGGGAGAGAGAGGGGGAGAGAGAGAGAATATTGGGAGAGAGGGAGAGGGAGAGGAAGAGAGAGAGAGGGAGAGTGAGAGAGAGAGAGAGAGAGAGAGAGAGAGAGGAGGAGACAGAATAGGATAAGATAACGGGAGGGGGAGGGAGAGGGGGGAGAGGGAGAGGTAGGGGAGAGAAAGAGAGAGAAGGGGGAGAGGGTGATAATAGGATAGGATAATGAGAGAGAGAGAGAGAGAGAGAGAGAGAGAGAGAGAGAGAGAATGAGAAGGAGAAGAGGGTGAGAGACTCAACATAGAAAGAAGTGTGAGGGGGAGAGAGATGAGATAGAGCTCAAGGAGGATAATTAGGGCTCAAAATAGACAGAGATGGTGATGGGGGAAGGAAGACAAGAGAGAGGAAAATAAGAGAGATGTCCATGTATACAAACATATATACATATATCTATATAAATATATGTATATATAACTATAGATATGCATATATACATACATAAACACATATTATATATGTATGTCTATACATATGTGTAGTATATGGTAGGTTTACAAGCATACATTTTGATGTCTTCATAACCCGTACGGGTTTTGTGAAACTCAAAATGATGTTTTTCATAACCCGTACTAGTTTTGTAAAAATCAAAATAATGGTTTTTCATAACCCGTACAGGTTTTGTGAAACTCAAAATGATGTTTTTCATAACCCGTACTGGTTTTGTGAAACTCAAAATTATGGATTTTCATAACCCGTACGGGTTTTGTGAAACTCAAAATGATGGTTTTAGTTCTACATAACCCGTATGGGTTATGTAGAACTATGAATGGTACTTTTTATTTTTCAAAACCTGAGCGAGTTATCTTGTACATTAGAACCCGTGCAGGTTTTGGCTTGGTAAGAGGGTTGGAAAATGAACCTAAGGCTTGCAAGCCATTTTCCCTCCATTTGTCCCTTTACACGTTTTTTCATCTTCCAACATGATTTCTCGACTTCATCATCATCAGGTTTATAAATGATCAAGTGGGTATCTCTAAAATTACCACCATAATCTCACACGTCTTCTCATCTTTTTGACCATATAATTTTTTCTATTTTTAGACAACATTAGCATAGTAAACTTTAATTTTCTTTACCAGTGCCTTGATAGTCCTCACAGACAAACGTCTACCATTTTTTTAATAACTTTTGATATACTTGACCAAATTCAAAATAAATTACATATTATTGTTCTACACTAGATTCTATACAATTTTTTTTTTAAAGTTCATTTTTGATTATTTGGATGCAAGTTATGCCCAATGCACGAACGGGGACCAAATTTCCAGGATGCGGTCACTTCAAAATATCATAAAAAAAAATACTCAACGGAATACACAACTTATAGATTTCAATATTACCTATCATCCTACCAAAGGGTTTTGCAAAATACTAAATCTAATTATATATTTTGTGCAACGTACGAAAATAGCTATGTTATGTTTTTCTAAAAAAATCAGGAACAATTTTTCATGCAAGAGAGGTTTGACCCTCTTAATCTTATCCAATTTTAAAAAACTATAGTACTTTAGAAACTAGATTCAGAGTACTACAATTCTTATTCTTTTTTCAACTCCTAGTTTTGAGTGCGTGACCTTCGAATATCTCTTTGAAGTTCAGATTTACCTATTTTCAGAAAAAAAAAAAAAGAAAAAAGAAAAAAAGAAAAAAAATTGGCCACTTATACCCCCCTTTTTTGTTCACCATCTTGGTGCACTTACCCATATATACATATACATATACACACATATACATATACATATACATATACATATACATATATATGTATGTATATGTGTATAGACACACACACACACACCTGTGTGTGTGTGTGTGTGTGTGTGTGTGTGTGTGTGTGTGTACATACACACACACACAAGTGAGCATGTGTGTTTATAATAAAATTAAGAAGGATTAAAAAATCACACCAACAAGAGAGTACACCAAACTATATAAAGAAAAATAAAAGCAAAAGGAGAAGAAATTGATCTTAAAATGAATATTAAAAACAACAAACAAAATAAATAACCCAAATAAAAAATAAAATAAGTGTTTCAAAGGACATTTTATATTCTTATATTTAAATTAGTTTCTAAATATAAGAATAACAAAAAGTGCCTTGAAAACAATTAAAGGAATAGGTAAGTGAGTGGTTGCAATGAAAGAAGGCATGGAAATCGATGAAGATAGATAATAAAATAAGAGGAACATGAAGCGCCCCACTGCAAAAGAGAAATGAAAGCAAATAAATGAAAAAAGAAAAAAATGAGAGGGAACAAATAAAGCGGTCTCACAAAAATAGAATAAACAAATGAATGAAGTCAAACAATAATAAAGAAGAAATTAGAACAAAAGATAAATAAAGAGAGCGAAAGAAAACTCAACCAACGAGAGGAAATGAAGCAAAGAAGGGGCAAGAAAAATGAAGAAGAAGAAGAAGCCAACCAACAATGGGTAGGGGTAAGGGGAGGGGGTTAGAGAAGAGAGGGGGGCCATAAAGAGGACGAAGGGACCCAAGAGAGAGAGGGGTGTCAAGATAGGGGATGATGGTGGTTTCTAAGGATCGATAATAAGGGATGCCAAGAAAGACTTAAACTCCACCCTTCATCACAATTGAGGTTGGTGGGGTTATTATTAATTTCAATAGTCTCTTTGAGCTATAATTAATTTCTATAGATTTTGTGGGCATCAAGATGGGGGATGATGGAGGTTTCTAAGGATCGATAATAAGGGATGCCAAGAAAGACTTAAACTCCACCCTTCATCACGATTGAGGTTGGTGTGTTTATTATTAATTTCAATTATTAATTGTGGAATTTGGTCTTGAAATTTGGATATGACCATTGGGAGTCACCCTAAATACAAAAATACCTTGAAAACCCTATATAAGACATAATTCCTAATTCATTTGGTCATCTATATACATCCTTACATAAACTATCATTCCAAATAAAAGAACTCAATTCTTCATTCAAGAATAGATCTGAGTACAAGGAGCATCAAGCTATAATAAGTTATGTTCAAGTATTTCTTCATGGTGGATTTTGTTATGATTGATCACATGTTATTGCATCAACACTTGGAGGACTTATCTAGAAAGAGAAATGCATCATCAATCAAAGGTATAATAATTTCATTTTTGAATCAATTCAATATTTTCTTCAAATTTAGTATCTACCCTACCAAGGGTAAGCTCTCTTTCTAATCATCATTGTTGCGGTGGAGGTTAACTCTACCTAGGGTTTGACTTAGGAAAACCCCTATACAACGCAACACTTTTCCTTCTCTCTTTTATTTGTAGGTGATAGATCCAAGGATAGAGAGTTATAAATCCATTAAGTATGGACAAAGATATGTTAGGCCCAATATGGAAAGCTACTGTACTGAGAGGGGAGGGGTGAATCAGTACTTCAAAACTTTTCTTCAATAATATATTTACTATTATGCATAAACCACAAACTATTGTAACATAACATAAAGCTGAAACAAATAGATAACAATCATACATGATTCACTCCGTAACACATATATTTTGGTTACGCAGAAACTCTTGGTAAGAGAAAAACTGCGGTGGGGATGGCACCCACAACTTCACTACTACAATAATAAAGAGTGCTCGGTTAGAGCTACATGTTTAGCTATTTTTGATAGCTTACCCTGTTAGGAGTATTGAGATCGTTAGATCTACCTTGCTAAAGGATTTTACAACACTGATTCTAAATGTTGCACCTGGTTAAAGGCTTTACAATTTATAGACTTTGTTAGAGTCTTTTACCTTGTTAAAGGTTTCTCTTACAACTTCAAAATATTACAATAAAATCTTTACAAATATCTGCAACTTTACATCTGAAATGTTATAGCAGATTCTATATGCTCAAAATGAGATTACCTTGCTTATAGCATACCTCGGTAACCCATAAAGTAACTCGGTAAACCCTTCTGTTTACTCTGTTCCTTGACTGTTCTCTGAAATCCTTCTCGGTGACCTCTGTGTCTCTGCAACAGTGATAACACTCAGTTCTTTATTATGTATCACACATGTCTTGCTTCATACACCTCTATATCTCTTCTTGTCACTTCTTATTTGATCTCAATCCATGTTGTATAAATAAATCTCTTATGCCGGTGATTTGGTTCATTGCTTCGATCTTACAAACATGATTTATCGAATGAATAACTATACAAAATATTTCATTGGTTAGATGACCTCAAAATCATACACAATCCTTAAGTGCAATTTCCAATGTGATAACGGTTCTTTGTTCCTCGATCTTGTGACACGTTTCCACATGTGTGTCTAGGTTCAATGAATCTAGTAAAATGTTTCACTCGGTGCATATCAACTCGGTGTATCATTATTGTTGCTCGATAGACATACAGTGTTACTCGATAGACAACTCGGTGTATATTGGGCTCTGTGACTACTTTCTTTTGTAACTGATTGCTCTATGCATACCGACTGAATGTTTCGGTAGTAGTAACCGACTAGAGTATATAGAATGACTTTGGATATAAAACTAATGGCAACTATAATAAGTAGTAACAATCTCCCCTTTTGACATTAGTTGAGATGTTTGACAAAACTACTTTCAAAGTCATAACTCAAAAATCTATATACTTACAAAATTTGACTAAACAGATAGTATATACATTAGTCAACAAAATGGTATGTTTTAGATATACTCCCCTTATCAATATACTGTACATAACTCTAATTTTGCATGCTCGATGATCAATGTTTTGTGATAACTGCTCGGTTCACTAGTCAGTGCTGTCAAAAATTTTGTTTGGATACTCTATTCTGCTTGGTATACTCCCCCTGTATACAACACTTCCTCTTTGATACTTTGATGCTATACTCACTCCCCCTTTTTGACAAACATCAAAACTTAGTTACCATCCGGTGGTGGCAACTAGTCAAAAATGGATTTGTATTTTGTCCTTGCATTAGTGAGAGCGGCAGAGAGGGCATCCTTGACACTGTCCATGAGTGAATTATGAGCTGTAATGTCAGCTAATAGTAAAATTAGTCCATCTAAGGTGCTTCCCTCTTGTTGAGTGGATAGGGAGGTAGCCTTGTTGATCTGCTCTTGGACGGATGAAAGATGAGGAATGAATAATTTCTGAAGAGTCATTATGTCCATCCTTATCTTGTGCTCTTCATTCTCGAGTTCCAATTATTGAGCCATGAACTTTTGTAGCTTTGTATAAAAATTCTAAATAGAGTTTGGCTAAGTGGTTGACTTATTAGAGATATCGGTGATCTCTTTCTCAATCACTTCAGTTTTATTTTTGATATCGTTAATGAATAAAGAAAATGTACAGAGTTTCTGAAATAAATAAAGAATGTGCTTTAGTTGAGGGGACAACTCAGCAATAAATTTGACAAGTTTCACTTTGCCAATAGCAATAGCCTTCTGTACCTCTTCAATCATTTTAGCAATGAGCTCTTCATCCTTTAACTTGCTCAAATATTCGGATGCATCTACTCCAGATGTCTCTATTTTAGTTAGGAGTTCATCTAGTTGAATGTGGATGGTTTTATCTTTTGTCACTATAGCTTCAAGTAGCATATCTGTTAATAGTGCTTTCACCTTTTGAAGTACTTTATTTTTCTTTTGAATAGCCATTTGTTTCTCCTATTCAACTTTGGCTTTGCATAGTTCACCGAATTCAATGAGTGCTTGCCTTTTTAATTTGGATATGTCAACATTTGACAACACTATTGGTTTTGATAGATCTAATTTGAAAATATGCTTTTTCATCTCATTTTCTTTACCTTTCATCTATTGAACTAACACAATGGCTTGTGAGGCTTGTTGACCCTCGGTAGGTTGCTCGGTAGAGGCAACACTTTTATCAATTTCTTGAACCTTTGATGTAGCCTTTGTGGTGTCCTTCGGTGCTTCTGTGCTTGGGGTCTCAGATGTAACATTTTTAGTGCTAGAAGGAGCTTGAGAGGTCTGTCCTTCGGTGGCCTAAGAAGCATTTTCTCCTTCTGTAGACTTGTGACCTTCTGTCCCTTGCTCATTATCTTGAGGGGCCTTAGTTGAAGTAGGTTGAGTGACCGGAGGATAGGGCTGAACTTGCTCCAAAACTGACTCACTAGATACTAGTTTGGCATATGCATTCCCTTCTATCATTTCCTGTTCAGGTGCCTCGGTGTCCATGACATCCTCATCAACTTGTATAGTGTTAGCAGGGTCTTGCTCGGTGATATCAGGATCTTGCTCGGTGACATCAACTATTTCAACTTCAGCTTGCTCACCAGCATTCTTGATTCAAAATATTTCCTACCATTTTTCTTTGGTCTCATTTTCTACATCCAAGTAAAGGCCATTCATCAATTTCAAGGCTCTTTGCTTGACTAGGAATTTTGTGTGGCAGTTTTTCAGATGTTCGGTGATCTCATATACTGACATGTCTGGAAAAATATGTACCAGACTTCTTTCTCTCATCTGTTTCTCTAAGTCCATGGCATACTTCCACCTATTGTCAATATGCAAATATAATTCATTTGGAAGAGATTTAGATACTTGCAATGGGACCAATCAGAATTTCAGTAGTCTGCAGATGACAACTTCTTCTATTTGTTTCTTTTCATCATCAGATCTAGATTCATGCTTAACATATCTGAATGCTCCAAATCCACCATATTGCTTCAGATTATTACAAAAATTGTCAACACCATGTACATTTACCTTTTTACTCTTGACAATCTGAAATTTGCTTGCATCTTCAGATTCGGTGTCACTGGACTCTTTAGTCAAAATGAGTCTTTGAGTAGATTTCTTGTAAGTTTTTGTTACCTTTGGTGTGGCAACATTCTTTGGTTTCTTACTCGGTGATGCTATAGATGATCTTGTGTTTGGGCGCTTGACTGAAGGAGTCGGTGATACCTTTGATGTATCTTGTTTCTTCCTTTTTAGAACTTTCCCTTTAGGCAATTCAGTGCTCAATGTAATAGTTGCCTCTTGGGCTTCAGATTCTTCCTTGGTGATTACTATAGTGCCCTTGATAGGTGTGGAGGAAGAACCTTCTCCAAATTTCTCTATTAATGCCTTGATCATCTTTGTTGCTTTCCTTGTAGCCTTTGGTACTACAATACTCATCTTAACTTTCTCTTTCACTTCTTCATATTTACTGTATCTCAGCTCGGTAGCATGCCTTGGTAATGTAAGAAAAGCATCTATCTGTTGTTGTGTGATGTCGAAGTCAATCTCATAACCCATAGGTGGCAAAGATTGGGTTCTTGGTTCCACAACATTAACATAGTAGTAATCGGTGTCCACTTCAAAACATATGTCATCCTTGTATTTCTCTACTAACTAGGGTGGGATCTGGTACCTGTTATGCATCTTTTCTTGAAACTTGCTGAAATAATCATCCATAATATCATTAAAGTTATCACCTAGTCTTTTGATGAAGTCATTAATTTGATGGGTGATTGGTCGGTGTAGTTCCCAAACTAAATTTCCGGCTGATGGAAAGAATTTCTCAAAGTAGAAAAACATGCATACTGACAGTGATCCAAACTTTAGAGTGTTAGCCGAGTTGTTCTTCTTCAGCTTCCTTATGGTGTTTAGATTCTCAAACAGGTTTTTCAGGAATACTTCACAAAGATCAATTTTCATTCCTTTCTTGACAATTTTATATGCTAAGTCAACTGCTGCACAGGGTACATTGTTTTCCCTTGCCGATTGGAAGAAACAGTAACCTATGACTCTAATGGCAAACTTCAGCTCTTCATCTATCACATTGTTTAGTTTCAATCCTCTGCAATCTGATGTAACTCTGGTTAGAGTGATCAATTCCTTTTGTGATATCATTTTCTGAGCTCGGGCATGATCAAAGATAGGGTAACCGGTGATCAAATGAATGATTTACTTGGTGATTTTGAATGGTTGCTCTTCCAACCACATGAAATCATCATGAACTCTGCTCAAAACAAACTTGACCCACTGGGGTTTGAATACACGGGGATAGGTCAGGGCTTTGGTCAATCCCTTGATTTTGATGTGTTCATACTTGCTGTCCAATTTCCCATTGGTACACAATTCATCATATGTGTCCTTGATTTCAACATGACCTAGTTCCTCAACACGACATTTAGTGAAGAATCTGATATCCTCAACTAGTAAAACCTTATCTGGAATGAGTGAAAATGCAGTTTTATCATCCGGTTCAGAAGCTACTTTGGGAGCTAAAGAGTATTTTAGGGAGGGCTTTTCAATGTTCTCAACAACAACGGGTTTCATGATCTTAGGTGCTATTGCAAATTTTGGATAATCACTTAACAAAAGATCCCTAGGGTTTGAAAACTTTCAAACAACAGACAAATATAAAGTAGATAATCACAACTAATATTTCCCGGTAGCTAGCTCTAAGAAATGCTTGAGATCGATATGTAAATACCTTGAAATTCGCTCGGGAGGTGGTTTGATCACCTTGAATCGCTTTGCTCTACTTTCTTGAAAACTTGGTAAGTGTGAAATGACCGTGTAAAAGCTTTTAAGTACACAATATACCTTATCGGTCTTCGTGCAGTTAGGTCAAAAGACATTAAATGCACCCGGTTCCCTTAAACCAATTTACCTTTCCTTTTTATGCTTTTACCGAGTAGCCAGACTTCCTGTGTTTATCGACTAGATAGGCTTCCTGAATTTACCGACTTGACTAGTGCTAAAAAAGACTTGATAAAATTTCAAATTTCCTAATGCATCTTTAGCTATGCAGATTTTTTTTGAATTAAGTACATGATAGAATAGGAACTGTTAAGATTTAACCTTTGAAAGAATGCAGTCCCTTCATACCTTTACCGATTAATTTAGAATAGGTGCACCTAACTCAGTAGGTAAGGTACTTTCTTCATTTGACACAATTTTCTTCTTTCTCCAAATCATCTGTAATTTGTCTTTTATTTCCTCAGTGACTCCTCTAGGTTGATCTCTGCAATCTCTAGCTAAGTGTCCAACTTTGTGACAATGAAAACATGTCATACTAGGATTTCTCCATGATCTTCGGTTGTTCATTCCAAACCTTATAAAGCAGTTGGCACTTATATGTCCATATCTTCCGCAACATTCACACCATATCCTTGTATTGTAATCCCATGGTACTACAGAATACTGTCAGTAAGGATCTGTGTGAGTTTGGTAACCTCTAGTATTTTCTTGGTGTGCAAACCACATATAGTTCTTCTGCTTAAACCAACACTTCTTGGTACTATGTCCATATCTATTATAGTTTTTACAAAATCCTTTGAATTTTGCCTTCTGATAATTGCTAACAAACTTTGTCCTACATTGGTTAGATGTGTGACCATACTTATTGCAATTGTTACAATAATCATTAGACTTAGTGACATTTAGTTGCTTACCTTTTCTGATTTGGCACAAGTTAGCAGTATGTCCTTGTTTTCCACAGTAGTTGCAAATAGGCTTCTTTCCTTTGATGTTCTTCTTGTTTCTAGCTTGCTTTGATGATTCTCCTCTCTCGGTAGTGTGGATTCCCTTCTCAGTGTAGTCTTTTCCTTTGTAACTGAGTCCTGCTTCTTTGTTGGGTCTTCTTGTATTTAGTTGCTCATCCAACATCTTTGATGCTTCATAACTCTTCTTCAGTGTTTCTTTGGATTTCTTCTCTGTTTCAAGTACATTAGTCAATCTTGATACTTTAAATTTCAATGCTTGATTCTCATTATCCTTCAGATTTGCTTCATGATGTGCATAACCCAATTGATCTGTCAGATTACTTTGTATTCCAATCATCCTGGTGATTTCATCATTCTTTTCAAATACTAATGCTTCAAGCTGTTGTTTTTCTCTTTCTAGATCTCTTACTTTCTCCTCAGTTGTCCTCAATGCATCAAGATTTTCAGTCACCTGTGTGCTGAAATGTTCATGTCCTCTTTTCATTGCTTTTAGTTGATTAGTTTGTGCTTTGTTCTTTTCTTTCAGTTCTCCAATCATCTCTTTAGATATACTATTCTTAGATGATGTCTCAATCTGTTCCACCAGCTCTTGAGAGTCCTGCAAATCATCAGACAATCTTCTTCTAACTTTCAATGATTTTTGCATTTGTCTTTGCATGTCTGCAATCACTTGATTAGCATGATCCAACTCTTCTTGCAAATACACAATTCTCTAAGATTGTTAATAGCCTTCCATTGATAAGATCTATTTCTTTAGGTTGTTAAACCCTTTTCCTAGATTCAAGCTCTGATACCAATTGTTAGGCCCAATATGGAAAGCTAATGTACTAAGAGGGGAGGGGTGAATCAGTACTTCAAAACTTTTCTTCAATAATATCTTTATTATTATGCATAAGCCACAAACTGCTCTAACATAACATAAAGTTGAAACAAATAGATTAGAATCATACATGATTCACTCCATAACACATATATTTTGGTTATGCAGAAACTCTTGGTTAGAGAGAAAAACTATGGTGGGGATGACACCCACAACTTTACTACTGCAATAATAAAGAGTGCTCGGTTAGAGCTACATGTTTAGCTATTTCTGATAGCTTACCCTGTTAGGAGTATCAAGATCATTAGATCTACCTTGCTAAAGGATTTTACAATACTTATTTTAAATGTTGCACTTGGTTAAAGGCTCTACAATTTATAGACTTTGTTAGAGTCTTTTACCCTGTTAAAGGTTTCTCTTACAACTTCAAAATATTACAATAAAATCTTTACAAATATCTACAACTTTACATCTTAAATGTTATAGCAGATTCTATGTGCTCAAAATGAGATTACCTTGCTTATAGCATACCTCGGTAACCCATAAAGTAACTCGATAAACCCTTCTGTTTACTCTGTTCCTTGACTGTTCTCTGAAATCCTTCTTGGTGACCTCTGTGTCTCTGTAACAGTCATAACACTCAGTGCTTTCTTATGTATCACACATGTCTTGCTTCATACACATCTATATCTCTTCTTGTCACTTCTTATCTGATCTCAATCCATGCTGTATAAATAGATCTCTTATGTCAGTGATCTGGTTCATTGCTTCGATCTTACAAACATGATTTATCGAATGAATAACTATACAAAATAATTCATTGGTTAGATGACCTCAAAATCATACACAATCCTTAAGTGCAATTTTCAATGTGATAATGGTTCTTTGTTCCTCGATCTTGTAACATGTTTCCACATGTGTGTCTAGGTTCAATGAATCTAGTAAAACGTTTCACTCGGTGTATATCAACTCGATGTATCATTATTGCTGCTCGATAGACATACAGTGTTACTCGGTAGGTAGCTCAGTGTATACTGGGCTCTGTGATTACTTTCTTCTGTAACCGACTGCTCTATGCATACGAACTGAATGTTTCAGTAGTAGTAATCGAGTGGAGTATATATAATGACTTTGGATAGAAAACTAATGGAAACTATAATAAGTAGTAACAAGATACAGAGTTTTAGTTTCAAAACAAGCAAAAACTTTTGGTTACTATTCAAGAGTGAACAATGGAAAAGTTTTAGGAGGACGATCTACAGAGCATCTTAATCTAGATTTCCCACATCTAAGCTGATGAAAACGCCCTCTGAACTATGGTGCCTAGCTACAATGACCGACATTTTTAGGCCCAGATTGTAGATATAGGTTCCTCTTTGCAACTCAATCCTAGTTTTGTACATCTTAGTTGGGTCTCAATTCCGATATGTCTATTTATGTTGATTATTGCCAATTTTGCATCATTTAACCTAATTCTTGCATTTTCACATTTAAATCATCATCCACTCATCAACAATCAAAGGAGAATTATCAATCCAAGTTCCCAGCTCTCCAAAGCAATAGAAGTTGGGCCTAATTGGTTGTTCTCCAATGAAATTGGATTTGATTCCTAGTTTGCATGTTTAGACTAGAGGAATCCCATTTCCCTACATTTCAATAAGATGTGTGAAAAATATTTGTACATAGGTGTTGTTGGTTTGAAGACATAGGAGTGATAGAAGTGAATTTATTGTAATCTTCTACTTAAAGATAATACGTATTTTGCCTCTCCTCTTGGTGGTTTTTTCCCAAAGATTTTATCCACATAAAATCTTCTAGAGTTTTTTGTATTCTTACGTTGCTAATTTGTGCCTCCTTGGTGCTGTTGTTTCCTTATGGTGATGTTATCTTCCTTTTATTTCTATTTTAAGTTTATTTGAGGTGGTTTTCTAAATCATGTTAAAGTGATTGATTAGAGAAAGATAAGAAGATTGAAACTCTCTAGATGGTAATTCCATATTAAGGCAGCCTAATGATAGATTTGAGTATAGTTTTCATGTCTTAATATTGTAGTAGTCTAAGTCTTATAGTATCTCAACAATTAGTATCATAGCTTGAATGGAACCTTGATAGTCAATAATTGATGTAGAGTTTGTTCTTTTAGATCTAACATTTAGCACCATTATCTTTTAGGTTGAACTTGCATAAATCCTATATTCAAAATTACATGCTAGATTCGAGATAACAAATACAAGAATCAAAGTTGTAGTTGTGAAATTGAAAAAAAAGGTCACATTTTTAATATGTTGTAAAATGACTAATTCAGACAAATCACAAAACACAATCTATTAAAAAAAATTATCATCTATAAAACTTGTGAGGTTTTGCCAAGATCAAGGGCACAATGAAAAGTATTAAAATAGAGACAAAAGAATGACAAGAACAAACTGTATTCTCATCAATATGAAAATGATCAACTGGATTCACCAATACAATGAATATAGGCCTTCTTATATAGGCAAGGCCATATGGATGTATGAGCACACAATCATGACATGTGGCTCAATGAGAAACAAGGGTAGGTAAGAAATACTAGGGGTAGGTAGGAGAAATAATATAATATTCCACAAGAGGTGGATGACCCATCGAATGTGGAGTGTAACAACAAAACAAGACCACAAAAGGTGGAATTTCTCCTACAAGCTCTATCCCTATGTGCACACTTCCCTAAGTGTCTCAAATCCAAACTACAAAGAAATGCATTATCCTAAGTTAACTTAAGTAAAGTGTAATAATATCCATAATGAATATTTATTTACACCAACACCCCCCTTTAAGTGCAACTTAGGGGAATGAAGACTCAAGCAACAATGCAAGATGGGTCCCAGCTACTAGGCCATGATAGGTACCCATGTACAATATGAAAATGCAAGTGAAACTATGCAATGTAATCTCTCACAAACGGAGAAAGGAGAAAACCCCGTGGGAAAAAAAATCCCCCCCAAAAGAGAGATGAATGTACAAAAAACTCTCAAAGAAGATGGACAAAACCTCAAAGAGGAAAAAGTCCCCCCCATAAGAGAAAAGTCGGCTGACCCCCCCTAATGACACATCCTGCACCCCCAAGAGAGCTCGCAACTACTGGAACTTACTCTCAGTGAAAGGTTTGGTGAATATGTCAGCAACCTACTCCATTGTAGGACAATACTGCAAATCAATGACTTGGTCTTGAATGAGCTCTCGGATATAGTGCATATGAATCTCGATGTGTTTGGTCCACTGGTGCTAGACCGGGTTCTTCAAGATTGCAATAGCACTTTGATTGTCGCAATGTAGAACTGTCGGTCGTGGAGTGGTGAACCCAAACTCTGTGAGAATCTGCTGAAGCCAAATGGTCTTAGTCTCTACATTAACAGCACCTCGATACTCAATCTCAGTCGAAGAGAGAGCAATAGCATGTTGCTTCTTGCTCTACCAACAAATGGGGCTTGAACCAAGGTAAAAATTGTAACCTGAAGTAGACTTATGATCATCAAGATTGCCAACCCAATTAGAGTCTGTGTAACCAACCAAGCAAAGTCCTGTGCCTGCTGCATAGTGAATCCCATAGTGATGTGTACCCTGGATGTAATGAAGGATGCATTTGGCGGCTTTCCAATGAAGCTCATGTGGTTCCTGCATGAAGCGGGAAACCATGCCAACTGCAAATGAAATATCAGGGCGTGTATTGGTCAAGTAGATGAGACTACCCACAAGCTGACGATACAAAGTGTCATCAACTGGTGGAGAAGAATACTGAGCCTCAAGCTTGACTCCTGAAAGAAAGGGAGTCGGTGCAGGCTTACAATCAGCCATATGAAAGCATGCAAGTAGATCAAGAGCATACTTGGGCTATGATAGTGTAATCCCGAAAGGTGACTGTGAAATCTCTATCTCGAGAAAGTAGTGCAAAAGATCCAAGTCAGTCATAGCAATATGTCATGCAAAGCAGATTTGACCCTGCTAATGATGGATGCAATACTCCCTGTAATGATCAAGTCATCAACATAGAGAACAAGTATCAAGTGAGAGTCATCCTGTCACAAAATGTAGACATTCGGATCAGAATGACACCTAGTGAACCCTGCAGAGAGAAGAAAGGAATCCATCTTGGCATACCAAGCCCTGGGGGCCTGCTTAAGGCCATAGAGAGATTTCCTTAGTCTGCAAACCAAAGAAGTATCCTGGATGAAACCTTGTGGCTGCTCCATATAAATCTTCTCATCAATGTCACCATGAAGAAAAACACTCTTCACATCCATTTGATGTACAACCCAACCATGAGCTGCAGCAATAGCAAGTGTCAAGCGAATGGAGTTCATCTTGGCTACGGACGCAAAGGTCTTAGTATAGTCAACACCTACAACCTGAGAGAAACCTTTCGCAACAAGCCAAGCCTTATACTTATCCACACTACCATTTGCAACATACTTGGTCCAATAGATCCACTTACATCGAACCATGTTTCTCCCCTTAGCGAGATGGACTAAATCCCATGTGTTGTTACTCATCAAGGAACTATACTCTTCCTCCATAGCTTGGTCCCACTCAAGAACCCCTGATGCTTCCCGAAATGTCTGTGGATCAGAAACAGTAGCAATGAATGCATGTGGAAGATCCTGATGTTGTGATCGAGTTCTCCGTGTATCTGAAGGATCCCCAACAAGAGAACCCGCGGACTCAAGTGTCTGTCGAGCCCAACGAGGTCTAGGTGGAGGTGGAGAACGAGGCTCCTCAACTACAAGTGGACCCTACGGAGGTGTAACCCTGCGAGTTAGAGTTGAAGGAGCCTCATCATCCGAATCACTAGCATCACTATCCACAATGGAGGAAGGTGGAGGAGGTAGAGAGGCTAAGGTAGGAGAGCTTTCCTCAAAGTGAGCACTCCTCTCAATGAACACCTCATGTGTCTCAGGATCCATCAATCAATATGCCTTAACACCCTCGGGATATCCAACAAATATGCAAGGCCAACTCTGAGGTTCCAATGCCTTGCATTTTTGTGGAGGTATGTGAGCCCATGCTGGACACCCAAAGACTCTGAAATGTCTCACAATCAGTTTCCTACTAGCCCAAGCCTCAAAAGGAGTAATACCTTGTAAAGCTTTTTGAGGAACCCGATTCTGGATGTGTGGAACAATTGATAGCCTCTGCCCAAAAAGCGGGATCAAGAGAACGTGCATGTATCATACATCTAGCCATTTCTTTGAGAGTTCTATTCTTGTGCTCTACAACTCTGTTCTGTTGTGGAGTGTATGCAACAGAATGCTGAAGATCAATCCCCTCAAATGTACAAAAATACTCAAGTCTCTTGTTCACATATTCCCTTCCATTATCTGTACGAAGAATCTTGACCACTTTCCTGGATTGCTTCTCCACATGAGTCTTGAAGTCCTAAAATCTATCAAATAGTTCACTCTTATGAATGAGAAAGTAGACCCAAGTGAAGTGGGAGTAGTCATCAATGAAGGTGAGGACATAGCAGGCCTTGCTAAATGAAGGTGCTGAAAATGGACCTGCTACATCGCTGTGAACAAGTTGAAGAACTTACAAAGCTCTCTAAGCTTTCCCTTTATCAAACTTCTCTTCGGGATGCTTGCCCATGGAACACCCTAAACATACACCCTCTAAAAAACTAATTCGAGGTAGATCTGTGACCATGTCTTTAGTGTTGAGCTGCTGAAGATAGCAGTAGTTGAGGTGACCAAACCACTCATGCCATAGCTTACTTTCTGAATTTGAATGAGTAAGAAAGTCCCTAGAAGGTGAACTTGGCACAAAGTGGGAGAATGAATAAAGCCTTGAGTTGTCATTGACTTGTCCCACTACTACCAAGGCATCATCATCAAGTTCCTTTACCACAATTGAATCTGGTGTAAACTCAACCTTTTTCCCATTCCCATAGTGAGTGATTTGGTAGATAGAGAGAAGGTTGGTAGACAAGTTAGGAACATAGAGAACATTCTCAAATGTTCCATCATCCATGTCAACTGAGCCTTTCCCTTCAACCTCTACTTGTGTATCATCACCTATGTAAATGTGAGGTACCTTAGATGGCTCCAATGAAGAAAACTGCTCCTTTGTAGAACCCATGTGATATGAGGCACCTGAGTCAAGTATCCACTGCTGTGAAGAACTTGTTGTAGCCACAAATGCTTGCCCTTTTCCCTTAGACTGTGAGGAAGAGGAAGGAGATGAATCCTTCTTTGTGTAGGCGAATGGCAAGTTGATGTTGTTCTTCTTAAGAAGATTAGTTAACTCATCAACTTGCTTTGTGTGGCATCGATGCTCATCATGACCATACTTCTTGCAATATGCACAAGTTGGCTTATCCTTCTTAGGTGGTGTCCCCTTCTTGGAAGAGGATGAAAAATCGCTTTGTGATGGAGAGGATGATTGTCCTTTTTCCTATTGTGGCTGTGACTTAGATTGCTTCTTCTTCTTATTGGAATCTTTGCCTCAACTTCCTTGATTCCCTTGATTAGCCACCAAAGCCTTGGACTTTGAAGACTTGAGAAACCCCATGTTCAACAACTTAGATTGTTCCAATATCAACATTTCTGTGAAAGCATCAAATGAAGGCATAACATAGGAACTCTCCACTATCAAACGATGAGTTTGGAAGCTAGACACAAATGCTGCATATTCTGGTGCAAGCTTGTCCAACAAGTTGAATATCAACTGAGCATCCTTTTTGTCAATTCCACAATCCTTAAGCTTTGCTCTTAGCTCATTTGCTTTGGTGACATAATCTTGGATTGTATCAAAACTCTTGGGATCCAAGTTGGTGAGCTCATTGTCAATCTTATAACCTTTGATTTCATCAACTTGACCATACAATTTATGAAACATATCCCAAGCATCTTTGATTGTAGTACACTTTTCAATATGAAAAATGAGGTCATCTGATACATACTTGCGCAAAGTTCCAAGAGCCATGCAATTCTTAGTGAGCCATTCTAATTGAGCATTAGGATCAGCCTTAGGATCAGGTGGTGTTGCTATTGTTCCATCTATGTAATGTTTGAGACCTTTTTTCTATTAATTTGCTCCATACTTTAATTTTCTATGATGCATAATTATGTGGAGTTAAAGGTAGAAATTTATGAGGACTCATTGCAATAAAAATGAAGGAAAGAGAGGCACAATCACACAAGACACCCCCCCAAATTCACTCAATCAAAGAACCCCCCCAAAAGTGATGATTTGGCACTTTATACTTAGTGCATGTACAATGGGCCACTTGCAAAAAATGGCAAAGTGAACTTCTGATTTCAATTTTACAATTGTCTCAATAAGGCCAAAAGAGACTCAAACTAATAATGCAAGAGATTTAAACTAAGATCCAAGCAATTTACAAGTACCAAATAGGCCAAATAAGACCAATATCTAAAAGTACAATTTCTACTTAAAATCTCTGAAATATGATCATAGATTATGAAAGTAAATGAAAAAACATGCACTTTAAAAAAAACAACACCTGAAAAGGAGGTCGTATGAGCTCAAATGAGGCTTTTGAAGTTGCAGAATTGAGGATTGGACAGGTACAACTGAGAGAATCTGAAAATTTTGAAAACCCTGTGCACCAAAACTAGAAAATAACCACACCATTGTGAAGAGCACGAATAATTAGCCCAAATAAAAAAAAATTGCACCCAAAAAGGAGCAAAATTGAGCAAGTTATGGGCCTCCAAAGTTGACCCAAAAATCCAAACTGCTCAATGGAGAGGGGTCTAAAAATTTCCAAAGAAAATGCTGACTGGGTGTTGACTGTGCACTGCTAACTAGGCAGAAGCTGATTGGGCCATTTTCAGCAAGAAAATTATTTTTCAGAAAAAAAATATTTTTTTTTTTTCAAAAAAAAATTTCAAACTAGAAAATAATTTTTCAGAAAAAAATAATTTCCAAAAATTCCGTACCGTACCGCCCAAATTGGGCAAAAAATTTCCTCCACACCCAAAAATCAATTTTCGCCAAAATATGTCGAATTTATACTCGATTTTTATGGAAATGGCCTCCCAGACGTAATGGTGAAGTCAAAAATGCTCTAAGATGCCTCCAAAAAATGCAGTCCCTCAGATCTGAAAATAGAAGCCTTCTACGGTGTCTCCAAAAAAAAAATCAATGAAGCCCCAATGGCTCTGATACCATGTGAGATTTTGCCAAGATCAAGGGCACAATGAAAAGTATTAAAATAGAGACAAAAGAATGACAAGAACAAATTGTATTATCATCAATATGAAAATGATCAATTGAATTCACCAATACAATGAATATAGGCCTTCTTATATAGGCAAGGCCATATGGATGTATGAGCACACAATCATGACATGTGGTTCAATGAGAAACAAGGGTAGGTAAGAAATACTAGGGGTAGGTAGAAGAAATAATATAATATTCCACAAGAGGTGGATGACCCACCGAATGTGGAGTGTAACAACAAAACAAGACCACAAAAGGTGGAATTTCTCCTACAAGCTCTATCCCTATGTGCACACTTCCCTAAGTGTCTCAAATCCAAACTACAAAGAAATGCATTATCCTAAGTTAACTTAAGTAAAGTGTAATAATATCCATAATGAATATTTATTTACACCAACAAAACTAATAGCTCCTTTCCTCTATTATTGATTTTACAATTATTTACTTTATTTTAAAACTATCTTCGAAAGCTCAATTTTTTATCTAATTTAATTGGGATTATTTTTTATTAATGAAAAAGAAGGTTTTGAAGGGGCCCCGAAACCCTTTACAAGCAAGACTTAAACAACAAAGCAATGAGAAACAGAGAGGAACAGAACCATAAAAGAAAAAACCAGTGGAAAACCGAAGAAAACCCAAAAAAGCCCCGAAAAGCCAGCGTGCCTTCCAGAAATTAGATTTTTTCCAGGGCTTTAGCCAGGGTATTGCTAATTTCTTGCAGCTCTTTGATGTTGTCTTTGAAGTTGGGGGGATCCTTAACAGTAGCAGCCACAACTTTCTTGATACTGGCCCTGGTTCTCTTCACAGTCCCGCTTGTCGGAGTAGCATCACCACTTTCAGTCTGGATGGTCTCCTCCTCTAGGTCAAGATCCACGACCGGTTTAGGAGTATGGTCAAAGACCTTGGCGATGTCCTCTAGGTTTTTGGTGACAATAGAGAGGATACTTGGGATAACTTCCATCAGATTTTTCATCGCTTCTTTTCCCTCTTCCAGCGATTTTACCTTGTTCTCCATTTCCTGCTTCCAGTTAATCTGCTCTCTGTTTTCGTCCTCCCTCTTTTTATCTGAATTTATCCCTTTCTTTTCTAGGTTTTTCAGGGTTTCGTAGGTCCATCTGTCGAAATCCATTCTGGCCTCCGAGAGCTTCTTGAGATTATCCAAGATAAGCCCCTCACCAGCACTTTCCTTGTCCTTGCTATCCCTATCCTCAGTCAATTTAATTTAATTGGGATTGTTTTACTACATTTATTGCATCTATAAAACTAAGGACGCATATCCTCTTTATAACATTTACAACTATTATAAGATGATTGTGATTGTTTTATTGTATTTATTTGATCTCTTCCTAGGTAAAAGGAAGGAAACAAAAAGAAATATTGGGCGTTATCATGGAACAAGAAAGCTGATTTATGGCCACCCAATATTGTTGTATTGATATCACAATCACAATCCATGCCAAAATTTTGCAATGGGCCATGAATCAACGCGTATACCGTTATGGAGACTTATATCCATTAATGTATCTACCATTCCATGCTCCATCCAACCTTCTTCACCTTCAAACCTAAATTCATCACCATAATCGAACATAATGGTTGAAGAAGATACATAAATCAGGGGCTTTGAGCCAAGATCCAAGCGGCGCAACTGCCATTGCTTATCAAGTTTATAGAGAAGATGAGATGCTCCAAGTGGAGCATTTACATCCCATGGTAAGTCATGTAAACACTCATAAATTGAGACATCATCGGAATAATTTCATTCTTTTTAAAGCTTAGTCATTACATTGACCTATTATTTCATCAAGTATTATTTTGTTTCTAGAGTGATTGAGGGTGTTATAAATTTGTTTATGCTATCTATCTATTAGATATTTTCATACTCCGTATTTATATGGATTTATTTATATATGATTGGATGCCACTTAATAATAAAGATGATGATAAAAATTCTAAAGGGGATTATGCATGTGATCATGGATTAAATACTAGCATGTTTTGAGTGTAGATTCTTCTATTTCATGTCCAAATTATTTGGAAGGACACATGGTGCACAATTTTAAATAGTATACAATTTGGGTATAAAAGAAAATGACTAATACTTCATGAAAATGGTAGATTTGAATAAGTTTAATTAAAACAAAGAAAAGAAAATGAAGGTCTTAGATACTCTCTACCACGCAATACTGTAGGAATAATGTCAAAAATATAAAGAGTGCCCAATTTATATGATCTATAGAATTCAATTTTAGTCAATATATATATATATATATATATAGGGTTACATATAGCACATTATATCTCACATCTAATTATTTAGTTATAGTAGATCTTTTTATTTATTTAAGTGTGGTGATTAATTCATCTTATGAATCAAATTTACTATTGCTTATAATCTTAATAGATAATTGCATATGTGTGTGTATTGCCAATTATTAAAGGCATGCCATTCACCTAAAACATCAATGTACTTATTAAAAAAATATAAACTATACACAATGTAATTATGTGATGATTGGTAGAAGTATTTATAATAAAAAATATCTAATATCATGGCATAATGAAAAAAATCATTGGGAGGAAACAATCCTTCTAATTGAACTACTTATGCTCAAGCTAAACCTGCATCCATGTATAAGTTGTTTATGTCATAGTTTCTAGAACTAGTTTATCAAATGGGCTTTTCCACTCCTTTGGTGTCCTACACTTAAACCATCCCCTAAACCTACTAGTGTCATACTAAAATTTGTGGGGCATATCATCTTCAATTCCCTAAAGGAATCCATTGATACTAGTAATCACAATATTCTCATAGGCCTAGCACTATACAAGTGTAGCTCCTAGAATGCCCTTCTCAAGTCCTTCAAGACAAGCATGTTCATACCACAATCTATAAATGGGATAGCACACATCAACCATATCTCCATCCATATTTATCAATCCATAATCAAGAGAAAACTCTTTCCATATAGAAAAAAATAGTACATCCAAATGACCAAGATCTACTTGCACTCTCATGAAATGTCTCCCACAATAATGTCTCTTAGTGGTACCCTACCCTATCCATATCAAGATGACCCAAACTATATGCATATGCATCTATATTTGCTTTCTATGAAGTTCACCAATCACACAAAACCTTCCTACCTTATATTGGTAAGGTTAGTATCCTCCATTTATCTTCTGGTGATGATAATTTCACTAGGAGGCATATTGAACATGTAAATATTCAAGTCTCATCTCTCAACCAAGGTTGCCAAAATTTTATATTATTAAGAAAATGAAAGAAACTCTCTTATAGACCAAAAAAATACCCTATCTATTATGGCTCCTTTTCATTATACATGCATTCAATCTATTATACTTGTTTGTTACCTTCATGTCTTCATTTTTGTTTCTTGGCCTTAGGCAATATTTTAAATGTATACTCTATATACTATTACATTTAATGTGTTATACTTCAACAACTACTTCTTATTCAATCATTCCCATTGAGGCAAAATTCCAAGGGCATCTCATCACCTATTGCTTCATGGTCTTACAAAAATCACATTTGGGGTAATTGTCTAATACTTATCATATAATGCTATCTATTGCATCATTACATGATTATTGATCTTACATAATTGTATATTTTACCCATTAGATATTCTCTTCTATAATTCATAGCATCATCTAAATATAAATAATTAAAGGGGGCATATTATATGACTTAATACTAAGTTTTCAACTAGATGCTTATGTTATAATGATCCACTTGCAATCCTACATTGAGCTTGTTATGATTGCATTGGCTTAGAAGTCCAACATCCTTCATCATTTGGAGAATGGCTTGGCGGTCCATTTCCAATCCTACAATACCTCATTCGCTAGTTATAGTGATCTACTCATGATCCTACACCATTCCTTTTTGTCATTTAAAGTGCATAGTTATAGTGATTCACTCCCAATCCTACAACATTATTTTTTTATATTTATGCTTATAGTGATCTTCTAATCCTAAAACACCTTCTATTTCTTCTTTGTTTGAGTAATGACATGATGAGCACTATATAGATTTTTATTATTATGAGTTGATATTGCTAAAACTAATTTTGTATATGTATTGTTAATACATTTATCATTGTATATATAGAGATATTAAATTAAACATGAGACATCATTCATATTTCTATCCTTTTACATGAAAATAGGATTTTGAATTACATTCTTGCAACTTTAATCTTTAGTTTGACATACACAATTCATGGTATATTGTTGGCAATATGTGTTGTCATTGATGTCAACTTGATGTCTAAAAATATATGTTGTATTTATTGTGTTGCATAACATGGTGATTGAGGTAGTGATGATGAAGCTATATGTTGTTAGAGTATGAGGAGATTGTTGGCAACTGATTGTTAGTTGTTATTGAGATAGGGAACCTATGGTTAATGGTTGTAGATACTCTGTGTTGTGGATGTCCATCTTCTTCATGTTTGATTTTTATGTGCTTAATATGATGTGTTGATACAGATGTTGGTGTTGATAATGAGCTTGATGACAAAGATATGATGATGATATTAAGATGAGGATTAGATGCATGACAATGGATGGGATTATATTTGTGTATGATAAAGAATGATGTTTATATTTCTTGATTGTTCCTGAGTGAGAAAATGATATTGTGAGGACATTCGGGTCCTTGGAAGACTAGTGAAGTGAGTTGGTGCATAAATATATGTTGATGACAGTATGGAAATATGCTCCACATCCCTCCTCACTTGATGATATGGTCTTGCGAAATCAAACTTAATGTTTATGCTCTGTGGACATTGCACTCCTATCCTTTTAGGTCCTTGGTGTTGCATGTGATGTGGTTGGTGATTACAGTTTGTTGATAGATTTGTTGTCTATCAGAATTGGTCCAAAACATGCTCCGCATTTCTCTGCGTTGGTGTTTTAGGTGTTGTAGCTTAAAGGACATGTTCATAAAATTTATGTCACGTGTCTTTATTCAAGTTTCAAGTACTGGTGTTGTCTACAAGAGTTGATAATAGTGTTCTGTTCATGACTGATCTTTCTGGCCCTCCAAAATGAAGTGTTTTGTATTAGTCATATTGTGCTAGTATGAGTTTGATGCAACGAGGAGAAAGAAGTATTTGGGAATATATTGTTGGATGTTCAACGAATTTCCTTATATGCTCCACATAATGTTCTAATGTTTGTGTTTCATGATAATTTCTCTAGTTTGGCCAACAGGATTTGTTCTCTTTCTTGCGGTGTATCTTTGGGCACATTTTCTTGCATTGAAGATTTTTATTATGTTGTATTTGGGTCCTAATTTGGTGTGTGGAGATTTGCATTAAGTTAATTCATTAGGTGGATATGTTTTTGGGTCAACTAGTTGTGTGCTACATGGTTCATCTACATGTTACCCTATTGCCAACTTTGGTTCAGATGTGTGATAGTGTGTGAATTGGTTGGGACAACTTAAAAAGAAGTGATATGATACCTTTAGGTCCTCTTTATCTCCTAGATTTGACCGTTTTCACCACAATTGTGTTTTGGTGGCTGACTTGATAGGACCTATGTTTATCCTCTTCTCTGGTTGACCTAATTGATGTTTGCAATTTGCAATGAATAAGATGATATATATATATATATATATATATATATATAGAATATCAAATCGATGTTGATTGTGTGGATGAGTGTATGAATCAATATGAATGCTACACTTACATGATCATATCATTTACAAAGTTAGTGATGCAAAGCTGAGGCAGAAGAAGTGAGTGGTGATTGCTGTGAAGTTGGTTGTTTGAGATAGAGATTCAAGAACAACTTCATGCTTGGAGATTGCTAGAGGCAGTGTTACTAAAGGCCCATTCATCTTGATTCACATGTTCATGTACCTTGCTTGGAGATAGTAAGTCTTCTTTGCAAGTTTTGTATCTTGCCCCGAGGCAGTGCATCTCTACTTGAAACTCCCCTGTATCTTGCCCTGGGATAGTGCATCTCAACCTACAAGTCCTTCAGGGAACATTATGCTTCCTTGGTAGTGGGCCTAAAAAAATATTGTAATCTTATTCATATATTGTGACTTGACTCTCACCATGGTTATTCTTAGTTTGGGTTTTCAATGTAAATCTAGTGTTCTCTTATGCATGGTGATTCATTGTTTTATCTTTCATTATTGTTGACAAGATTGAGACTAAGTTGATAATGAACAAAGTTTAAGTATTTGATCAGGACTAATTCAGACCTCCTCTGCCTTTTAGTCGTGGGGTGCGTTTAACATATCTAACATGTAAATTAAAGTTGTGGGAAATGTATAGGTGAAAACTTCACAATTCACACTTTTCCATCACTCATTTTGGATTATCTTTGATTCTTTATTCTAGTGCTCAAGTAGTTCATTTCCATGGGAAAGTTGGCATTCATCCTGAAAATTGAGTTGAACTTGAATCCCCATCTCCTTAGGAACCAAATTTGCCATTATATTTTTAGTCCTTTACTTTAGAAAATCTTGTACTTATGGCCCTAAATAAGTATATTAGGACCACACACATGTATTCTTGAGCCACTTTCAAAAAACTAAATATAATCTTGGTTCTATGTTGACTTGATCTCAACGATTGGTTATGCATGTGAAATATTCAAATTTGAATGCTAGGTTGTAGAAATCGACAAATCCCTAGACCATTTAAGAACATCCATCACATTATCATCAGGAGAGCACTTATAAAGCATGATATCAATATCTTCACGTTCAAGTATAGATACATAGGCATATACATACTATTTGATATGTATTTGATCATTTCAAACACTATCGAATTGGTCCTTTAGAGCTTGACTAAGCTTAATGTAGGAAGCTGGTCAATTTGGACTTCCTACCACAACAAAAAACAATAATATTTAACATCTCCAAACTTCTAGTCCTAATTACTACATGTGAATGCATTTATGAAAAGAATAAGCATTAGGTTAAAGTTTGCATACCACATTCAAAATCAAATATACATGAATCAAGCAAATAAGAACAAGATTAGATTTGCCTAGAAAAAATCACTCTTAACATCTTTTGTATAATAATTGATATAAATCTTATGATCAATTATGAAAACAAATCATAAAATACAAAACAAAACAAAATAATTTTTATTGCTTATAAAACTAAACGTTTCTATCAATTTATTCAGTTTTACAATTAACTTATTTTTATACTATTTTTTAAGATGACTTGTAAATTTCCATTATTGTGATTGTTTTACTTACATACATACATACATACAGTTGTATTAATGTACATATATCCCAATCACAGTCGCAGGAAAAAAGATTTTTTGTTTTGTCCCGTGACTCAATGCAGAAACCGTTACGGGTACTTTAAAGTCTGTCGCATAATGTATCTACCATTCCTCATTCCATATGATTATCATGGAGCCAACCACCACTCCATCCGAACCTTCTTCGCCTTCAGCGCAAATTTCATCGCTTTAATCGAGATTTTTTTCTCGCGTCTTGTTTTTCACTGAAATTTATTTCAATTTCCTGTTTGCAGTGATTTGAAAACCTCTCAGAAGATTATTTTGAATAGCTTTACTGTAGGATTTGCGTGATTGAAAAATGCATATAGCGGAGGTTTTGAGCCAAGATGCAGGCGGCACAGCAGCCAGTATTATAGAGAAGATGGAGATGGAAGTGGCTCAAGTAGAGCAATTACTTCCCATGGTAAGTCCTGAAAATACTCAGAAATTGAGAGATTTTATGATGCGTCTGGCACCCCGCAAAAGCATGATTACGGAAGAGCAGAAGTTACTGCTATGGAAACTAAGCTACCGGCTGTGGAATTCTTGCGTGGACATCGCCAATGCGATGCAAGCCGGCCAGCAATTTCATGAAGAACACGTCAAAATCCGTCAGGTAGCCAGTGATTTACTTCTGGTGGCAGGAAAGATCGATGGAATTCCTTCCTGTCTGCTCAAGATTGCCACATTCTTTCATAGAACGGGTGTAATTTGGCATAAAATTCAGAAATATGAGGTTGCAGCTTCGTGCTTTGAGAAGGCTACTGAGCTCGTTTCAGAAGATGGGGGTTCTTGTTGTGAAAGTGAAGAAGAGCGGAAGTTTTCGTTTGAGCTGCTTGTTGCGAGGGCTAAAACTGCTTGGGAAATAAAGCAGAGGACGCTGACGTGCACGCTGCTTGGCAGGGCCAAGGGTTTCTTGTTCGACGCTGCCGATCGCTACCGTGACCTGGCGGAACAGTATTTGCATTTTGGAAAATGTATGCTGGCCAAGTCGGAAGAAGGTGGCTGCAGCAGCAGTGACCAGAGCGATTATGTGAAGTTTTTGAACCAAGCTTTTGAGATTTGCTCGGAAGCTCTCTTCAAGGGAATAGGGAAGCCGGAAGAAAGAGTTCTGGCAAAAAATCTGAAGCTAAAGACGCTTCGATATCTAGCCGCGGCTCATCTTCAGGCTGAAAATTTTGAAAGCGTTCTCAAATGTGTGGCTGTTCTGAAAGAGGAATCAGATCATCCGACAACGCCTTTTTTGGCTTTAAAGGCGTACATTGGTTTGGGGATGCGAGAAGCGGCTGAGAAGGAGCTAAATGTTCTTCTTCTTCACGGAGGCGCGCCTGTCGACATTTGCATTTCCGCCGTTGAAATCGTCATTCAGTCGGGAAGTGGCGGTCTGGAGACTGCTCGTTCCGCATTTTTCCGACTTCTTGATCGTTTTCCATCCAGCATGGAGCTTCCTCTCAGGGTTTTGGATAAGATTCTTCGAAATGCGTCTGCGGTCGATCAAAGTTATAAGGCTAAAGTAGCTTTGGCGCTTCAGATTGCGTGCGATGACAAAATCGTCAGGTTGTTTGCAGATTCAGAAGATGGTTCTTCTGCTGATAATCGACGTTGTATACACGCTATTCTTTGGAACAGGCAAGGCATTATTCTTGACTTCTTTCTCTGAAAGTTTTTCACTCTGACATTTCCTGTACAAAGTTAAATGCTTTACGTTTGTTCGTAAATATCTGCTTTCTCAACAAATAATGCATTTTCGTTTACCGCTTCGCCCTGTATTGGCATGTTATGTTAAGGATTGTTCACTGAAACGTTTTCCTTCCAAATTTTAAATTGAATGCACTGTTCAGTTAATTATTTCCATGCAAAGTGTAGCATTCTCAGAAAGTACAAGTTTTGTTGTAGAAATTTAAACCGATTTCATGAATTTAATCCGATTTGTTGGAACTTAAATTAAAACTTGCTTTCCTCAAATAATTTGTACGGCTTTTTTTTCCATTTAAATGCTTGCCAGTAAACTAATTTCATGAATTTTAATCCGATTTACAGAAACTTAATTAAAAACTTGCTTTCCTTAAATTATTTGTACGGATTATATTCTTCATTTAAATGTTTGCCAGTAAAATTGAGGATTCTCGATAATTTAACATTTTCTTTCAAACTTTAAGCAGCTTTGCCTTTGTATTTTCGATAGTTCCAAATTTAGAATTTTGTATTCTCAAACAAATATAGCGTTTTGCGGCAGTGGATCTGAATTCTTCAGGGCAAAACTTTATGACACAAGCAGTATCCTGTTTGAAGGATCCATGCTCTATCTTCCCTTACATGCAGAGAACAGTGCTTGCAGGGCAAAGTCCCTACGCGTGCTTTGCCTTTGTCACCTCGGCCTCTCACAATACGACCGCGCAAACGAATTCATCATGGAAGCAGAAAAGGTTCGTAGTGATTTTTGTCCCTGACTCAGTCTTTTCATGTAAAGAACGCCTAGACTGCAAACAAAACAGCTAAGGAACATTATTTTTCATGTTTGCATCGCCTTTTGCAGATTGAAGAGACTGTAATTTGCCTTTTTCTTAAGGTGAATTTTCAAATGCACACCTTTTAGTTCGGCGTCTGCTATGTGCTTCGAACAAGAGCTGACTTTTGTCCTGTTTTTATCCATTTTAGTTCAAAATTTGTCTGCAACTGAAGGACGAAGCGGGCGCAATAAAACAGCTAGAGAGAATGATTCGCTGTACAGACTTCGATGCCGAGTATCTAACTTTAGCTTCGCACGAAGCCATAGCTTGCAAATCCATTGGCGTAGCGACTTCAGCATTGTCGAATCTGCTGAAATTATGCTCTTCTGCAAAGCAAATTTCATCAAAGGAAATGGTTGTGGTACGGAACATAATACTTCTTCATCTGGACGATCCCAATGCTCTCTCGGAAGTCCTAAAATACTTCAATTATGCTAAGAAGCGCATGCAGGAGTTGGGAATAGAACAATTTTTCGGTACCGGAATTACAGTGGAGAAGGAAATAAACTGGTTTGCCGGAAGTGCATGGAACAGCGGTCTCAAGGCGAGCAAATCAAACAACTTCGACCTTGCCGCAGAGTTATTCACCTGCGCGTCGGAATTTTATGGCGCACTTGAAGATTCAGTCGAAAATCTGAAAATGCTGTCGAAATCTTCAATACTGTCAATTGCTTCAATGCTTACTTCTCAGAAGAAAGACAACAAGAATCATTTGACCGAGGCGGTTGCGCATTTGGATAAAGTCCGAAAGGTATGAAATCAAGCATTTCCTCAAGCTTCAAATTCAAAATGAATAGGAGCAAATTAATCTATTTGAGTTTACAAATTTAAAATTGATGCAGGTTCAGGCAAGCCTTGCAAGTAAGAACGAGAAACCAGACGAGAGTTTGCAAATGTATAGTGCTGTTCTGGAGTTCGAATTAAGGGGATGCATGAGAGAGCACAAGCTACAGCTTCAAATTCTGAAGCAGAGCACGACTATGAAGGGATGCAAGCCAGAATTTTTGTTGAAAATGGGCATCCATGCCTGCCAAAGTGAAGGAAGCCCTGGAGAGTATGGCCATCTGGAGGTAGCCAGCACAGCATTAAATGCTTGTCTTCATATGGAGCTCAGCAGCCCCTTTCCGGATTACAAAATGGTGAGCCTGGTTATTAGAAAGCTCATTGGAATTGCAGATGCAAAGTGTGAGGAAGAAGAATGTTTGGGCTTGTATAAGCAGGCGCACCAGATAATTATTGGAATGAAGAGTGGGGAATACCCAACGGAAGAAGCAAAATGGTTGGTGTCAACCGCCTGGAATAGGTCTAGTCTTCATATGAGATTCAATCGTCTGGATGAAGCAGAGAAGTGGATGAGGATGGGTTTGGATCTGGTTAAACATGTTCCCTTCATGCACCAGCGGTTTGCCTCCTCCATGGCTGACACCCTTGCTAAACTTGTCAACCCAAGTACCTGAGACCACATGAGTTGCCACACATTTGTTCTTGCTTGCTCGTTTTGTAAAATTGAAAAAATACTTATATGGTTTTCTCACGAAACTAAGATTGTCATCTTTCCCAGGAACATCAACGTTGTATACTGATTCACGGATGCTAAAGCTGAATCTTGAATTTTATTTCAACTAACTATGTGTGTACTTGTTAAAATACATTATTGTTTGTTCTACATGTTTTGGCATTATTCATGAAAGGCCATACTTATCCATTATTCATGAAAGGCCATACTTATCCATTATTCATGTTCTGTCTTAGATTGTATTAAACCATTTAATTATAAGTATTTTTTTTTGAATTAAGGGTAGAGGAGGGGATTTTTAAAAGAGAATTACAACAAAAATATATTGTAATAGTGATAGTAATATTATAGCTTCAAAATAATAAAAAATAATATTAGATAAAAATAAAATATAAAGAAGCAAATAAAAAAAATCAGATGATTAGAGATCATTAAAAGTGATCATGTTGAAATCAAATGGTTAAAACTTGATATTTTATTCAGCATCGAGGAAACATATTTATAGAGAGAAGAATGAACGATAGTTACCATGAACCACACAACAGTTTGCTCAACCATCATGTTGGACTAAAATTATTTTACATTTATGGTTGCTTAAGTTCAACTTCATAATTAGCATTTTAAGCATTATTATATTTTTCATTTATCATTTACCTTGTATTTTGTAGCTGGGTAGTTGACGATATGTGTCTTTACCTACCCTACCTGCTCTTGCATATGATTGGGACACGTCTCTTTTTGCACTCTTTATTCTCTCGCCTCTTGCCTATATCAGTAGGATTTTGTACATTATTATTCATCTCATAATATGTCATTTCATATGATAAAATATTTGTTTGTCTTTCTCTCTTTATGAAAGTTATTTGTAGGTTGGGATCCTCGCTCGAGAGTTTTTCTCTAGCATGGTATTAGAGCCTATCTTCCTACATTTCTTTCTAGTTGAGATTCTTCATCAGAGCTTTTGAAATTTGAGTGTTATTTCTCAATTTTTCATTGCCAACGTTTGAATTTTGTTTAGAATTTTTTTCTATTTCACCTTATTCTATCAATTGCACCGGCGGCTCTTCATTTGATCTGTGGTGGCCAGATCTATTGCTATTGGAAATAGGTTTGTTTTGATTAACATTTCATGTTTTGGCTCTAGTATTACTCATTTTGGCAAGTTTGACAAGTTTCCACCCTTGGGGATATTTGTTGTCCTTGTTACGGTCGAAGGGTCCAATTTCTTTCAACGCCCTGTTGCAAACTTGAGTTGTTGTGTTGTGTTGTCATTGATGTCAACCTGTCTTGTGTTGTAATTGAATCAACATGCATCACAAATGGTCTAAAAATGTATGATCTAATGTTGTTGTATGGTCTAATAGTGATATTGAGGTGTTTTGGGAAGGTTTGTATAGTGGAAGTTTCAATATGCAGAAAATAGTATTTATGCAGGAAATAGTTTTTAATGTCTCAGTGGAAGAATGATTTGCAATCCTTTGTGTTGATGGTGTTTTGATGCACTATCAAACATAGAATAAAATACCAAGGTACTCTATCCTCTCTTGATAAAAATACTCTCAAATGTTGAAGATTCGCATAAGGATCATTTGAGATGACTTCGAGGTTCTTTTATGTTAGGTCTTAATGTGTTGGACAACTTCAATGGTATGGATGTGATTTGTTGTACCTGCGAGGGGACTTACGTTAAAAACCTGAATGCTTGAATGATCGAATGATACTGGAACATCGAATTTCTCTTAACTTGAAAAAAAAAAGGAAAAAAGATAAGGGCTGAGAGAGATCTAGTCTAACTCTAGGAATGTAGGAATGTAGGTAACATCAAACTTTGTGCCCATTTAGCATTTATCTTCTTTTGATATATGAGTTGAGGTACATCAAATCTGGACGCCTTGTCTTGAAATGATGTGATTTGATGAACGATGACTGGGCACGACCTTAGCTTGTTTGATCTTCGTAACTCATTGCAAGTGTGCAATTTGAATGCGGCATACTCAACATGTGCGAGCGCTTGATGTGACGATGACTCCGCTTATGTTGATCTTCTAACTTTGATTAACTCTTCTGAAACTATCTTTCGTCTTGATCACCTACATTCACAAGCTTTCATCTCACTATATTGGCAATGATTCTTGGATTTCCGAAGGAAATTCAAGATTGTGAAAAATTCTTCTTGAGTGCATGACGCTGACGTTTATCTTTTGCTTTGATGTTGCATTGATCCTACTTGATGAGAGCTCGCCTTGCTTGATCCATTTTTCACCTATGAGAAATGCTTAAGTTAGTTTCATGAAATGACATTTACTTGCAAAATTAAATTGATCACTTAGGCTAGTAATCCTAAAAGGCTTGGAACCTTAAGTTGCATCTCTAATCCTTAATTAAACATGATTATCCTCTCTTAATGATAACTGCTTAATGATTGTAGGATGATTTGCTGACGAAATATATGCAGATTTGGCGACAATAACCAGGTTCGCTATCCTCAAGGTGACCTCCAATCGCTGTCAAATGTGAATCGCTGTGTCGGCCAGGATCAGATCGCTGAATGCTCATTGAAATCGCAGTCTTAAATAGGTGCTCTCTGTAGCATATGCATTCGTTGTGGTCTATACTTAGAGCGAGCAAATTGGCGACTTCACAGCTACATGAATGACTCTCTTCACCAAGTCACTATCCTTAATCAATTGAATGTGTCGACCTCAGAAGCCCTCACGATTCATCAATCCTTCGCTATGTGATCTTTAATAGTGAATTGATCGCCCTAGAATGATCATCACACTTTCATAACACATCGTTCGGCCACCATTATTCAATGTCATCGCTGATCAAAACAGAGAGGCGATCCGATCAAAAGCATCCATTGCATAAGTGATCTCCCTGAACAGCCACCCACATTGAATATACGTCGCTCTGCATTAAACAATCGATGCGCATGTAAGGTTCAATATATCGCCTATCTTAACCAATAATGCATTGACTTAGAGTCCATCTTAATCGTGGCGTTGGAGTTTGAATAGATATGCTTGCATGCCACCTTTATTGAATGTTTCATTTTCAAATATGATAGATGGATGCTCATATTTACCATTCGCTTCAATCATTTTAATGTTTCTTGACCGATTATCAACAAGATACATCGAGTTTTGTTCATGTTGTCCAATTTGCAAATTTCCTTCGAATTTTTATTTTTTATTTTTTAAAGTTACTTGAGATCTCCCTCGAGTTTTAAATTGATCATTGAATGCATTTTAGAGTCGCATCACGGAAGCTTACTGTCTTGGGATCGATTGATCAAGCATTTGCATTATACGTACACTCGTCACCTTCATTCATTACCTTGAATTTACACTTGTTCATCGTGCAATTGAATATTAAATCATTTTGAGCAACTCGTACTGCTAAAAGCAGTGATGAGCAATGCACGAAGAGTGCAATGTTTAAAAGCAGTAATGATATTAATGAGTACTGCTTAAAAGCAGCAGTGACACCAAGAAGCATCGCTTAAAAGCAACAGTGACATGAGGTGGCACTACTTAAAAGCAACAGTGCTACTGAAAGGCACTACTTAAAAACAACAGTACCATGAGGTGGCATTGCTTAAAAGCAGCAGTGCTACTGAAAGGCACCGCTTAAAAGGAGTAGTGCTATTGGAAGGCACTTCTTATTTTCCATGCCTTAGTCAAAATTTAATGATTTTCAATTTTTGCTTTTTCGAAATTTTTAATTTATTTGGATTTTTGAATTTTTGAATTTTTTGATTTTTTTTTTGTATTTTTAAAGTTTTTTAATTTTTTTTTAATTTTTTGAAAATTTAAAAGACGCTAACTTTAAAATATACTAAATTAAGATACCTATTCACAACTAAGCTAAGAAAAGAGGGGGTCCCCATCTACAATGGGGCGATGTGTGATTTGGTCACAACACTTTGGTATGTGAATATTATGGAGTGTGGTTCTAGATATAATGTTTATGATCTTTGTATAATGTACTATTAAGTTTATTGGTCCTTCATTGCTCAAATGGTTGTTTTTTATAGTGCTGGTCTGTCAAAATTGGTCCAAAGAATGCTTGGTGGTTTTCTAATTTGTGGATTCAAATGTTGTAGCTTTGAGAACCTATTTATTTTATTTGGTTTGTGTAGTGTTCTAATTCAATTTTCAGGTGATGGTCTAACTAGCAAGTGAAATTATAGTATTTCTAAATTTTGTGCTATCAACTTGTTTTGTTTTCGGTTGACTATGGTGATGTATCCTATCTGGATCATACCTCTTCAAGGTCCAAATATGGTTTTTTGGTTGTGTGGATGTTGATTTGCATATCACCATGGCATGTGTAGATCAACATTGATATTTGTGCATTAGAGAATGGTTTTGGGCCAACTAGTTGGCATGCTACATTATTTATCTACACGTTGCATTTGATGCCAACTTTAGAGGAAGTGTTAGCATATGTAATTTGTTTTAATCATTTGGAAAAGAGATGTTGTGCTGTCTTTGGGTGCACTCCATCTCCTAGAGTGGACCAAAATGAATGTTATAGGTTTTGGTGACCAAATATATGTAATTTTGTATATTCTATTTGTGGCCGACCTAGTTTAGGGTTTTAGTGAATCATCTTACACACACACACACACACACACACACACACACACACACACACACACACACACACACACACACACACACACACACACACACACACACAAGAGTGTAGATGTATGGTTTGAGCACGAGAAATATGTGAATTGATGTAATGGGTTTGAATGGTGTGCAAGAAAATTTTGTATAGAAAAAGTGTGAAAGACAGTTGTGAAGAGCATTGAGACAGAGTTCGAAGTCAAATGTTTTTGCCATGACATTGGTTGCTTGACATAGTGGTTCAAGGACAATTTCATGATCAAGATATCTAATTTATTTCAGTTTATTTGATCCTTTGCACTTGTCAAAAGGTGTATTTTTTTTTATAGTTTGTACACTTTTGTATCTTTCCCTAAGGTTGTCCGCCTTATTCTTACAAGTCCTTTTAGGGGTAGTGAGTTCCTTGGCCTTGTGTGTAAAACTTGTAATGAATTATTCATATTGTGAGTGTGATTCTGACCATGGTTTTTCTTCATTTAGGGTTTCCCATATTAAATCTTGTGTTCATGTGTATGTTGTTCTTTGTGCAAGTTTATATTTCATAATAGCAATATTTAGTTAAATGTGGCTTGAAGTTTAATTGATCAAAAGTAAAAAAATTTAAGGTATGGACTAATTCAGTCCCCCTCTTAGTCTTGTGGTGTGTTCAACTATTGGTATCAAATCAAGGTTCCTTATAGTGAAGCTTAAATTCTTAAGGGAAATCTGGAATGGTGTAGGAAGTTAAATTCAAAGTACCAAGGTTTGATGGCACAAGTTACTCTTATTGGAAGGAAATACTGGAATGTCATTTGGAATCTCCGCCGACTGGAATATGGGGGAGCATTAAGAATGGGTACAACGCTCTAAAAAATGGTCTTCAGACTCTAGATGAGGTAAAGGTACATGAGAACAATGTGAAGGCTAAAGCTACTATTATCAATTGTCTAAGTGATGCAATATTTTCCAAAGTTGTTGGTTTGAAGTCTACTAAAGAGGTCGAGGAAAAGATGAGTAGTATATATGAAGGTGACAAGAGACAAAGCAAGCCAAGTTGACAAATTGGAAGCAAAAGTTTGAGAACTTGAAAATGTCTGATGATAAGAATATTGAAATCTATATACATTGGGTAAATGAGATTGTGAGTGCTATTAAGGGCAATGGTGGTAAATTATAAGAGAGTGAAGTTGTGAGCAAAGTGATGTTGACGCTTCCTAAATGCTACAAACCTAAGAAGTATGCCATTGATGAAATGAATGATATGGACAAGCACACTTTAGATCAATTATATGGCCCACTCTTTGCCTTTAAGATTGTTGAGCTAGATGAGCTACAAAAAGAGAAGAAAGATGTTGCCTTCAAATCTAGCAAGAAGATTGAAGATGAACCTAAATCGAACAATGACAGAGATGAGTTAGTTTGTAATAAGAGTAAAGAAAAGATCCAAAAGTACAAAGATAAGTTACCCTTCAAATGTTTAAATTGTGGAAGAATTGATTATTATGCTTCTAGATGTACTTATAGGGAAGACTATGATAGAAAATATGATGATGATAAGGGAAGAGATAATCATAGATGGAATAATAAGAATAGGAGAATAGATGATAGAGACAAATCTAAGAAGAATTTTTATTCAATAGAGACTCATTCATCTGAAGAGGAAGATGAAAATGACTCAAATGAAGAATTATTGTTTCTAGCTATAGAAGAGAAGAGTAATGGAAGATCTGGTAATCTGAAATGAATAGAGAATAGTGAAAAACCAGTGAATGTGAAGACTGCACTACATGTGAATGTTGAGCCTAAAGCATGGATAATTGATTTGAGATGTTCAAATCATATGATAGGAGATAAAGGAAAGTTCAATTATCTTGAGAATTATTATGGTGGATCCGTAGAATTTGCAGGAGATGAATCTGCACCTATTTTTGGTAAAGGTACTATTTTAATTGATGGTAGGCATAATACTAATGATGTTTATTATGTTAAGGCCTTGAGACATAATCTCCTAAGTGTAAGTAATATGTACAAAAAATGTTATAAGGTCATATTTCATAAGTTTGAATATGAAATTAAAAAAGATAGTTCTGAAAGATTAGTTGTAGAAGGTCTAAGTGTTGAATATCTGGAATACTAAGAGGGGACAAGGGTGAATCAGTATTCCCTTGAACTTATTGAAACTTATAACTAACCAAACATATAACATAATTTAGATGCAGTAAATGAAAGTAACACAAAACACATAACACCAGATTTGTATGTGGAAAACTCAATATGGGAAAAACCATGGAGAGAGTGATCTCTCAAGTATGGTGCAATATGTAATCGATTAAATAGTTGTTGGAAATTTGGAGGAATTGATTATGTGTTGCATTGATGTTTGTAATTGATGTCAACACTATCTTGTTTAGCTGTCTACGGAGTTCCGTTAGAGTGGTTGGACTTTGATGATGATCAGGAGATTTATCTCCAGGATACTCTGATTGATGGAATTGGTTTGGTTTCGTCATTCATGTTATTTAGATGCATGTCACATTCAGTTGGTTCAGGATTTGGTAATCCGAAAGCTATCATATGTTCTAGTAAGCCTTTTGGTTACGGGTAAGGATTCTACTGACAAAGCTTTATTGAGGATCTTTTGATGGATTCGATAAGTGGTGTTTATGCAAATTCTAGAAGGTTTTCAGGATGATGATGGTTATCTTGTTCGTGTTCCAGCTGATTGGTGGTATCTCATTTGGCTTATGGTGACCTATTTTAGGTCTGGTTTTATTCTGCTAGGTTATGGTTAGGTTGTGTTCGTGTTCCAGTGGATGATCCCGATGTGTTACTAGTTGGATTTATTGTTTGGTTAATGTTGTTTCGGTCTTAGGCCGACTTGGATTATCATTGGTTTGCGAGTTTATGTAATGGATTTATTGTATCATCTTTTAGGTAGCCGACCTAATTGTTTAGGTCCTGGGTTGGTATAAATATGATGTAAGATCTCTTTGTAGATCGTGGCATGTGATCATGGTTATGGGATTATCTATGTACGAATAAAGTTGTAATCATACGCAGAGGTTTTGGTCAATCGAAGGTGATCGAATTGGGTTTGTGTAAGAGGTTTAAGACCTTTCACATTGAGCTTAAACATAACTGTACTCAGTCATAGGATATGTTATTCTTGTAGTTCATTCTTATTTCTAGATTGTAGTTTGGATATCTTTTGTAGTCAGTGAGGCTCCTTTGTGATGAGCAGTGCACTCTAGGTTGCTGGCCTTCATGCATGTGAAAACCCCTTATTGTAATCACATACTTACTACTGAAGTATCATCTGACTATGGGTAGGCTTACCATGGTGGTTTTTCCCTTTACCAAGTTTTCCACGTACAAATCTTGGTGTTATGTGTTGTGGATGCATGGTATTTGGTTTATGATTTATGTTTGTGCTTAATTGATATATCTACTATTCCGGTATTTGGTTTATCCATTCTGATAAAAAAATTTGTGTGCTTAAAGTTTCATAATTTGTTAATAAATGATTCACCCCCCCTCAGTTGTTCACCAGCTATCCTAACAATTAGTATCAGAGCTTGGTCCTCTCTGCAGAAGCTTAACCACTTGAGGAAGATCCTATGATGAGTAATCATTCAACTTCAATTGCTTACCATAAGGACAACCCTAGGCTTGAAGGAATAAATTACAAAGTATGGAAGCTTCAGATGGAGACTCATCTGAGATGTCTTAGCAAGGAGATTTGGGAGATCATAGAGAAAGGCTATACCCCTTATGATCTGGCATCTGGCAACCCTCCTCCGAAAGACTTGAATAAGAACATTGAAAATGACTGTAGAGATAGAGAAGCCCTTTTCAACGCCCTTTTAGATCAACAAGTAATGGGATTAATAGACAAATCATCTGCAAAAGGTATATGGGATAAGTTGGAGACTCTGAATGAAGGTGATCCTACTGTTGAAATTGCTAAACTTGATGGTTACCGGGTTAGGTATGAGAACCTGAGAATGGAGGAAGATGAAAGAATTACTGCTTATATGGAAAGAGTCAATGAAATTGTTCTGGGAATTCAATGTTGTGTAATTGGATCTCTGAGCGAAGATGAGATTGTTTCTAAAGTATTGAGAGCTTTGCCACCAGCTTACAAGATGAAGGCTACTGCAATTATTGAGCTGAGAACAATGCCTAACATTTCTGTTAATAGGTATACTTTGGTTGGAAAGTTATCTGCTTTTGAGCTTGAAGAATTCGGTCCTTAAGGAGCTGCAAAGACAGATTCTGCATTCAAGGCATCTACATCATCAACTGGCAAGAGTGATTAGAAAGCATTATATGCAAAGCAACTGGAGGATATGAGGAAACAAGATGAAGAGATTGAGGAACTTGAAGCCCTATTTTATAGAAGAGTACCTAAAGGTCCACTAGGAAGTAAGTATGAAGGAAAATCACCTTTCAAATATTTTGCATATAATAAGATAGGTGATTTTGCATCTATATGTCCTGAGAGGAATTCAAGATTTGAGGAGAAAGCTAGAAGATATTTTAAGCCTAACCATGAATATCAAAACAAGAATAAGTAGAAGAGGAACAAAGATAAATTATGCTACTATGTTGATGAGGAAGGTGTGACTGATGATTATGATGATGAATCGATAAAAGATTCAACTAGTGGATCCGAAAATAGAAAGGAATGGGTATTCTTAGCTATCAAGGAAGATAATCCAGAACCTGTCATTCAAAATGAAGAGAAGACCCTTGCTACTAAAGTTGAAGACAAGGATGAATGGGTGATAGAAAGTGGATGTTCACATCGTATGACTTTAGATAAAAGGAAGTTTCTATCTTTGCAATAATTTGATGGTGGTTTGGTCAGATTTGGAGATGACAAAGCATGCATGATCAAAGGAAGAGGAACACTATCATTGTATGGTAAGCATAACACTGATAATGTTTATTATGTTGAAGGTTTAAGGCATAATATTTTGAGTGTAGGTAGCTGGTGGACAAGGGATTTCAATTACACTTCAAGGATGAAAAATGCAAAATCATCAACGGATTTGGATTGGAAATTGCAACTGGTACTCAGACTAGAGGTAACATCTTTCATTTGAACTCCGATGAGAAGACATGATTGATTGCACATATTGATGAGATTTGGCTATGGCATAAGAGGTTGTGTCATGTGAATTTTGATTGCACTATTGTTGGCATTGTGTTGTCATTGATGTCAACTCGTATAGGATGGCTATTAGTATAAGTAATGAATGTGCAACACTATTATTGATGCATACCAAATGTGATGTCTTTGATATCACCTAGCTTAGCAGGCCATCGGTAAGGGAGAGAATGTCATTCAACATAATGACCATTGGAGTCACTAGTACACAAGTTAGTGCTTGACATGTGTGGAAGATATGGACAGGAGACCAGTATGATATAACAAACGGTAAATGAAGACATCTACAAGAGAGCAAGATGTTGGTTGGTTGATTGTGATGAAGAGGGGGAATGTTACCTAGATCGCATCAACACATGAGGTGAAGTATGTGTAGGCCACCAGTGTGTTGTGTGGATCTCAAACAACAGGACTCCCACATGATAAAGATGCAGTCACCATTTGAAGAGATGACTAAGGTTTTTCCCATCTAGGGTTTTCCTCCTATATGTTGGTGTTATGTGATGTCCCTTTCATGTGTGATTGCATTTTTGTTCATCTCCCCTCTAACCCGAAAGTTATCTTTCTGTTAGATCTGATAACTAGTATACACACATAGGATAGTTAAAGGGAAAAATTTTGGAAACCACTAATTCACCCCCCTCTCAGTGGAACATTGTGCCTCACAATTGGTATCAGAGCCTAGGTTCCCACTTGATAAGCTTTTTCTAGCCTGGGTAGGTTCTGGCTTAAGGACACAATGGTCTGTTTAGTGTCAATCCCTGCTCTGGTATTTGATGGTTCAAATTATTCCATTTGGAGTTGTAGAATGGAATTCTACCTATCCTCTCTAGGGTATGATGTTTGGATGCATGTTGTAAATGGCTGCCCTAGTAAACTTAGTCCTCCCACTGATTCAGATGTAGAAAGAAGAAATCAGTGTAATGATGTAGCAATGAAGGCTATACTCTGTGGGTTATCAGATGATATCTCCTCACAGGTGGACAGATTGGAGAAGCTCTATGGAAATGAGCTTGTCACTACAGAACCGATTTGTAAAGATAGGATGAGAAATGCATCTCATGTATCTGTAGATGATGAAGGCATATCTGTTTGCAGCCACAACAATGATGAAGAAGGAACCCACCTCTTCATGGCTTAAAAAATCAAAGGATGAGGGGCACACATCAAAGAATGATCATGCAAATCACTCCTACTGGCAAGGTGTGTTTGGAAGTGATAGTGAAGGTGAAGAAGAAGAGAAAGAAAAAGTTGATCTTGAAGGAGAACTTGTAAACACACTTGAAGAACTTAGTAGAGTAAGAAATGAATACAAGTTATTCAAGAATGTAGTAGTTGTGGAGCAAAACTGGTTGATCAAATGCCTTGAAGAGTCTGAGAAGTTTATCTAGAGTTGAAGACTCAACAAGATGACACCAAGGTGTGTTGGTGTAAAGATCTAGCATCTGAGCTAGAAGTAAAAGATAAAAAATATCAGCAGCTAGTAGGAGAAATGGAGATTCTCTGAAATGACATTGAGAAATGTCAGGATGAGCTCAAGGTAAGAATCAAGTTTGATGGGAGTAGTGATACCTTGGAAAAAATGTTGAAAAAGCAAAAGCATGCAAAGGATACCAGTGGATTAGGAAATGGTGCCGGTGAATGCTCCACCAACAAGAATGTCCCCCACAATGACATTATGTTTGTCTCCTCAAATGGAGAGAACAAGGGACATACCTTCAACATTTGGAATACACCCTGAAAGAAGATTGATCTAACCACAACCAGTGAAGACATGCAGACAAGGATGAAGACCTGTGCTACAAGAAGGAGGATCAATGCAGATCCCAAAGGAAAAGGGAAGATGGGAGAAGGTAGCTTCACCGAAAGCAAGAACATGAGAATACAACAAATAAGACCTCCTACTGGTAGAGGGCAAGGAAATGTTACCGCCCACAAGTCAAGGTAAGTGTGGAAGAAGAAGGGACCAGATGGAAGAAAAACAAGAATGGACAACCTAGGGTCCATCCCCAGAGAAGGAGAAATGGATAAGCCATACCAGTAAGATCTCCCCATGCATGGCAGAATAAGTTTATAAGTTATAAACCTTCCTTCTCCGGTTATTTCTTTGCATGTAATGGTTATGGCCATAGGGTAGATGTATGTAGAAAGGGATCTAGAAGGAATAATCTAGGATCTCATAGATATCCTCCATATGAGAAAAATGTATCAAGGAGTAGAAATATGCATAATTCCTCTCTTGTTTATGCAAATAGTGTTTGTTATAACTGCAATAGATCTGGCCATAGAAGTCATGAGTGTAGGAAGAAGAACTCACAATTCCATCGCATCCAGTGGAACAACCATGCTTAGTATAGTAGTGGTTATAGAAGATTTGAGCATCAAAGATCTGCATGGAACAAGATGGGAAGTGTACGTACACATGCAAGGAATCCATGGAGACCGACAACTGACTACAATGCCTTGATCAAGAAAGGAAGAGCAAATCAGTATGTTAGAAGGTTCCCCAATCATGAGATTGGCATGGATGTTGTATGCTACTATAGTACTGCTTCTGGTTATGATGCAAAATCTAGAAATGTAAGGACTAATTAGTAGAAGAAGGTAAGACCTGCTCCCAAGACTGAAAATGGGAAGAAGAATGAGACCAAGCAGGTATGGAGGAAGAAGAAAGAAGATGCAACCATGTACTGACACTATGCATTCAATGCACAGGTGATATCTCCTAAGGCTAAAAGGAGACAGACTACCTTAGGGGGAGTACTGCACTGACCTTATCATTCACCCCCTTAGTGAAGGACACATGGAAGTACAAGATGCTATCGGTATGAAGGGAGAAAATGAGAAGATAAGTGTGTGTGTGGTGGTTGCCTTGGATACACACCTATAGATGAGAGATGGATCACTACTGTATGTGTCAATGGCTAGCAAATCTGCAATTGGAATCAGATGAAAATTGACACAAGAGGACAAGAGTTATAGGAAGGTGCTCTGGTAGTGATGATGGACTGGTACAAGGAACCGGTATGTGCAGGGTGTTACCGGTATGAATGCTAATAGGTACTTGCAGGTTATGTAAGACAATGAGTTTTGAGATCATTGCATTAGCCCCGATAGCATGAAATGAGGAAGTTATGTCTCAGGTGGTATTGGAAAAGACCTGAATGACATATGATGGCATGGTTGTTGATTATGTACACATCCATCCTTTGAGGGCTAACCGGTTTGATTTATGGCATGATTATGACATTGTGTACATCTAGGATCATGTCATAGGATGTTGTGGATATAATGGAGTTGAAAGATTGTCAGATGATCATATTTGCACAACTCAACTGGTATATGGTGAAGATTGGAGCTCTAGTTTTGGACTTGACTAGAAATGTGGACTTGAGATATATGACTCTGGGGGAGTTCAAGTGCTTATGAAGCATAACAAACATGCTTGAAATTATGGGTTTACTGGTTGCATCAACGACAGATGATGGAATTTGTTGCAGGAATACCCAAGAGAATTTCATGACTAAGGGTATCAGAAGGGTTATGATGCATTTTGATCGGCAGGTATGGTATTCATTGACATTTGGGCCTTAAATTGGTGTCAGTTGGTAGTTGAGCCCTCCATATCAAATGTTGTGATTTGAGAAGATGCAAAAGTATGAAGGTTAAAGGAGATGATGCATCCGAATTGAGAAAAAGTGGTGTAGAAAATTGTCAATACTTGGTAGACACAAGGAGGAGAGAAACCCTGAAAGTGCTCTTTGCCATTGTGGTCAAAGGGGGAGAAACATTTTGTAGTATGTTAGACAGATCAAATAACTAGAAGACAACTTAGAGGGGAGGGGAGGTGAATCAGTTGTCACCAAATTACCAGAACCTTAAGCATTTAAAACTCTAATACCAAAACCCAAGAGATCAATATCGGAATGCATAAACCAAATACTGAAATAGAAAATAAATCAATTAAGCATAAACAATAAACAGAGAATAAATACCATCCACATGACATGAAGATTTATACGTGGAAAACTCAATAAAGGTAAAAAACATGGTGGGAAGCATACCCATAGTCAGATAAAACTTCTGCAGTAAGTATGTGAATTACAATTGAGGGGCCTACACTTTTAAGAAGGCCAAGAGCCTAGAGCACACTTCTCATCATGAAAGGAGTCTCATTGACTACATAGAAATCCATACTACAATTCGGAAGAAGGAATGAAATGCAAAGATAGCATCTCCTATGCTTGAAACAACAGTAGCCATGCCCCAAGACCAAAAACTATTTTTAGATGCAGTCAAATCCATATCTAAAGATAAATTGGATGGATTACCCACCTATGGAGGAAATCTCAATGGAGAGGAGCTACTAGATTAGATAGAGGCACTAAAGAATCATTTTGATTATAAGGACTCAACAAGATGACACCAAGGTGTGTCAGTTTAAATATCTAGCATCTGAGCTAGAAGTAAAAGATAAAAAATATCAGTAGCTAGTAGGAGAAATGGAGATTCTCCTAAACGACCTTGAGAAATGTTAGGATGAGCTCAAGGTAAGAATGAAGTTTGATGGCAGCAGTGATACCTTGAACAAAATGTTGAAAAAGAAAAAGCATGCCAAGGATACCAATGGATTAGGAAATGGTGGCGGTGAATGCTCCACCAACAAGAATGTCCCCCACAATGACATTATGTGCATCTCCTGAAATGGAGAGAAGAAGAGACATACCCTCACCGTTTGGAATACACCTCAAAAGAAGATTGATCTAACCACAACTGGTGAAGACATGCAGACAAGGATGAATACCGGTCCTGCAAGAAGGAGGATCAATGTAGATCCCAAAGGAAAAGCGAAGATGGGAGAAGGTAGCTTCATCGAAAGGAAGAACATGAGAATACAACAGATAAGACCTCCTACTGGTAGAGGGTAAGGAAATGCTACTGCCCACAAGTCAAGGCAAGTGTGGAAGAAGAAGGAACTAGATGGAAGAAAAACAAGAATGGACAACCTAGGTTCCATCCCCAGAGAAGGAGAAATGGATAAGCCATACCAGTAAGATCTCCCCATGCATGGCAGAATAACTTTATAAGTTATAAACCTTCCTTCTCTAGTTATTTCTTTGCATGTAATGGTTATGGCCATAGGGCAGATGTATGTAGAAAGGGATCTAGAAGGAATAATCTAGGATCTCATAGATATCCTCCATATGAGAAAAATGTATCAAGGAGTAGAAACATGCATAATTCCTCTCTCATTTATGCAAATAGTGTTTGTTATAACTGCAATAGATCTGGCCATAGAAGTCATGAGTGTAGGAAGAAGAACTCACAATTCCATGGCATCCAGTGGAACAACCATGCTCTATATAGTAGCAGTTATAGAAGATCTAAGCAGTAAAGATCTGCATGGAACAAGATGGGAAGTGTACTTGCACATGCAAGGAATCCATGGAAACCGGCAGCTGACTACAATGGCTTGATCAAGAAAGGAAGAGCAAAATGGTATGTTAGAAGGTTCCCCAATCATGAGATTGGCATGGATGTTGTATGCTACTATAGCACTACTTCCGATTATAATGCAAAATTCAGAAATGTAAGGACTAATCAGTAGAAGAAGGTAAAACTTGCTCCCAAGATTGAAAATGGGAAGAAGAATGAGACCAAGCAGGTATGGAGGAAGAAGAAATAAGATGTAGCCATGGACCGACACTATGCATTCAATGCACAGGTGATATCTCCTAAGGCTTAAAGTAGATGCACTACCTTAGGGGGAGTACTACACTGACCTTATCATTCACCCCCTTAGTGAAGAAGGACACATGGAAGTACAAGCTACTGTCGGTATGAAGGGAGAAAATGAGAAGATAAGTGTGTGTGGTGGCTGCCTTGGCTACACACCTATAGATGAGAGATGGACCACTACTATATATGTCAGTGGATGGCAAATCTGCACTTGGAATCAGATGAAAATTGACACAAGAAGACAAGAGTTATAGGAAGGTGCTCTGATAGTGATGATGGACTGGTACAAGGAACCGGTATGTGCAAGGTGTTATCGGTATGAATTCTAATAGGTACTTGCAAGTTATGTAAGACAATGAGGTTCGAGATCATTGCATTAGCCTCGACAACATGAAATGAGGAAGTTATGTCTCAGGTGGTATTGGAAAAGACCTGAATGACATATGATGGCCTGGCTGTTGATTATGTACACATGCATCCTTTGAGGGCTAACCGATTTGATTTATGGCATGATTATGACATTGTGTACATCCAGGATCATGTCATAGGATGTTGTGGATATAATTGAGTTGAAAGATTGTACAACTCAACCGGTATATGGTGAAGATTGGAGATCTGGTTTTGGACCTGACCAAAAACGTTGACTTGAGATATATGACTCTAGGGGAGTTCAAGTGCTTATGAAGCAAAACCAGCATGCTTTAACTTATGGGTGTATTGGCTACATCAATGAAAGATGATGGAATTTGTTGTAGGAATACCCAAGAGAATTTCATGACTAAGGGTATCAGAAGGGTTATGATGCAGTTTGACCGGAAGGTATGGTATTGACTGACACTTGGGCCTTAAATTGGTTTAAGTTGGTAGTTGATCCCTCCATCTCAAATGTTGTGATTTGAGAAGATGCAAACATATGAAGGTTAAAGGAGATGATGCATCCAAATTGAGAAAAAGTGGTGTAGAAAATTATCAATACCTGGTAGACACAAGGAGGAGAGAAACCCTAACAGTGCGCTTTGCCATTGTTGTCAAAGGGAGAGAAAGATTCTATAGTATGTTAGACATTTCAAATAACCAGAAGACAACTTAGAGGGGGGGGGGGGGGGGTGAATCAGTTGTCACCAAATTACCAAAACCTTAAGCATTTAAAACTTTAATACCAGAACCTAAGAAATCAATAGCGGAATGCATAAACCAAATATCAAAATAGCAAATAAACCAATTAAGCATAAACAATAAATAGAGAATAAATACCATCCACATGACACCAAGATTTATACATGGAAAACCCGGTAAATGTAAAAAACACGGTGGAAAGCCTACCCATAGTCAGATAATACTTATGCAGTAAGTATGTTAATTACAATTGAGTGGCCTGCACTTTTAGGAATGCCAAGAGCCTAGAGAACACTTCTCATCACGAAAGGAGTCTCATTGACTACATACTGCAAAGATAGCATCTCCTATGCTTGAATACAGTTCTGGTTATTCTCAATACTAGAGGAATAAATCCACTTACATAGACCCAATTCAATCACCAATGATCGATGAAATCCTCTGCCTAAATGATTATTACATTATTTGTTCCTTATATCTTATGATATGATGTAGAATGAGATCTTAAATCATATATATACAAACCCTCGACCATAAACAATAAGGTCAACCATGAGATAATAAAACAATTACATAATTACAAAACATGTCGGCCAGAGACCAAACAAATAATATCCAACCCATAAGACATCCTGAAAATACATCGAGAGGTCCAATCCACACGTTACATTAAGTCGGTCCATAACCTAGTGGTGCAGGGCACTTAACACTCCAAGCATGCAATTTTGGTTTCTTCTAAGTTTTTTTTTTGTCTCTCATAATGTAATAATGGACCAACCATTTGGGACTCATTAGAGCCATGGTTGAGTTGTCCAAGCTTTTGGTTGTGTCATTTGTGTTGAGGATGCTATCAACCTAGGAAGTTGTAATGATAATATTGATCACAGGAATAGTACTCTAAATCAAAGTCATCATGTAATAGGGGTCTATTGTATTGTTTTTAGGTCTTCTGGGATGTTTGAGGGACTTTGGGAGTCTTGTAATACACTTGAATGCAAAGTTGCATCCTAAGTGACAAAAAATGTAAAAGTTGCATTTTTGGATGTTGGCGTCGGAAGTTGGTTCAACCAACTGAATCATGGGAATATAAGCCAAAAAAAAATTCATTGTACAGGATGGAGGATTGAGAATGCAATTTTTTTTTTTGATTTGTAAGGAAATCTTGTTTTCTTTACCGTTTTGACAGTTTTTGTTTGTTTTTGTTGCATTGTACGGCCTAGTATGGTCTTGACAGAGGGAACTACTTGCAGGTAATGAAATTTTATTGAATCTACTTTTCAATAAGGTACGTACACCAGTTGAAATAAAGTGGAATGCTATGTTAGGGTATGTACATATGTCTAGAGTAGGTGTTTGGGTTTTTGTAGGCCTTTGTGGAGGGGCTACAATGAAACCCTAGGCTCACTGCTAGGAGTTAGTGAGTTAGGACAACATAAGATGTGCAAATTTTGAGCACATGTGGAATGGTAGAAGAGAATTGGACCCATGGTTGGAAAGCCTTGTGAATTCCCTTAAATAATCCTCAATTTATTTGAGCAGATGTTTTGATTGGTGAAGGTTTTAAAGAACAAGTTTGTAAGTCACCCGGGTAGGCCAAAACCCTTGAAATTAGGACAGATTTGGTTCCCATATGTGTACATCAAACCCAGATGAAAATTTACAATATTGTTTGTAACACTGAAAAGGGTATCCAGATCTATAATTTATTTGTGGCCTTATTTGGGAAGTTTTGAAACTAACTCCTTAAAACAACCAAGGGAGTGCTAATTGAATTAGGGCTATTTGAAGCTAGTAGAGACCAAGAGATGATAAGAAAGCTTGGCGATGAGTTTGAAGGTGCTCAAACCCCTAAAAGACATCAAAGACACTATGTAAATGCATTTTGAACCCATAGAAAAAATTGGTGTATTGTGATCCTTTGTAGAGGGTGTTGGAGCCTTAGGAGTGGAGTTTGAGATTGAGGTGGATTCCTGAATAGGCAGTTAATCTATTAAAGATCAGTGGCTATACCTTGGAGGGAAGCCAAAATGGATCAAAACTTGGAGGTATAAATAGAAAAACCCCTACCAAGTGCCATTGGATGGGCTTGAGGAGTTAGAGGGCTGAGTAAGACAAGTAACCCAAGAAAGTGAATAGGACCAGCTCCAAGACTCTCTGCATCAGAGTGGTATCAGAGCCACCCTTTGAAACATTGGTGTATGTTAGACTATGAAGAATTACAAGCAAGTTCAATGCCTCCAAAGCAAATGACTCCAGAAGCCATCCGATAGATGGTGACAGAGATGATAGAAGGATTGAATGATCAGGAAGGAAGTAAAGGAACCCGAGATGTTAAGAAGGAGAAGGGGAAGGTTACGACAAAATGGGGAGATGAGACAGATGAAGAAGTGGAAGGTGAGGAGGACCAAAGAATAGTAGCCATGCCCCAAGACCAAAAACTATTTTTAGATGTAGTCAAATTCATCTCTAAAGATAACTTGGATGGATTACCCACCTATGGAGGAAATATCAATGGAGAGGAGCTACTAGATTGGATAGAGGCACTAAATAATCATTTTGATTATAAGGAGGTAGCAGAGGAAAAAAGAGTAAATGTGGCCAAGTCAATATTGAGAGGATCAACATTAGTTTGGTGGAACATGATGCAAGAAGAAAGGGTACAAGTTGGCAATAAAAAGATAACTTCATGGGAGCATATGAAGATAAGGCTTAAGGATCAATTACTACCAGGGAATTATGAAGTTCAAATCCACAAGAGACTGCAAAATTTGAAATAGAGGGAGCTAGATGTAAATGCATACACTAAGGAATTCCACAAACTTAGTTTGAGGGCTAGGAAGCTTGATAATGAAGTGGAGAAATTGGCTAGGTACATGAATGACCTTAGACAAAATATACAAGATGAAATAAGCATCCTCACACCAGAAACTGTCCATGTGTTTTCAGTTGGCATTAAGGGTAGAGGAAAAGATCAAGAGGAGAAGTGAGCAAAATCAGAAACATAGAGGTGGTAAAAACTTCAGAGGTAGAGGAACCTTTGGTAGAGGGGAAAATGCTACAAGAAATGAAGAACCTCCAAACCAAGAAGGAAGTGGGGACTCACAAAGAGGATCCTTTAGAGGAAGAATAAATTTTAGGGGTAGGTTTGGAATCTCAGGAAGAGTAAATACAGTCTTCACCAGTAGGTGCTATCACTGCAATCAAGTTGGACATACCATGAGTAGGTGCTTAGGAAAAGCCTCAAGTTCAACAAGCTCATACATGGGTGAAAGACGAACTCAGTTGGTGCAAGAGGAGGATACTAAGAGTGTGACTTCTCCAATCAATAAGGCAGGGCCAGTGACAAATGGAGAAAATATGATGATGAGAAGAACAATGCTCAAGATACCCCAAGCTCAAGAGCCACCACAGAGGAAAAGCTTATTTAGGACCACTTGTAAGTCACATGAAAAAATTGGTAAGGTGATTGTGGATTCAGGTTCCACATAGAACATTGTCTCAGTTGAAATGGTGGATAAGCTCAAACTAAAAAGACTACCACATCTCACTCCCTATAAGGTGTCATGGCTCAACCGGGGTCAACATGTCTTAGTTGATGAACAAGTATGGGTGGACTTTGAAATTGGTGGATATAAGGACAAACTACTATGTGACATATTTCCTATGGATGTCTCCCATTTACTCTTGGGCCATCCATGGCAATATGATATGAAAGATTATCATGATGGAGAAAGGAATAGTTACCTCATCACTAAGAATGGGAAGAAGTACCAAATGGATCCATTACTTGATCCAAAGGAGGAAAAGAAAGTAGAATCAAGTGTGATGTTGATGAGAGGTAAAGAGTTCCTTAAGGTGTTAAAGAAAGAAGGTCATCAAGGCCATGCTATAGTGTTGAAGCCTAAAGATGAAGCTAAGGCAGATCCAATGAGTGAAGTGCCTCAAGAAGTGCAATGGCTACTAAAGAAATATGCAAATTTTATAGGAGATGATATGCCTAATTCTTTGCCTCCAATGAGAGATGCAAATCATCAAATAGATTTGATACCAGGGGCAAATCTGCCTAATAAAGCTTCTTATAAAATGACACCTAGTCAAAATGAAGAGATCGTCAAACAAGTGCAAGAACTCTTAGACAAAGGGTTTATAAAAAAGAGTTTGAGTCCATGTGATGTACCTACTGTGCTAGTTCCTAAAAAAGGAGGAAAATGGAGGATGTGCACTGACTCAAGACCAATCAATAAGATTACTATAAGGTACCAATTTCCCATGCCAAGGATTAAGGACCTATTGGACAATCTAGGTGGAGAAAGCTACTTTACAAAGGTGGACTTGAAGTTTGGTTATCATCAGATGAGAATGAGACCTAGTGATGAATAGAAGACAACCTTTATAACCAATGCAAGCCTATATGAGTGGTTGGTGATGCCATTTGGCCTCACCAATGCACCTAGTACCTTTAAAAGGCTCATGAATGAAGTCTTAGTTGAGTATATTGGTAAATTTGTTATTGTGTATCCTGATGACATTTTGGTCTTCAACGAGTCTAAGGAGGAACACCTTAAGCATGTGGAGATGGTCTTGAAGAAGTTGAAGGAGGCTCAACTCAAAACCAACCTTGGAAAATGTGAGTTCTTGAAAATAGAGTTAATTTACCTTGGTTTTGTTATTTCACTGGTTGCTTAAAGATGGATCCAAATAAAGTAGAAGAAATAATTGATTGGCCTACACCTAGGGGCATAAGTGATGTTAGAAGTTTTCATGGAATGGCATCTTTTTATAAGAATTTTGTGCGAAACTTTAGCCAAGTTTGTGCTCCTATACTCAGCACCATTAAAGGAGGGATTAAATGTCACTTTAAGTGGACAAAGGAAGCCAATAAGGGGTTTGAAATGTTGAAAGCTAAGATAGCAAAGCTGCCAACCCTTAGACAGCTTGATTTCAGTCAGTTGTTTACAGTAGAATGTGATGCTAGCCAAAGGGAAATAGGGGTAGTTTTAAGCCAAGTAGGACATCCTATAGCATTCTTATCAGAGAAGATAAATGAAGCTAAGCAAAGATACTCCACATATGACTTGGAGTTGTATGCCATGGTACAAGCATTGAAGAAGTGGCATCATTACTTTCTTCCCAAAGGGTTTGTAGTTTTCACTGACAACCATGCCATTAGTTTCTTCAATGGGCAAGAGAAGTTGAACCAGAGACACCTAAAGTGGGTTGAATAACTAAAATCCTATACCTTCACTATTAAGCACAAAAATGGCACAACAAATAAGGTAGTTGATGCATTAAGTAGGAGAGTCATGACTATGCAGGAGATACAATTGCAAAGTGTGGGATTGAATGAGTTAAAAGACCTCTACAAGGATGATAAAGATTTTGCAGAAATATATGTTGTTTGTACTGATTTTTCTAACACATCACGTCTCTTATTTAGAATATATGATGCAAGAGGGTTTTTTGTTCAAAGGACATCTTATTTGCGTACTCCAATGTTCTATGAGACAAAATATTATCCAAGAAAAGCATCAAGGAGGTCTAGGAGGTCATTTTGGCATAGATAAAACTTTGGAGCAGGTTAGTAGGTTTTAGCATTGGCCCAAGTAGCAATAAGAAGTGAGAAGGTTTGTAGAACAATGTGAAATCTATCAAAGAGAAAAGGGTTCATCAAGTAATGCAGGTCTATACCAACCTTTGGTCATACCTCAGAGGCCCTGGGAATGTTTGAGTATGGATTTTGTGTTAGGCTTACCAAGAACTCCAAGGGGATTTGATAGTGTGTATGTAGTGGTAGATAGGTTCAGTAAAATGGCATATTTTATACCTTGCAAGAGCACAAATGATGTCACCTACATTGCAGGACTCTTCTTGAAGGAGAGTCAGAACTCATGGCCTTCCAATCAACATAGTTAGTGATAGAGATGTGAAGTTTTTAAGTCACTTTTGGAGGACACTTTGGAGCAAGTTGGGCACCAAGTTGTCCTTTTCATCTGCCTATCATCCTAAATCAGATGGTCAGACAGAGGTAGTGAAAGATCATTGGGTAATTTGCTAAGATGTCTTACAAAACAACATGGGTAGACTTTGGATTTGGTACTCAGTCAGGCAGAATATGTATACAATGACTCAGTGAACTGAAGTACAGGTAAAATTACCTTTGAGATAGTGTATGGATTTAATCCTAGGGGTATACTAGAGCTCAAAGATATCAGTTATATGGCACCTAAGAGTACACAAGATGTGAATTTTGCAGAAGCTATCAAAGAAGTGCAAGATAAGGTAAGGCAGACCTTACAACAAAAGTCCGAGGAGTATAAGGCGAATGTTGATAAAATAAGAAGGAATACACAATTTAAAGTTGGAGACTTAGTATTAGCATATCTAAGGAAGGAGGAACTTCCAAAAGGGAAGCCTACCAAGCTAATGATGAAGAAGATTGGACCTCTCAATGTGGTGCACAAATATGGACAAAATACATATGAAGTTGAACTCCCTCCCACCTTGGGTGCTTCTCCTATCTTTACTGTATGTTATCTCTATCCATACAAGGGATAATCACAAACAAATTAGTTAGATAGTTCATCATAGGGTAATGAATATTGGGTGAGGGATTTGCCACCAAGCTAACTAGTCAAGTTGGAATGTATCTTGGACACCAAGGTAGTAAAGAAGACAAGGAAAGGAGTCTACAACCATTATCTTGTTAAGTGGGAAGAGTTACCTAATTTAGATGCTATGTGGATGTCAGAATCAGTTATCCTTCAACATGGAGTTGAAATTGTAGACCTCTGAACTCAAGGGACTTGAGTTCTTTGTCCCAGGGGAGTATGGTGTAGGGCACCTAACACTCCAGGCATGAAATTTTTGTTTCTTCTAAGTTTTTGTGTTGTCTCTCATGATTTAATAATGGAAAAACCATTTGGGACTCAATAGAGCCATGGTTGAGTTATCCAATCTTTTGGTTGTGTCATTTGTGTTCAGGATGCTATCAACCTAGGAAGTTGTAATGATAATGTTGATCACAGGAATAGTACTCTAAATCAGAGTCATCATGTAATAGGGGTCTATAGTATTGTGTTTAGGTATTTTGTGATGTTTGAGGGCCTTTGGGATTATTTTAATACACTTGAATGCAAAGTTGCATCCTAAGTGACAAAAAATGTAAAAGTTGTTGAGTACCATTTTGCAACATTTTGCAAAAGTTGCATTTTTGGATGTTGACGTTGGAAGTTGGTTCAACCAAATGAATCATGGGCATATAAGCCAAAAGCAACTTCATTGTATGGGTTGGAGGATTAAGATTGCAAAACAAGTTTTTGAGTTGTAAGGAAATCTTGTTTTCTTCACCATTTTGATAGTTTTTGTTTGTTTTTGTTGCATTGTACGGTCCAGTATGGCCTTGACAAAGGGAATTACTTGTAGTTGATGAAAGGTTATTGAACCTACTTTTCAATAAGGCAGATTAGCAAGTCTAATTATTTCTAGTTGTAGAGATCTACTCCATTCTCTGGGACTAGGTGTAAAACCCTTACAAAGTAGGGTTTAAGGGGAAAATGACTCTAACCCGAGCATCCATTGATGGCACCAGTTGAAATCAAGTGGGCTGCTAGGTTAGGGTCTGTACATATGTCTAGAGTAGGTGTTTGGTTTTTTTCAGGCCTTTGTGGAGGAGCTACAATGAAACCCTAGGCTCACTGCTAGGAGTTAGTGAGTTAGGATAGTAGAAGATGTGCAAATTTTGAGCACATGTGGACTAGTAGAAGAGAAATGGACCCATGATTGGAAATCACTGTGAATGCCCTTAAAGAATCCTCAATTTATTTGAGCAGATGTTTTGATTGGTGAATGTTTTAAAGAACAAGTTTGTAAGTCACCCAGGTAGGCTAAAACCCTTGAAATTGGGACAGATTTGGTTCCCATATGTGTATGGCGAACCTAGATGCAAATTTGCAATATTGTTTGTAACCCTAAAAAGGGTATCTGTTGTCACTCAAATTATGGCCATAGTGCACAAGTTGAAAGCTCAAGCAACTTGGTGACACATGGGATAATTCTCAGGCCTATGGGTTGCCTATAGTGAGAATTAACCTCGAGATGAAGGGTTGGTTCCCTGTGAATAACTCTAAATCTTTACCGAGAAAAGGGATAGGAAAACTTAAAATGAAACTAGAAAGAAATTGCAAATGCTAAACCAAGGTGAAGCATCAATAAGATAGAGGTACAATCCTAAAAACACCAATCTACACAATAAACTTCTGGTTCATAACACATAAATATTTCATGCAAAGGATTTAAACTTCAAGAAATTGAAAGGAAAGAAAACTTTCACAATCAACTAAATGAGCCAATTTATCACAATGCAGAACCTGTGACTTACAAATGAGACAAAAAATTCAAAGGTTAGCTAGACAATAACACAATAAACTAACTCTCAATCAAGGATAAGAAAATGAACTGTAAAGACATAAGGCATAAGCTGGTAATCTTTTATTTCAGAATTCTATCATAAAACTGCGTATGAGCTACAAGAATGTATTCTCTGCTAAAACCAGCCAGAGAATCATCAAGAACTAGTGAAGAAAGATAAAACTTTTTCACTTTATACAAAAGCCTTCCAAAAAGTAGAGGAAAGATAACTCCAGAATGAATGAAGATGAACTTCCATTGGAAAATATCTCCTCTAAAAACTGAATCTCTCGTAGAAATAAAAAGCTACCAAAAAGGCTCAAAATCATGAGTAAAAACTCATGCAATTCAGTTCAAACTCTTAGTCAACTAAAAGTTGACCCATATGGCTCTCAAAATCAATCCTTATCACCTCAAGATCACGAGAAAGACTAATGCAAACTTTCTCTGAGCTTAATAATCACCTGCATTAACCGGATGACTTCTTATTTTGCATGGATGGCTGGATGCTACCTTGCCTGCCACTAGTTTCGGCTTTTGACTGTAACTAGAATTACTTTCTTCATCGGGTCATTGGGTTAGCACCAAAACACTTATTCCAATGATTGATGATATGCTCCATTTCACCTGATTTTCTATCGGGCCCACCATGTGTCACTTCCTGGTTGGTTCCGGCGTTCTTGCCCTACCATCTTAGCACAGCCTAGTCTCACTACCACAATGAAGCTCTTCCATCTGATCAACCTTAATCTGCGTTCTTTATTTCTTCCTTCAAATTGCTTCCTTAGCGGGCCACACTACTTGGTCGCCAAGTCACGGTGAATAAGTATCGCGCATCTTCATCATGCGGTATAGCGACCACCTCTAGATATTCAAGAACTTGCTTTCTTTTTACTCTTCTTGTTTGCTTTTATCTTTCTGGGCCCACGGGAACGAGTGATGCTAATGAACTTTGGACCATTGAACCACTTTGAACCAATGAACTTTGAATTAGTGAACTTTGAACCCATGAACTTTGAACCGATGACCTTTGAACCGATGAACTTTGAATCAATGAACTTTGAACTGATGAACTTTGAACCGATGAACTTTGAACCGATGAACTTTGAACCGGTGAAAGTTCAAGTTCAAAGTGGACTTAAAAAATATATACATCCACTTGTCTATAGCCTTTTGCCATGTGTTATCCTCTGATTTACTCTTGGGTCAACTTTGTCTACCACCTAGACTTGGACCCATCTTGCCGCTAAGTCATAGTGATAATTGGGCATGCAACTTTCCCTTGCGCCTTAGCGACAATTGTCAGATCTTTCAAATTTGCATGATCTTTAGCATCTCTGAGCACTTTCTCTTATGCCACGGTGTCACCGCGCATCAACCATTGGTTTTCTTGTGGGTCTACCTTGTCTCGCCACTTGGACCTACCACTGGACTTGGACCCATCTTGATTCCTCATCTACTCTCTATCCCATGGTGCATCCTTATTTTCTCTTAGCCCACCTAGACAACTATCTCAAATGCCACATCATTAGTCTCCAAGTCGTAGGGAATAACTATCAAGCACCTTGATCATGTGGTATAGCGACGACCATTGATTTACCCTCAAATTGCTCGATCTTTAATCTCTTAGCCACTCACCTTTTCCACACGTACTTTGTCGCCAAGTCATGGAGATAACTGGTGAGGTTCTTTCTATAGCGGTATAGAGACCACCATGAGATCTCTCGCATCACTGTTGATCTTTCTTCAACTTGCTTGACCTTTAACCGTGACTGATCTTCTCTCTTGTGATGCATGTCAACATGTGTCACCCCCTGATTGGTTCTGGAGATCTGCCTAGTCACCACGTGTCTACCAAGCCTACCACGCATCTTGTTTTGTCGGATCTCTTTCTTTCGGCCAAACTACTCTCTCGGCGATTCATTTACTCATCTCATTAAACCTACGGTTTCATCGATATTGTTATGTTGATGAAACTGAGCCTTCGGTGAAACCTTTTTGGGACTCATCGCGGCCAAGGTCTACTCGATGTCTTCCATCTGTGCCATGTCACCAGCCACTAGACCGCCACCTATCTGCCATGTGTCTTTGGTCTTATACCCTCTACTCCACCACATCATCACTCACCAAGTTGCGATGATATCCGACGAGCATCTAACCATCGTAATATAGCGATAGCCATTGGATCACCATGATCTACGTCCAATCTTTTTTACTTTCTTGACCTTTAACCTCTCCTCATGAGATAGTCACAAAATTAAGATTCCTTGAGATGCGTGCGCATGGGGTCAACCAGGCCATGAGCTGCCTCTTCTTTCCAAAAGCTCATAAGCTTTGACACTATAGTTATATGTGACTTTAGATTTAAATACAAAATGCTCCTCCTTGTGACCAATGTGGGATAAATGTTCTTCTTGCATGGTGACTGAAAATGCTTGGAAGTTCTCTAGCCTTTTAAAACCCTCTTTGGCTCCCAAGTAACAACTTTACATAGGCCGATTGCATTTGCTCTGAGCTTCTTTTGGCCTTTTATCAGCTACGCAGGGGATTCGGTGATACACTTGCCAACATGAATTTGCTTGAAGGTTTTAATAGGCCATGCTATTTCATCTACAATGGAGCATAAATATCTCTATGGTCTACAACATGCTGAGCTCAACCCTCATGGGAGCCACATTTTAACCCACATATTGTCTTACTTTCCTGTATCTGCACATGAAGCAAACAAGTTAAACAAAAACAGTGCATTTCTCCCTGGTTCATGATTTGATCTTTTCAAAATGAATGAATGCAAGGCTTCATTAGGTCACTAAATTTGGCATGTGCAAAATTTGGTTACAGTATCCAAATCTATAATTTATTTGTGGCCTTATTTGGGAAATTTTGAAACTAAGTCCTTAAAACTGCCAAGGGAGGGCTAATTGAATTAGGCCTATTTGGAGCTGGTAGAGACCAAGAGAGGATAAGAAAGATTGGCATTGGGTTTGAAGGTTCTCAAACCCCTAAAAGACTTCAAAGAAACTATGTAAATGCATTTTGAACCCATAGAACAAATTGGTGTATTGTGATCCTTTGCAGAGGGTGTTGGAGCCTTAGGAGTGGAGTTTGAGATTGAGGTGGATTCCTCAAAAGGTAGTTAATCTGTTAAAGGTCAGTGGCTATACCCTGGAGGAAAGCCAAAGTGGATCAAACCTTGAAGATCTAAATAGAAAAACCCTACCAAGTGCCATTGGATGGGCTTGAGGAGTTAGAGGGTTGAGTAAGACAAGTAGCCCAAGAAAGTGAATAGGACCAACTCCAAGACTCTCTGCATCACCTAGACAATACTGGGACCCAATATAGGTCCATACATGCTAAATAAATAATCCCAATAAACTAAGTCTTGAACATGATCACCATCAACATCCTGAAACTCTACCAGAAGCTATACCAACACCACTTATGCAATCCATCAGAGATCTTCATCAAAGCTCTATCGGTGAAACCCTCGCCAGAACAAAAAACCAAGCTTGCCAGCATACATGATAGCATCCAATCAACAGATAAAAACCAATTGACTGAATATGAACTTGAATAAGCCAATTCCATAACCCAAACATACCAGAGCATACCAGACCAAATCCAACCAAAAACTAAACGAGCTACCGGGACTAGAAGGAAACTAGTAAACAACCAAAATAACTAGTGCTAAGATCAATGCCAAAAAATCAATGCAACACAAATGGCCAACATAGTATACCACATACTACATGTGTGATAACCCATGGGTCACACAAAGGGAGAGAGAGAAAATGTATTATGTTGGATACTACATGTATTGACATCAATGAAAAAGGGTGAGATTGTTGGCATTGATGTCAACCGGTATAGAATGGCTACTGGTATAAGTGATGAATGTGTAACACTGTCATTGATGCATAATGAATGTGATGTCTTTGATATCACCTAGCTTAGCAGGCCACTAGTAAGGGAGAGAATATTATTCAGCACAATGGCCATTGGAGTCACCGGTACACAAGTTAGTGATTGACTTGTGTGGAAGATATGGATACAAGATCGGTATGATACAACAACCAGTAAATGAAGACATCTGCAAGAGAGCAAGATGTTGGTCGGTCGATTGTGATGAAGAGGGGGAATATTACCTAAATCACATCAACACAGGAGGTGAAGTATGTGCAGGCCACCAATGTGTTGTGTGGATGTCAAACAATAGGACTCCCACCTAATAAAGATGCAGTCACCATTTGAAGAGAAGACTGACAGTGAATGTGCCCCAACTAGATAACTTGTTCCTGTTTGAAGATATGCTTCTGAAACAGGGAAGCCACTTTGGTGCATTGCAGAATGTAGATGACAAAGATCCACTCCTACCAGTAAGTGGACCTTATCTCCTATTATGCATGGAATTCATCATCGCCCACCGAGATAAGAGAGAAGAGTAGAAGGTAGGTAATTGAAGGCTCACACCGGATGAACTGGTGAAATACTAAGTTTCCTTAGGTACATGAAATCAGGGATGTGTAGTGGATCAACCTGGAAGATATGATGAGTTACTAGGACAAAAGAAGAGTAAAAAAGTGATGAGTTTGTCACCTTGACAAACTGGCTAAGATGATGTTCAGACTAATGATGGAGAAAGGCATAACAACAACTGTAGATAGAGATTTCAACCAGTATGTAGATGCCTTAGAGGGAAATAGTTGAAGGTTGATGACATGGTGTCATCACGGGTGCCTACCGGTAAGTATGGGAACTGGTGAGAGAGAAAAGAGGCTAAGTGATGTGCTCCTTTATGATGAAGATGAGCATGTGGTGGATTGATATGTTTGGCAACTAGAAAAGGTGCTCCACCAGATGAGATGTCAAGTGCAAGATGATGGCAGACTAGTTAGAGTATAACCGACAGGGTTAGTGAGTCAGTAGATGAACTCGGTAATGAATTTGGTTGGTGATGCAATCCAAATTGACATAATGAACCTAGAAAAGATGGATGCCGACAAAGGGGCCACATGGAGTTGAAGTGGCATGCATGAATAGGTCGGCATGTTGAGTTGGTAAAGTGTCAAGCGGCTAGGTAGAAGGTGACAGGTCAACATTTATGTCGACTATGTGATTCACGGGATGTGTAGCAGAGGTTTGTGGATTGAGGTCAAACTGACAACAAAGATCCAGAACAGACTGTTTGAGAAGATCGAGGTAGGTGAAGGGAACTGCGAACCATTCTTGGCGATCGACCAAGAAATCGACTGACAGGTTAAAAGAAGATTGCTAAATGAGGAAGGCTTGTTCTGGAAGGCATAAAAATGGTGGGATTGATTGATGAGTTATAGTTCATCAATCAAGGAGATTAGATCCGATAAGATCTGATTGGATTTAGTTTGCATTGGGGTCGAAGAAGAAACCCTAACCACCTGAAGTTTGAATTGGTTTTTAGCGGGAAAACTAATTTATAAATATGCAATGCAAAATCATTTTTGGTTTCTGCTGGATGAGAGGGTATTTCTACTGAAGAAGTGAAATCAGTCAAGTGCTCACCAAGAAGAAGAATAAGAGACTAAGTGTGAGGAAGAACAGGGTTGAAGTGTTCAACCGACAATAGAGAGAGAACTGGCAGCCAATCGTTGAGTCTGACAGAGGATTAAACCAGTAGAGACAAAATCTACAAAGAAGAATTGCAGAAGACTACAGAGAAGGCAAGCAAAGAACTATAGAGGGTAGTACTGGTGGAGAGCAACAATATAGCAGAGAAAACTGATAGAGAGAAGAACTGATAGAGAGAAGAACTGGCAGAGACAATAACCAACTAAGAGCAGAACCAGTAGAGAGAAGAACTGACAAAGACATAACCGACAAAGAAGAAGAGACTGAATCGATGAAGTTGTATTAGGAGATAAGGATATAGCAATGAGAGGTTGAGCAGAGAATAGGTAGAATATTGGAGAGAGGAGAACTGGTAGAGAGTTTTACAAAATAGTTACAAAATTCATTTGTAACAAGACTATTACTTTTGTAATTGAATATGTTCATTGAAGATCACTGAGTTGGAGCTCGGTGCAGGGGTTGTAGCTCCTTGGGTTGGTGCCCTCAATTAGGGGTTATAGCTAATTTGATTGGTGCCCTAGATTAGGGGTTGGTGCTCCTTGGGTTGGTGCCCTAAATTAGGTTTTGGTGCTCCTTGGGTTGGTGCCCTAAACATTGTAATCAAAGTTTCATTGTGAGGCTGGATTGGAGTAGTAGACTCCAGCAACATTTCTCACCGATGTTTTTCCAATCTTGGGTTTTTCTCATATATGCTGGTGTTATGTGATGTCCCTTTCATGTGTGATTGCATTTGTGTTAGTCTCCTCTCTAACCAGTAAGTTAGATTTCTATTAGATCTTATAACTAGTATACACACATAGGATAGTTAAAGGGAAAAAGTTTGGAAACCACTAATTACACCCCCTCTCAGTGGCACATTATGTCTAACAATTGGTATCAGAGCCTAGGTTCCCAGTTGATAAGATTTCTCTATCTTGGGTAGATTCTGGCTTAAGGACACAATGGTCTACCTATCCTCTCTAGGGTACGATGTCTGGATATCTGCTGTAAATGGTTGCCCTAGTAAACTCATCCCTCCCACCGATTCAGATGCACAAGGAAGAAATCAGTGTAATGATGTAGCAATGAAGGCTATACTCCATGGGTTATCAGATGATATCTCCTCACAGGTGGACAAATGCAGATCAGCAAAGAACTTATAAGACAGATTGAAGAATCTCTATGTAAATGAGCCTACCACTGCAGAACTAGTTTGTGAAGATAGGATGAGAAATGCATCTCATGTATCTACAGATGATGAAGGAAAATTTGTTTGCAGCTGTGACAATGATGAAGAAGGAACCCACCTCTTCATTTCTCAAGAATCAGAGGATGAGCTGCACACATCTGAGAATGATCATGTAGATCACTCCTACTAGCAAGAATACAAGAAATGAATACAAGTTATTCAAAATTGCAACAGTTATGGAGTAGAACCAGTTGATCAAATGCCTTGAAGAATATGGGAAATGTATCTCAGAGTTGAAGACTCAACAAGATTACACCAAGGTGTGCTGGTGTAAATATCTAGCTTTTGAGATATAAGTAAAAGATAAAGAATATCAACAGCTAGTAGGAGAAATGGAGATTCTCCGAAATGACCTTGAGAAATGTTAGGATGAGCTCAAGGTAAGAATCAAGTTTGATGGCAGTAGTGATGCCTTGGACAAAATGTTGAAAAATAAAAAGCATGCCAAGGATACCAATGGATTAGGAAATGGTGGCGGTGAATGCTCCACCAACAAGAATGTCCCCCATAATAAAATTATGTTTGTCTCCTCAAATGGAGAGAACAAGGGACATACCTTCACCATCTGGAATACTCCCTAGAAGAATATTGATCTAAAGACAATCGGTGAAGACATGCATACAAGGATGAAGACCGGTACTACAAGAAGGAGGAAAAATGAAGATCCTAAAGGAAATGGGAAGATGGGAGAAGGCAGCTTCACCAGAAGCAAGAACATGAGAAGACAACAAAGAAAACCTCCTAACAGTAGAGGACAAGGAAATTATACCGCCCACAAGTTAAGGCAAGTGTGGAAGAAGAAGGGACCACATGGAAGAAATGCAAAGAATGGACAACCTAGGGTGCATCCCCAGAGAAGGATAAATATAGAAGCCAAACCGGTAAGATCTCCCCATGCATGGTAGAATAAGTTTCTAAGTTATAAACCTTCCCTCTCTGATTATTTATTTTCATGTAATGGTTATGGCCATAGGGTAGATGTATGTAGAAAGGGATCTAGAAGGAACAATCTAGGATCTCATAGATATCCTTCATATGAGCACAATGTATCAAGGAGTAGAAACATGCATAATTCCTCTCTCGTTTATGCAAATAGTGTTTGTTATAACTATAATAGATCTGGCCATAGACGTCATGAGTGCAAGAAGAAGAACTCACAGTTCCATGGCATCCAATGGAACAACCATGCTCAATATAGCAGAAGTTATAGAAGATTTGAGTAGTAAAGACCTACATGGATCAAGATGGGAAGTGTATCTGCACATGCAAGGAATCCATGGAGACCGACAGCTAACTACAATGGCTTGATCAAGAAAGGAAGAACAAATCAGTTTGTTACTAGGTTCCCCAATCATGAGATTGGCATGGATGATATGTGCTACTATAGTACTGCTTCAGGTTATGATGCAAAATCCAGAAATGTAAGGAATAATTAGAAGAAGAAGGTAAGACTTTCTCCCAAGACTGAAAAATGGGAAGAAGAATGAGACCAAGCAGGTATGGAGAAAGAAGCAAGAAGATGCAACCATTTACTGACACTATGCATTCAATGCATAGGTGATATCTCCTAAGGCTTAAAGGAGATGCAGTACCTTACGGGGAGTAGTACACTAACCTTATCATTCACCCCCTTAATGAAGAAGGACACATGGAAGTACAAGATGCTGTCAGTATGAAGGAACAAAATGAGAAGATAAGTGTGTGTAGTGGCTGCCTTGGCTACACACCTACAAATGAGAGATGGATCACTACTGCTTGTGTCAATGGATGGAAAATATGTAATTAGAATGAAATGAAAATTGACACAAGAAGAAAGGAGCTATAGGAAGGTGCTCTGGTAGTGATGATGGATCAATACAAGGAACAAGTATATGTAGGGTGTTACTGGTATGAATACTAATAGGTACTTGTAGGTTATGTAAGACAATGAGGTTTGAGATCATTGCATTAGCCCCGATAGCATGAAATGAGGAAGTTATGTCTTAGGTGATATTGGAAAAGACCTGAATGACATATGATGGCCCGATTGTTGATTATGTATGCATGCATCCTTTGAGGGATAACCGGTTTGATTTATGGCATGATGATGACATTGTATGGCATTCTATACATCTAGAATCATGTCATAGGATGTGGTGGATATAATGGAGCTGAAAGATCGTCAGATGATCACATTTGTAAAACTCAATCGATATATGGTGAAGATTAGAGCTTTGGTTTCAGACTTGACTGGAAATGTGGACCTGAGATATATGGTTTAGGGGGAGTTCAAGTGCTTATGAAGCAGAACCAACATGCTTGAACTTATGGGTGTACTGGATGCATCAATGATAGATGATGGAATTTGTTGTAGGAATACCTAAGATAATTTCATGACTAAGGGTATCAAAAGGGTGATGATGCAGTTTGATTGGCAGGTATATGGTATTCACTGACACTTGGGCCTTAAATTGGTGTCAGTTGGTAGTTGAGCCCTCCATCTCAAATGTTGTGATTTGAGAAGATACAAAAGTATGAAGGTTAAAGGAGATGATGCATCCGAATTTAGAAAAAGGGGTGTAGGAAATTTGTCAATACCTAATAGACACAAGGAGGAGAGAAACCCTAATAGTTCCCTTTGCCATTGTTGTCAAAGGGGGAGAAAGATTCTATAGTATGTTAGACAGTTCAGATAACCGGAAGACAATTGAGAGGGGGGGGTGAATCAATTGTCACTAGATTACCAGAACCTTAAGCATTTAAAACTTTAATACCAGTGAAGAGGGAAAAACAGATTTGAAAGGTAAACTGATCAAAACATAATAAAATAAACATGCAGAATGCTAAAATATCATTAAAAGACCATTTCACCTTGCTATTTTACCTTCTCCTTTGGATTGAGCGTGATGAAGTGAAGACACCCCTTGATAATGCTCCACTTGATGTGCTCGTTTGCTTGCTGGATGTAGATGGCTCTCCAATATTGTGCACAAATGATTAGGATGAATGATAAGGATGAGATGATCAAGTTGCCAAGATGATTTCCTGGGCTCAAAAGGGCAGCATAAGCTTACTGGATTTCAAGATGTTCTGAATGAAGGGATGGAACCCTATTTTATAGGAAGAGGAGAGGAAAACGGATGGCTAGGATGAATTCAAGATAAAGGGCTAAGATTTACTTGTGAGCTCACACAAGCTCCAAGAGAGGGTGTGGAGACCAAGAAATATGCCTTAAAGACATTTCGTATCTCCACACTCTACAAGATGCATTGGAGGAATTAAAAATTCTCCAAAAATGGATATTATGGGGATAAGAAGAATAAAAAGGAATTAAAAATTCCTTGGGAGAGGGAAATGCCTAGAGGAATGTGAGATTTCAAAAATCTTACATTCATCTAGAAAAAGAGCATTTAAAGCTAGTGGCTGGATGAAAAGACAAAGAGTTGACTTTGTGGCTAATCATGATGATTAGCCATTAACGACTCATTAGGAGGTGGATTAGAGGAAATGTTAGGTGGGATTTATATTTGTAGGAGAATTTGACTAGGAGAGAGAATGAGTGGAGGGAATAAAAAATTAGAAGAATAATGTTAAGTGAGTTTAGGGAGTTTCTAGAAGAATTTATTAGGTTAATGATGAATTAAGAAGATGATTTGTAGGAATCATGTAGGTTAACTAATTAGTTGAAATTAATTAGCTAAGAGGATGATTTGTGAGGATTTGATTTTTTTAGAAGAATAAAGAAAGGGATTGATTTATTAAATAAATCATATGCTATAGTGACAATATTAATTATATTTAATTAATATTGAGAAGAATTTTAATTAACATAATTAATTAATTAATTATGTGAGGAATTAAAAATAATTAAAATAATTATTTTTAAGTGTCTACATTTTGCCCCTCTTTGAAGCGAGGTGTGATGACACATTGATTCAAAGAATAATCTTGTTTTGATGTTGATATTGGTTTGATAGGATGCCCTAGCTCTTGATTTGTAGATTTTGGTATGGTGATGCCCCCTCGGGAGATCAATTGAGGTATTTGATCTTTGGAGTTTTGCGAAATTGATATCCCAATAGATTTGATTTGATTTGATTGATAAGATCTAGATTCAGTCTGGTTTCAAGAAGAATTCATCCTATATAAGACAAAGATGATCAAAGTGTCTGGTTTCAGGAAGGATTTATCCTGTATAAGACATGATTGATCACAATGTCTGGTTTCAGGAAGGATTCATCCTGTATAAGACATGATCAATCACAACATCTAGTTTCAAGAAGGATTCATCCTGTATAAGACATGATTGATCACAATGAACATCTGGTTTCTAGAAGGATTCATCCTATATAAGACATGATTAGAGCATCTGGTTTCAGGAAGGATTCATCCTGTATAAGACATGATCAGATCATCTAGTTTCAGGAAGGATTCATCCTGTATAAGATATGATCAGATCACAACATCTGGTTTCAGGAAGGATTCATCCTGTATAAGACATGATCAGATCGTCTGGTTTCAGGAAGGATTCATCCTGTATAAGACATGATCAAATCACAACGTTTGGTTTCAGGAAGGATTCATCCTATATAAGACATGATCAAATCACAACGTCTGGTTTCAGGAAGGATTCATCCTGTATAAGACATGATCAGATCACAACGTCTGGTTTCAGGAGGGATACATCCTGTATAAGACATGAACCAGAATCAGAATTGATTATGTGAGAAAAAAAGAGAAAAATAGAGGAAGAAGAATTAGGGTGGAAGGGATAAATGAGGAAGATATATGAAGTAGTCGTGAGGTATTTGGAAAGAAGAATAAGAGATGCGAGACCGCGGAGGAAAATGGGGGAAATTGATAACTCCATGGGATTATTGAGTTTAGGATTTGATGGAATGATGGTGAGATTTTGTGCACAATAAATGTGGAGAGCCAACCTAGTTTGATGTTGCCCTAAGTGACTTGCACCACTGATTATAGAAATCAGGATGCCATGAGAAACCCAGGGCGTGGACTGACTCTACAGACAAACAGGAATTTCTTGCACACAACAATGCAAGTGTTAAGAAACACTAATACAAAGTTGTGGGTTCATGCAAGGAAACCTTCAAACACACCGATACCTCTTGTACATGAGAAGGTAAGTGTTAATAAACACTAGTACCAGGTCGCCGGTTTATACAAGAAGGATTCAAAACATGCCATACTATGAAATATGCCCCAGTATGCACCTATCATAACATACCTGGATATGGAAGAACCCAGGCAGTCGTAAATAGTGGCAGTCATAGGGAAAAAGATGCAAGCCTATATGAAAAGATCTAACAAAATCTAACAAGTCTCTTCCTTGTGACCAAATGATACCTCTTGCCAAGAGTAGAACTAGGATGGACTTGGGATTGTTTCTCAAGACTTCTTGAAGCTTATACAGAGGCATAAAAGCTCAGTTTCACTGGGACATTTCTTGTTCATGACTTAGGCAAAGACTCATCATCATATGCATGTTTTATTGGGAGGCGGAAAAGAAGGAATGTTGTGCATGGGTGGGCTGGATGGCAGATGATTTGTAGTATCGACATGATAGACAATGGATCCGGTTATTTACCTTGGTGCCTACACAGAGGTTTTCACCAAGATACTTGCCCATAGCGCCACGAATTGTTTTTCTTTCTTTTTCTGATTTTTTTTTTTTTCTTAATTTTTTTATATCATAAGGTGCCTATTTGCCAGGTTTGCACCAAAGTGTCGATTTTTTCAGGATCTTTTTTTTTCATTTTTTTATTTTTTTGACAATTTAAGACTTTCTGAGGACTAAGCATAAAACCTTTTGAGGTGCATAATATTCATCGGATCATCCAAAGGATCTCCTTCAGGAATAGCCAACTGATAAGCTCCTAATCCATATTTCGCTATGATTACATATGGTCCAAGCCAATTAGGCTTGAACTTGCCTTTATTTTCTCTTTCTTGTAGATTTTTTTGATTCTCCATGAGGACAAGATCACCAACTTGGAATTCTCAGGTTCTGACTTTTTTATGATAACTCATGCGTAGACGGTTTTGATATACCCAAAGATGATTCAAGGCCTTGAGGCGCCTTTCATCTAACAATTCTAGCTCTTGTAAGCGGGCAATTCTGTATTCTTCCTCTGGTAGGATGTTTTGCAGTGATACCGTTAGAGAGGGGATCTCGATCTCAAGGGGAAGGATAGCTTCGGAACCAAATACTAGGGAATAAGGAGTGACACCTGTGGGGGTGCGGATGGAGGTGCAGTAGGCCCATAATGCAGGATGGATTTGGAGGTGCCAATCACAGCCCGCTTAATTGACTGTCTTTTTGAGGATTTTTATTAGGGTTTTATTAGAAGCCTCAGCTTGGCCATTGCCTTGGGGATAATATGGAGTGGAGAAGCGGTGTTGGATGTTGAATTTTTGGCAGAGTTCTTTGACATCCCAATTTTTAAATTGTTTACCATTATTTGTGATGATAACTTTTGGGATGCCATATCGGCAAATTAGGTAGTTCAAGATGAATTTGGATATTTACTTGCCGGTGGTGAAAGTAAGAGGGATAGCCTCTATCCACTTGGTGAAGTATTCGGTGATGGTGATAATGAATTTATGTCCGTTGGAAGATGAAGGGTGGATTTTCCCAATGAGATCGAGCCCCCACTGTGAGAAGGGCCATGGTGTAATGAATGGCTGCAATTCTTGTGACAGTGCATGAATCTTGTCACCATGTTGCTAACAAGGGATGCATTTCTTCACATAGTTGTATGCATCTTCTTCCATTTTAGGCCAATAGTATCCTGTTCTCAAAAGTTTTTTAGCCAATGTGAGTCCACTTGAGTGTGCCCCATAGATGCCCTCATGTACTTCGCATAATGCCCATTCGGCTTCTTGTTTATCTAAACACCTTAGGAGGGAACCATCAAAATGTCTTCTAAACAAGGTGTCTACAAGGATGGTGTAATGGGCACATTGGTGGATGAAAGTTTGTTGTTGGGTTTTGGTGAGATGTGGAGGAATGGTGTTGTCTTTGAGGAAAGTGAAGGTTTCTTGATACCAAGGGGACTCGGGACCAATGAGAACACACACCATTTCAGACTTTGGTAGGTCATATGTTAGTATAAACAATTTCTTGACCAAGAACTCGCACTTCTGACTATGTGCTGGCATTTGAAGGAGGGAGCCAATGGTGGCCATTGCATCTATAGCCCTGTTGTTTGTTCGTGGGATTTGATTGAACTTGATTGCCATGAAATGTTGCTTAAGATCTTCAACCATGGTACAGTAGGGAAGGAGTTTATCATCTTTTGTCTAGTATTCATCATTGACTTGTTTTATGATGAGCTAGGAATCGCCATAGACTTGTAATTCCTTTATTTTCCAGTGGATAGCCAAGCATAAACCTGTGATGAGGGCCTCGTATTCTGCTATGTTATTAGTACATGCAAAGGATATCTTGTATGATTTGGGGATGCCATCTCCTTGAGGTGTGACTGATAATATTCTTGCCCCAGATCCATTTTGAGTGTAGGAGCCATCAAAATACAATTTCCATGTGGAGGATGTGGTATAATGAACTCATCTGGTAATTCTGTGAGAAGAGGATGGTCTCCTGGAAGTGGAGCTTCAACCAACTGATTTACAATGACTTGTCCCTTGGTTGCCTTTCTATCCACATATTCAATGTAAAACTCGCTTAAGAGCATGACCCATTTGGTAGTTCTACCAGTGAGAGCAGCTTTGGACAAGAGATATTTAAGTGGATCAATTTTAGCAATTAATTTTGTCGTATTATTTAGCATATAGTGTCGTAGTTTCTGTGTGTTGGACACTAATGCCAAACATACTCTTTCAATGGGGGTGTAATTGAGTTCATATCCTACCAACGTCTGACTGATGTAGTAAATGGCATGTTCCTTCCCTTGATCATCTGTTTGTGCCAGTAATGCCCCCAATGCCACTGTAGTAGCACATATGTACAAAATGAGGGGTTTTCGAGGGGTAGGTGGCATCAAAACTAGAGGTGATGCTAGATATTCTTTTAATTTTTCAAAGGCCTTTTGACAGAGGCAATCCCATTTGAATTTTGTGTCTTTACGTAACAGGTGTGCAAATGGATGGCACTTGTCAGCTAGCTATGAAATGAAACACCTGACAGACTAGAGTTTTCCCTGGAGACTGTGTAGTTGTCAAAGAGTTTTTGGCAGAGGCATTTCCATAATAGCTTTTACCTTTGCGAGATCAACCTTGATGCCTCTGCGGGAAACAATGAATCCTAATAGTTTTCCCGATGTGACTCCAAACCCACACTTTTTTGGATTCAACCATAGTTTGTATTTTTCCAATCTTTCGAAGATCTGTTTTAGAATAGGGATGTTCTCTTGTCTTGTCTTGGATTTGCCTAGCAGATCATCCACATAGTCCTCCATAATTTTGTGCAAGAGGTCATGAAAAATTATTGTCATTTCTTGTTGATATGTAGCTCCAGCATTTTTAAGGCCAAAAGGCATGACCCGGTAACAAAAAGTAGCCCATGGTGTTGTGAATGCGGTTTTATGTTGATCCTCATTTGCTATCCTGATTTGGTTGTATCCAAAAAACCCATCCATTAGTGATAGCATTTCATGTCCTGCTGTAAGATCCACAATCATATCTATGTTTGAGAGCGGGAAATCATCTTTAGGACAAGCTATATTTAGATCTCGAAAATCTGTGCAAATGCGGATGCCCCCAGTAGGTTTGCCGATAGATACAATGTTGGAGACCCATTTAGCGTAGTCTATGGGTTTGATAAATTCTGTGTCTAACAACTTTTGAAGTTCTGCCTTGACCAAGAGAGCAATATGCAAGTGCATTTTGCGGAGTTTTTGTTTTACAGGTTTTGCATTTGGGTGGACAACGAGATTGTGAACCACCAAGGCAAGATCCAACCCTGGCATATCGGAAAAGGACCATGCAAAATTGATTTTAACCTCTATAAGGAAGTTGATGAAGTCTTGTTTCTTGATTTCGGTGAGGGATTTGGCAATGAGCACATTTTTTGGAATGACTTCGGTGCCCATGTTGATGCTGTCTGTTTCTTCTATCAACAAATTTGATTTGTCCTATGAAAGGTAACCAATGGTAGGGAGGTCAAATCCCTCATCGTCAAGGGCCTTTTCCAAGTTTTCACTTTCAGATACGCCCTTTGTTTTTATTTCTTGTTCATCCAAAGGCGCCTTAGGGAGGTTTTCACCTAGGAAATCATATCTTTTTCTTTTATTATCTTTTTTGTGGATAAGGGCATTGACTTGACTACCAAAGTATCCCTTTTCGTTTAGTTGAATACCCTCAATTCTATTACAATCTTCCATATTTTGTGCTGTTAGGAGAGCAATGAGAGCATTATCATCGGCGTAGATATCTAAAGTGAGTTTGTCTCGTTGGCCCTAGTCAATGAGTTCAAGATGGACAAGATGTAGCTCATGTGAAGTGGGAGGGGTTACAGGGGTGATGGTATTGATGTAAGCGTCGAAGAAGGTATCTTTCTCGTATTCATAAGGCATTTCGTGGAATTCCTCTTCATCAGCGCTTTCGATATCCGAAGAAGGACTAGAAGGGGCACTGGTGATAGTAATCTTAGGCACCGAGATGTACCCCAAGCCTCTGTTGTATCTGTAGGAGATAGGATTTATGGGTGCTTTTCTTCCTTTCTCCTCTAGTCCCCAGACCGTGTCCTATGTAACCCATTTTTTCAACTATGGCAAATGCTTTTGGGTACATTTCTCTGGATATTCTTGTTGGATCATCATCCTCTTCCTGGTACAACCATGAAGAGATATCTGCTTCAAGGTTCTCATTATCAAGTGGGCCCCATTGCTGGAAGGTGGTGTTTTGGCATTGCATGATTGGTTTCAGGTCCTTTTTTATCTCTTTTGGTTTACCAAATGACTTAGGAGAGAGAGGGAGGTTGCCTATTAATAAGACGTCCTCCAATTTGTATTCTCCACAACCATTGTCCAAGATCTTGATTTGATTATTTGGTTGGGATGATGTGGAGGCAACATTTGATGTGTTAGATGGAGGCATTGGTGAAGGTCTATTTAGCAGGCAATGATACAGATGCTTCCCTTCTAATAGTTTGCAATATTGAAAAGGTTGGGGATCACCTTTGACAGTGATCACTTTTCCATTATAGGGGAATTTGATGCATTGGTGATAGGTGGAGGGTACAGCCTGGAAGGAATGAATCCATGGCCTCCCGAGGAGAATGTTGTAGGGGAGATCAAGATCGAGTACTTGGCAAGGGGTTTCAATTGTAATGGGGCCCACTTGAAGAGGTAAGGTGATCACGCCCTTTGAAATTCTTTCTGCATCATCATATGCCTTTATTGTGATCCTTCCTAATGTGTCTATCAGATCTTCAGAAAGTCCCAATTATTTTATCAATTTGTATGTACACAGATTAAGCCTGGATCCACCGTCTATCAGGATACGTTTGACCTTGTTCTTGTGGATGAGAGGTTCGATGTGCAAAGGTTTGTTATGGTCCTCATCTGCGGGAGCATCTTTGGAGTTAAATATAATGTACTGCTGGGCAGCAAGGTTTCTAATGAGGGTTTGAAATTGGGTGGCGTTGATGTTATCAGAAACGCGTGATTGGAGAAGGGCTTGTTCCAAAATTTCTTTATGGACCAGAGAAGTCTTGAGAAGTTCCAAAATGGAGATCTGCGCGAGTGTCTTCCCAAGTTGATCAAGGAGGTCATATCGGCGAGTGGAAGACATGGGTGGGGGGTTTGGTGGGGGAGGAACTCCTTGGATGGTGACTCTTCCTCGGTGTGTAGTTGCATTACAGTCACTCTAGAAATGGAAGGTGGAAGGCATGGCACCTTGAATGACTATTCTAGCTGGATTTGGTCTGCTTTGGGAAGAAGGAGGATTAACTCCTTGGATGGTTATGACATTGACATGATTGTCTGCAGGTTCAATGAGACTTACTAGAAAATCAAAACCGGTTACGTGATTTGCGTAGTCATAACCCATTGCGTTAGATGATGAGCCTTTTCCTTTATCATGCTTTGGGAAGGGTTCCTGGTACATTTTGAGTTTGTCATTGTTATTACCAAGTTTTGCATTTGCTACCTCAATCTCACCTCTATCAATGAGATCTTGTATGTAGATCTTCAGTTTCATACACTTTCATGTATCATGTCCCTTGATACGATGGTATTCACAATACTCATTTTCATTATACCATCTTGGTTTAGGTTGATTGGGATCAAACGAGCGAGTGATTGGAAAAACCACTATACCTGCTTGGACAAGTTTTTGAAACACCACTTCAATAGGCTCAACAAGAGGAATGAAATCTCTTGGAGTCCTATTATTCGATCTGGGTGGTCATCCCTGGATTGAAACATTGTTGTAAGGTTTTTGAGATTGATTTGAATTGTTTTGATTGTTGGATTTTGGGGGAGCGGCCACAGTTTGGACCTGCTTTGCATCAGTTACACCATCATTGACCACGTTTTTATTTTTAGCCTAGAATTTTGGCTTGTCATTATGATAAGAGGAAGAACTTTGTGATGACTTCTGGTAATGTTTCAAGGTTCCTTCCTCCAACAAGACACATTTGAGGGAAAGGCCCTTATCGGTCAATTTTTGGAAGGATTTGATACATTGAGATATTAAAGGTCTTGAAAGTTCAGGCACCAAGTTCTTTTGAAATAGTTCAATTTGATGTTGTTCTGGCATGTCCCACTGGAATTTTTTGATAAGATGTTTCTATAATGCCCCTACCCTAGTTGGACTTATAAAACCCATTTGACCTTGGTTGACTTCCTATGTGGCATTCTTGAATGGTAGGTTAACCGTGGTGCTATGTGTAGTTTAGATAATATAAATAATTGTGCATACCTATTATTGTGCTTTTGCATCGATTCTTGTGTATATGTAATTGTTTCCTAACTCTTATGATAAATCTCGAGCTAACGCCTTCATTTAATATGTATATGTATATGTATGCTTGCGTGATTCATGAGTGCAGGAGATTGCAGGTACGACACCGCCTAAGGCAAGGTTCATCTCCTTCGGGGTTCGCAGGTTTGAGTAAACCTCCTCCATCCTTAGAATTCAGATTTGGGGATCATTAAACTCTCGTCTTGCCTTAGCCATGGTCAGGTGAGCATCGTGTGTGGATTCGTGGGGCTTGCCTTGCATTGGGTTGCGTGTCATGTGATTTTGGTGGACTTCTTCGATTTGCGTGCCTTGCGTGAGGTAAGTGAAGTTTGTTATCCTAAGTATTTAGTTCAATTTAATGTGTGGATGTACGCATTTGTAAATTAGAAATTTAAAATAGGTGGTTTTCTTTTATACGATTAATCGTTAATTTAAAGAGATCACTTTAATCATTATTGTAGCAAGATTAAAGTATTTAACTTGGATTAATGTGCTCATTTACGCATTTGTAGTTGAGAAAATTAGAATAAATAGATCTCCTTCATGAGAATAATCATTTATTAAAAAGGTCGCCATATTATGTTATAGCGAGTTAATTTAATAGTCAATTTTAATAATAACAAATTTAATGAGTTACGCGTTTTAGAAAGGAAAGATTTAAAGTCATTTGGGAGATAGAAATAAACTACTCATTTTCGCATTTTGGAAGAAAAAGGGTAAATTTTATTATTTAAAAGAAATTATTTCCTTTTTACTTGTAAAGTTGATATACTATAAAAGATTGATTTTTAGAAAATAAAATTAATCAAAATGCCTTACCCTGGTCAATAGTTTCGAAATATGAAGTAGGCCTAAAATTAATATTGAGAAATTTAAAATTTAAAATTTAAAACTCAATAAGAAATAGAAGCATTTTAATTTTAATAAGGAAAACAAATAAGATGTAATAAATAATGGAAAGGAATGACTTCCATTTTGATTTTCATTTATTTTATTTTATTTTAAAAATAAATGCCTAAATTCGAAATTGAAAATTAGGTCAAAAATAGGGTTTCTCATTTTAACCTAGTTTGGAAATGTTTTTGGGGGTTCTTTTCTTTTGGTCATCTTTTTGGAAGAGAAAAAAAATGGAGATGGGAAATTTTTGGAAAATGGGGGATTTGCTTGGAGTTGCAGGTGGAGCTCTTCATCAAATTTCTTGCTCGGAATGCGTCATGAGGTAGGATTCAAATCTACTCTTTTATTTATTTGTTGAATATAAAAAAAAAAGGGGTATTACCCATGAATGTTTTCTTTGAGGTTTAGTTTCAGTTTTCTTCAACTTGGTTGTTTCTTGAATCAAATCTTTGTTCTTAATGGATTTTGTGATTTTAAACTTGATGAGGAATTATTTTTCCCATAATGTAGTTTTTGGTAAAATCTAGAAATTAAATGGGTCTGTGAATAAAAAAATAATAATAACCCAATAATGAGAGATTTTGTTCTTGTCAAATCTCTATTCAAAAAAAAAATCTTATGGTTTGATCCAGACTGTAAATCGGATCAAGAAAATATCAAAAGAAAAACACAAAATATAATAAGCAAAAGAAAAAAATGAAAATGAAATATTGGGGGTTTCGGGGGGGGAGCCGAAGCTCAACCCGCCCCCTCCCGCTCCCATTCGGCTCCACACAGTGGCGGCCGAAGGGACTACGATGCCGTGAAGGCCGCAGAAACCTTCGGTACCACTGAGTGGGGGCCGAAAGGGCTGTGACCTCACGGCGGCCGTAGTAACCTTCGACTCCACTATGTGTGGAGGCCGAGGGGCTGCGCCCGTCGTGGCAGCCGCAGTTCCCTCTGGCTAGGGCACGGCTAGGGTTTGGCCGCCCTCCGATTTAAAATTGTTTTTTTTTTAGTTTATTATTTATTAATTAGTTTGTTTTAGTTTATACAAACAAAAAAAAAGATGCTTATTAATATAAATATATTATAAGAAATATTTTATATTAAAATTGTGAGTTGAGATGTACATTCTAATAAGTAATGATTTTCTATTTTTTTTTTTTTTAAAAAGGGATAAATAGATATGTTAAAATATATGTTAATACAGGTAACATCTAATTAGCATATATACTTTGATGACTTATATTGACTTTTCTTTTTGAAATGTAATATGGCAATGATTTTCATTATCTTTGCAAATGTTGAAATGTGTATTTAGTCGTTAATTCATTTAAGTGGGGAAATGTTGGGACTCTCGGTTAGGTGCTAATGAGTAAATCGAATGGTGGTGTTAGTCCTTAATTTTTTTTTATGCATGCTATAGAAGCTTAAATTTAGCTCGGAAATGGTTTTCCCATTACTTTATTTACTCTTAATTTATTTTGTTCCTATATAGTAAAAGGGTAATTTTTGTGTAGTTAGAGAAGGGGCTAGATTATTTTTGTAAAACCAACTTGTCATTTGTGTGTATCTAAGGATTAAATAATCTATTCAGATTTTTGAGTCAACTTTAGAAAATGTAGTATTTAACCGTTAATGCTTGGGCATGGCTTATTATTTTGGTAATTTGATGCGTCTGTTATAATAGCACGACCTTGATAGGTATGTTGGGTCCCCATCGTCTGATTGTTTTTGTCTGACCAACGTCGGTCTAGTCTCCATTTAGGGTACCACCAGTTAAGAAATCCTTGTTTTTGCTTCAAAGTGTTTCAGTTGGATCCACTTTAGAAGGGATCATTATGTAAATTCCGTCCGAGGTGGCTGTTGTATATTGGTTGTATTCGCCTAAGTGGCAAGGATGTAAAAGACTTATAAATCATGAATTCCTATGATATAATACCAAAGGGGTCTTGCAGTTGAGCAGACCCGGAGATGTAGCCCTTTAGGGGTAAACTCCGAGATCATATTTGTGTTATGCGATGTTTTAGCTTCCTTTGTTTCATGCTTAAAGTTATCATGTATGGTTGTTATCTTGTATAAGTGTGTAATGGGAAATTAACGAAATTAAATCTAAGTGCATAAAATTATTCATCTTGGCAAACGTAGTAATCAGATTCATGGAAGTTTGTAATTAAGATTATGGAAAAAGTATTTTGATAATGTGAATTAAAAGTAGTAATAGTGGAAAGAATCTTGCTAGGTTACATCATTGGATTAACTTGTTATTAAGCATGTAAATTGAACAAATGAGTATGGGAAAACAAAGATAGAATTAACGTTATAATTTCTAAGTTGGATTCTAAAGGATAAACATCATATAGGTATTTACTTTTTATCTTCTTAAATGAATTAACGCCATGTTAATTATGTTTCACTACATTGGACGAATTTGTTTAGTTATATCACATTTTAATCTTAATAATAATCCTTACCAAAATTAACTTGATAATTGGGTGGACTCAACTATTTATCCATAATTGTAATCCTTAATAAAAGAATCCCTTATAATTGCTAAAATGGAACTAAAATGGGAAGTATGGGTATAGTTGATTTTATCTCAACCTTAGTAAATGTATCTCTTCATGTTAACCTTATTTGATTAAAAAGGAGTGACATGCAATAAGGTATTTATACTTTAATCCTAATGAAAGGATGGCACTATGTACTCATGTTTTAATCATGTAATGATGAATATCATCTTGCTAACTATATTTTAATTTAAGGGATGCTCTCATGTGTCCTAATACATTTTCACCTTAATGAATTTAGCCATCTATTAGTATTAATAAAACTTCAATGAAATCTATGGCTACTCACAATTTATCTTTTATAAAAGAACTACAACTCATTAGTTGGCTATGCATGAAATCAAATAAAGGGACCTCACTCTATTAATTGTAGTTTATTCCTTAATGAATGTATCTCATCTTATTAGCCATACTTATAATATTAAAGGATGATATCAATTGTGAATGGATACCCTAAACCCAATGAATGAACTTCGTTATATTAAATGCTTGAACCTATTGGGAGGCCTCCTAGTGAAATTATGAATTAAAGTGCATTGAGAAAATAACCTTTCGATGGCCTCCCAACCACCCAAAGTAAATGAACGCTTCCAAAAATTCTAAGATGTCATATCATCGAACATATATATAATCATGTCTTAAGCATTATCCCACAATTAAGATATCCAGATTTAATGGATCAATTGACGCAAGTTGAGTTAGGTGTAAGGTTATGTAATCGCGTTGGGAAACCTCTTAGGATCATTTAGCCTTCCGCTATGTTATCTAAGTTTCAGATAACTCCAAATTATCTTAATGTTGCAACTTATAATTAACTACTCTTAGTATTATTATAAAAAAAAAATATTTACACTCTAATTGGGTGTTTTTAACTTAAACCCTTAGGGGTTTCCTGGCGGGGCATTACAGTCGCCATCTTTGTAGGAAATTGGCGAAGGTTTCTCCAGGCCTTTGTTTTGTATTACATAGGTCCATCATAGAAACATCATTACCCATGTTGTATGCATAGTGGGCCACAAAATTTTCTGCCAAGTCTGGAAAAGAGACAATGGAACCTTGTGGTAAAGATGAGAACCATGCCAGGGCGTCTCCCATGAGACTCTTGGGAAAGAGTCTGCGAAGATAAAGGTCACTATAGGAGACTTCTTGGTATAAGATGTGGAATTCTTGGACATGGTCACGAGGGTCTCCTTTGCCTTCATACTTGGTGAATCTAGGGATCTCAAATCCTGGGGGATACGGTGCAACTGATATAGATGGGTCGTAAGGAGAAGGGCAAAACTCTTTGAATGAGTAAGCTTTCCTTTTATTAGTCTTTTCTTTCATATTTTTGATGATATCTTCATGTCTTGAATTTCCTTGATGAGGTCTTGTTGTGGACTTTGATATTGATGGATTGTATTTGCCCCAAGAATTGGATGAGCCAAAGAAGGTGCACCACCACCAATATATTGATATCATGAGGAGGTGGGAACGTGGGATGTGATGATTGATGTCATTGGGGTTTGTGTGATAGTTGGTTGTGGTCTACCAACTGTTGTGACAGGATTGAATGTGGTTTGGATAAAATTTGCAACATTGTTTGGAGAAAGGGAAGTTTGTGGAATAGAAATATGTGGTTGAATAGAAGGAGGTGGTATAGAAGTTTGTTGGAGAATGGATGAGATTGGATTTGATAGTGGTATGGATGGTAAGGAGGAAGAAGGCGGGATGGAGACCATGGTGGGAGGTGTCATGGGTGGCATTGATTGGGCTTGGATGATTGATGGGGCTGCAATTGATTGAGTTTGAATAGTAGGTGCAACACTTTGTGTGGGAGCGAGGTCTCCTTGTGGTTGTTGGACAAGAGCGGATCTATTAAATTCAGGTGGAAGTTGAGCTCCATGTTCAAGAAGAGTTTTCAAAAGTGCAGTAGGATTGTGTTTAATAAACTTTTCCATCATCTCTTGGTTATAAGAATCTGCTAGGAAAGTTTGCACTTTTGGACAAAGTTCATCTTGGTTAACCATGTCAAGATTTTGGCTTTGATCTTGATCGCTTGGTTGCCCACTTTGTATATGATCTTGCATGGGATCTTCATATAGGACACCAATGTCTAGCATGCCATATTGTTGATCAGCCATCTTTTTCTTTTGGGATCGAGTTACGACCATACACGATATTTGTGATGAAAAGACTTAGGAAAAATGTGATGAAATGACTTAGAAAATTTGTGATGGAAGGATTTTAGAAACTTGTGATGAAAGGACTTAAGAAATTTGAGGATGAAAGGACTTAAGAAATTTGAGGATGAAAGGATTTAAGAAATTTGAGGATAAAAGGACTTAAGAAATTTGTGATGAAAGGACTTAAGAAATTTGAGGATGAAAGGACTTAAGAAAGAAATTTGTGATGAAAGGACTTAAGAAATTTGAGGATGAAAGGACTTAAGAAATTTGTGATGAAAGGACTTAAGAAATTTGAGGATGATTGATGAAGAAGGTATGGTAGTGATGGTTTAGAAGAAAACTTGATGACTAGGTTGTCTTTGGCATGAACATGAAGGATCTATTTAAATGGCAAGTTGTACAAAGGGATATGACCACCCTGATTTGGACAATAGTAGGTATTTCAAAGGACAAACTTGAATGTTGATGTAGAGGATAAACTCTTAGCTTCTCTCTTAGGCTTATGAAAAATGGGACGGATGGAGTTTTGACACAATTTTGGACTTGGTATGGGTAATGACTTGGACAATTTGTTTGTATCTTGACAAATATTTTTGCAAAGTGTTTGGGGATAGTGATGTGTTTTTAGTCTACTCTTGGCAAGTATGTATCAAACAAAGCAAACACGATGATTAAATTCATATTATCTCAAAGACACTCATGCTCATATACAACATTCTTAAGGTTGGCAAGGACAATAGTCATTGAATCCCAATTGGTTTCCCATCTATGCTTACCCAGAGCGGACACTTAGATGCTTGACCCCACTGGCTCCCCTCCACGACACTCACTTCTTGGGGCAGCCAAGCATCAATTCCCATGAAAACTCCTCATGGCGAACTTTGTGTCTCTACTAAGGGCCATAAGAATATGGGCCGCTTTAGAGGTCCGACCTCCTGCACCAATGACTAGAGGGTTTTTGGCCACTATGAACAAGGTGTTTAGTAAGTCTTCTCGTTAGGAGCTACCCTTCGAAGTTGCGCAAGCGCAATTGAAGCCTATAGCCCAACAAAGCACCAAGAACTTAGTAGTCACGCAAGGACGATTGAGATCTCTAGGATCCAACTAAGCACCCAATGTGAGAGTGAACGCTCATATAGCCCCAACCATTAACCCTTTCGTAGTCAATGGCCTATTTATTATAGTGAGTTGGGAACCCCAGGTCTGGGTGTACTCACTTGGGTCGTTCCCCTCTTACCTTCTCAAAGAGCAAGTTGGGAGGGCAGGCCCGCTAGAGGTAAACACACAATCAAACAAGAAAAGGTTGGAGGGTCTGGATTTCTGATCGTCTAGTAAGACGAGAGCATACTTTCCTACCTTTACGCTTTTCTTAAAGACACATAAGACAATGGTTCATTCCATTTTAATTAATATCTAGGTGCCTAATTTAAATAAATGCACACTATTTGGTTGAATCAACTAGGCAACCTGCAAAACCACTTGATTAGTAGTTTGAAAAATGAAGTCTTCAAAAGCGTCCTGCAAAACAACTTGATTAGTAGTTTGGAAAAATAGTCTTCAACAAGCGTCCTGCAAAAATCAACAAAATGACAAAAATATTAATTTTTTTATTTTTTTGGGAATGAATAGAAAAACATGAATAAAAACTTTTTTACTAATGACAAATGTGGATTTGAAGAAAGCTTTGATGGGTAAATGGGGTTTGATTAGGTTTTTACCACTTTCCAAGGGATAGGCAAGCGAAAAATGGGGATTTTGGAGGAGAGATGAAGGAATACGAAAATTTGTCCAAGAGGGACAAAGAAGCAAAAGTTGAAGATGGATAATATGGGAAAAATTTGGAGGTGATTGGATGAAAAGGGAAGAAATTATGGCAAACCCTAAAAATAGAGAAATATGAGATTTTGGGCTTCAAAAAGTGGATTTTTGAGATAAGGCCTCCAAAGAAGAAAATGTGGAAAATGGCAATGTGGAGAATCTGGTGAAGTTTGAAGGGGAAATGGAGTCAAGATAAAGAAGATATGGCGAAAAAACAATTTTTTTTTTTTTTTTTTTTTTAGGGGGGTGGGCTTTACCCTAGATTTAACGGAACAGAAACTCTAAATTTAACAAAACAGAAACCTTAAATTTAACAGAACTGAAACCCTAAATTTAACAAAACAGAAACCCTAGATTTAACAGAGTAGACAAAAACCTTAGATTTAATAGAGCAAATAGTCGCACTAAACAGAATAAAATAAAAATGTCAAAGGTCTGGATTTTTGATTGTCTAGATAGATAAGAGCATACTCTCCTACTTTCACACTTTCCTGTGGTAAGACAGACTATGATTAAACAGAACAGATAACACGAAATGAAAAGAAAATGCAGACTACTGTTAGCACCTAACAAATTTCAAACATATTAATAGAGCAGATTGTCTAGATAGATAAGAGCATACTCTCCTATTTTCACACTTTCTTGCGGTCAGAGCATATAGTCGCACTAAACAGAATAGAAAAGTGTCAAAGGTCTGGATTTCTGATTGTCTATATAGACAAGAGCATACTCTCCTACTTTCACATAGATTATAAATAAACAGAATAGATAACAGAGCTGTCATGCTGAAACAGAAACAACAAATAAATAGAAAACAGAAAAGTAAAAGAATAAGGAGGAGTTGTCGCGCAGAAACGCAGAGCCGCTATTCTGGAACCTACGAAAAAGATAATTTTTATTTTTTTTTGCAATCACACTATTCTGGAACCTACGTCTCACAACTCACAAAAAACCTAAAAAACACAACATTAGTTCTTAGGGATGTGGGTCCCACCGGGCATGCCAAAATGAAGAGGGAAAAACAGATTTGAAAGGTAAATTGATCAAAACATAATGAAATAAACATGTAGAATGCTAAAATATCATTAAAAGACCATTTCACCTTGCTATTTTACCTTTTCCTTTGAATTGAGCTTGATGAAGTGAAGGCGCCCCTTGATAATGCTCCACTTGATATGCTCCTTTGATTGCTAGATGTAGATGGCTCTCCAATATTGTGCACAAATGATTATGATGAATGATAAGGATGAGATGATCAAGTTGCCAAGATGATTTCCTGGGCTCAAAAGGGCAGCATAAGCTTACTGGATTTCAAGATGTTCTGAATGAAGGGATGGAACCCTATTTTATAGGAAGAGGAGAGGAAAATGGATGGCTAGGATGAATTCAAGATGAAGGGCTATGATTTACTTGTGAGCTCACACAAGCTCCAAGAGAGGGTGTGGAGACCAAGAAATATGCCTTAAAGACATTTCGTATCTCCACACTCTACAAGATGCATTGGAGGAATTAAAAATTCTCCAAAAATGGATATTATGGGGATTAGAAGAATAAAAAGGAATTAAAAATTCCTTGGGAGAGAGAAATGCCTAGAGGAATGTGAGATTTTGAAAATCTTATATTCATCTAGAAAAAGAGCATTTAAAGCTAGTGGCTGGATAAAAGGACAAAGAGTTGACTTTGTGGCTAATCATGATGATTAGCCATTAACGACTCATTAGGAGGGGGATTAGAGGAAATGTTAGGTGGGATTTATATTTGTAGGAGAATTTGACTAGGAGAGAGAATGAGTGGAGGAAATAAAAAATTAGAAGAATAATGTTAAGTGAGTTTAGGGAGTTTCTAGAAGAATTTATTAGGTTAATGATGAATTAAGAAGATGATTTGTAGGAATCATGTAGGTTAATTAATTAATTGAAATTAATTATCTAAGAGGAAGATTTGTGAGGATTTGATTTTTTTAGAAGAATAAAGAAAATGATTGATTTATTAAATAAATCATATGCTATAGTGACAATATTAATTATATTTAATTAATATTGAGAAGAATTTTAATTAACATAATTAATTAATTAATAATGTGAGGAATTAAAAATAATTAAAATAATTATTTTTAAGTGTCTACAACCAGAACCCACGATATCAATACCGGAATGCATATACCAAATATCGAAATAGCAGATAAACCAATTAAGCATAAATAATAATGAGAAAATAAATACCATCCACATGACACCAAGATTTATACATGGAAAACTCGGTAAAGGGAAAAACCATGGTGGGAAGCCTACCCATAGTTAGATAATACTTCTGCAATAAGTATGTGAATTACAATTAAGGGGCCTACACTTGTAGGAAGGCCAACAACCTAGAGCACACTGCTCATCACAAAAGGAGTTTCACTGATTACATAGAAATCCAGACTATAATTCAGAAGAAGGAATGAACTACAAAGATAGCATCTCCTATGCCTGAATACAGTTCCGGTTATGCTCAATACCAGAGGACTAAATCCTCTTACATAAGCCCAATTCAATCACCAATGGTCAACCAAATCCTCTGCCTGAATGATTATTACATTATTCACTCCTTACATCTCATGATATGATTTATAATGAGATCTTACATCATATATATACAAATCCTCTACCATAACAATAAGGTCGACCACCAGACAATAAAACAATTACATAATTGCTAAACATGTCGGCCAGAGACCCAACAAATAATATCCAACCCACGAGGCATCTCAAAAATACATCAAGAGGTCCAAACCACACATTACATTAGGTCAATCCATAACCTAGACAATACCAGGTTCCAATATAGGTCCATACATGCTAAGGAAATAATCCCAATCAACTAAGTCTTGAACATGGTCACCATCAACATCCTGAAACTCCAGCAAAAGCCACATCAACACCACTTATGCAATTCATCAAAGATCTTCATCAGAGATCAATACCGGTCTTGTGTGGCTAAGATGATGTCCAGATTGATGATGGAGAAAGGTATAACAATAGCTGTAGATAGAGAGATCAACCAGTATGTAGATGCCTTAGATGGAAATAGTTGAAGGTTGATGACATGGTGTCATCAAGGGTGCCTACCGATAAGTATGAGAACCGGTGAGAGAGAAAAGAGGTTAAGTGATGTGCTCCTTTTTGATGAATATGCGCATGTGGTGGATTGATATGTTTGGAAACCGACAAAGGTACTCCACTAGAAGAGATGCCAAGTGCAAGGTGATGGCAGACTAGTTAGGGTATAATCGACAAGGTTAGTGAGTCGGTAGATGAACCCAGTAATGAAGTTGGTCGGTGATCCCATCCAGACTGACATAACCAACCTAGAAAAGGTTGATGCCGACAAAGGGGCCACGTGGAGTTCAAGTGGCATGCATGCATAGGTTGACATGTTGAGTTGGTAAAGTGTTAATCGGTGAGGTAGAAGTTGATAGGTTGACATTTATGTCAACTGTGTGCTTCACGAGATGCATAGCAGAGGTTTGTGGCTCGAGGTCAAATAGACAACAAAGATCCAGAATAGACTATTTGAGAAGATTGAGGTAGATGAAGGGAACCACGATACCATTCTTGGTGATCGATCAAGAAATTAGCTGACAGTTTAAAAGCAAATTGCTAAATGAAGAAGGCATGTTCTGGAAGGCACGAAAATGGAGGGATTGATTGATGAGTTATAGTTCATCAATCAAGGAGATTAGATCCAATAAGATCTGAGTTTGCCTTGGCATCAAAGAAGAAACCCTAACCGCCTGAAGTTTGAATTGGTTTTTAGCAGGAAAACTAGTTTATAAATACGCAAGCCAAAATTGATTTTGGCTGCCGCTGGATGCGAGGGTATTGTAGATGAAGAAGTGAAATCAGTCACGTACTCACCAAGAAGAAGAAGAGACTAAGTGTGAGGAAGAACAAGGTTGAAGTGTTCAACCAACAACAAAGAGAGAACCGAGAGTCAGCCATTTGAGTTTGACAGAGGAGTAGACCAGTAGAGATAGAACTGATAGAGAAGAATTTGTTAGGAACCCGAAGGGCAAATGAGAGGGGGGGGTGAATCAGTTGTCAATGAATTTCAACCCATTTATAACTTAATCAAAATTGATACTTAATACCGGTAAACCAAACTTATTGCCGGTTAACAGATTAGCAGTTATATCAATATCGGTGAAACTTAATGCATGAAACAAAAAGAGAAACAACATTCCACAACACATAACATAGAGATTTTGACATGGAAACCCTGTAAGGGGAGAAACCATGGTGGGAAACCCTACCCACAATTAGATGATACTAATGTAGATAGTATGTGTATACAAATGGGGTCTGCACATGTAGAAAGGCCAACTGCCTAGAGTACACTGCTCAAATGGGAGTCGCAATGACTACAATAGGATGATTAAATCCTAGAATAATGTACTACTCAAAATAGCATCTCCAATGCTGGATTCAGTACCCGTTAAGCTCTGATAAACACCTTCAAACCTTCCTTGAACCTTCTCTATGGTTTGCTCGTATGATCTTAAATATTTGCACATACCATGTTACAATACCATACCATAACCATATCCTCTCTATCATCTCACAAATGAGATCTTACATATGTACAAAACCTAAGACCAAATGTGTAGGTCGACTCACTAAGAATATTACAATAAATTTAATTACAAAATAAGTCTTGTTGCGATGCATCATGTCGGCTCAATATATTTACAACAATATTCAATCAATAAATCATCTCCATAATGTGTCATGCTGATCTGGAATAGATAACGTATACCAGTCTATAACCTAGACCAATCTGTTGGTAACATCAAATATGTCAAACCAATTAGACCAATAACCAAAACACCAAAACCAAGTATCCAAACCATGTCTTCGACATAATCAAGTGATCTCCAAATGATAACATGTCATCAACTATGCTGGTGAACCATATAACCTGCCGGTGAGCATATACCGGTGACTGTGCATAAGTCAATGATCTTGTTGGTGAACACGATGTGTCAGTGCAACAATAAACCAATACAACCATAATGCTAAATCAACAATGTAGATCTCTAGAAGGATAAGTGTTGACATCAATGACAAAACTAATGCAACACATCCATAATACCAAAAATTTCCCCCTTTGGCATTGATGGCAACACTAGATGGAAAAACATCTAAGTGCCAAAACCGAATGCCAAAAAGAAAAAACCAATAATCTCGAGAATAGATCAATACCAGAAATCAAAATCAAAATAGAAAAGGTATATATCTCTCCCCCAATGAATAATGTCTCCAAAAGAATAATGTTTTTCCATAGATCTCTCTCACCCTTTCACATTAAATTCCAAAGCAGTTAAAAAAAATACCCGAACATACAACCAACTACCCCCCCTGAGAAGTATCTCTCTTCCATCAAAGCTGGAAAAAGATTTCTCTATTAGTTTTTGTTGGTTTGATGTCAATCTTTAATTATCTAAGTCTCTACCGGTGAGGGTATTACCCCAAGCTTCTCTCTGAGATATTCAAAGGTTTCCTTAGGCAAAGGCTTTGTAAAGATATCTGCAATGTGCTCTTTTGTATTAGCATAAACTAATCTTACTTCTTTTGCTTCAACATTCTCTTTTTGAAAGTTATATTTGATAGAAACATGCTTAGTCTTAGAGTGAAATACCGAATTCTTTGATATATCAATTGCTACTGAATTATCACAATAAATGATTATAGGTTCTTTGCATTTTACCTTTATGTCCTTCAACATTTGCTTAATCCATAATACCTGAGTACAATTAGTTGTTGCTGCAACGTATTCTGATTCTGTTGTTGATAAAGATGAACAACTTCACTTCTTTCTTATCCATGAAATCAATCTACTACCAAGAAAGAATGCTCCGCCAGTGGTACTCTTTCTATCATCTACATCTCCTACCTAATTTACATCGGTGTATGCCCATAAATCAATATTTTCATCTTTAGGGTACCATACACCAAGATTTGTTGTGCCTTGTAGATACCAGAAAATCCTTTTTACTGTTGATTCATGATTTTCTTTAGGATTACTCTGAAATCTTGAAACAATACATATTGCATTCATTAAATCAGGTCTGGTTTGTGTCAAATATAGTAAACCTCCAATCATAGATTTGTATCTTGTCGGATTAATAGGAGCTGGATCATCCTTTAATGTCAATTTATTAGTTGTATCATAGGAGTACTTACCCATTTAGAGTTTTCCATACCAAATTTCTTCAGTAGTTCCTTCAAGTATTTTGTTTGACATATGAATATACCTCTATTAGTTTGTGAAATCTACAATCCTAAAAAGAATTTTATCTCCCCAATCATAGACATTTCAAATTCTTCCTGCATCTTGTTAGCAAAGTCCTTACACAATCCATCTTCTCCTCCAAAAATGATATCATCAACAAAAACTTCAATAACTAAGATGTCATCATTAGTCACTTTGAAATATAAGTTGCTATCAGTATTACCTTTAGTGTAACCAAGCTTCAAAAGATATTTGTCCAATCTAGCATACCAAGATCTAGGAACTTGCTTCAATCCATACAAAGCTTTCCTTAATCTGCAAACCATATCATTATCATTTGTCAATAAAAATCCATCAGGATGTTCAATGTAAACTTCCTCTTCAAGATCACCATTCAAAAATGCACATTTTACATCCATCTGATATACTTTATGGTTCTTATATGCTGCAAATGCAAGAAATAATCTAATTGCCTCAATTCTAGCTACCAGTGCAAAGGTTTCATTATAATCAATTCCCTCTTTCTATGAATATCCTTTACACACTAATCTTGCTTTGTTCCTGATTACCTTACCATCTTCATTAAGTTTATTTCTGAATACCCATTTAGTTCCAATTACATTTTTATCTTTAGGTCAGGGAACTAATGTCCATGTTTTGTTCTTTTCAATTTGTTCTAATTCATCTTCCATTGCTTTTATCTAATGTTCATCTTGACATGCTTCAATAACAGATGCTGGTTCAATTTGAGAAATTAAACATACCTCTTCATTTTCCTGTCTTCCTCTTGTCATGACACCTTGATATTTATTCCCAATTATCTAATTTTCTAAGTGATTCAGTCTTACATACCTGGGTTTGTTCACATGTTGTTGTTCTTCAGTCACTGTGGAATTCTTTGATGATGTTGGTGTGACTGGATCCACATTCTATATTGGTGCACTTTGTATTGGTTCATTTATGATCATCTTAACTACCAGTTTAGAATCTACAGACCTTGAATTTCCTCTAAAGTGTTCATCTATATTCACATTAACACTTTCAATGATCTTCTACAATCTTTTATTAAAACATCTATATTCCTTGCTCTTAGATGAATAACCAAGAAATATTCTTTCATCACTTCTAGGATCAAATTTACCAACATACTCATCTCTCCTAATATAGCATTTGCTTCCAAATATTCTGAAGTATTTAAGAGTAGGAGTATTACCAAACCATAGTTCATAAAGGGTCTTACTGATTTCACCTTTGATGTGAACTCTATTGAAAGTGTAAACCATTGTATTTACTGCTTCTCTCTAGTACACATGAGGTAGATTTGCTTCCAATATCATGCTTCTAGCTACTTCCAAAATAGTTTTGTTCTTCCTTTCCACAATTCCATTCTGCTGAGGTGTCCAGGGTGTTGATAGTTGCCTTTTGATTTCATTCACTTCATAGAATGTATTAAATTCCTTAGATGTAAATTCTCCTCCTTGATCAGATCTCAAACATTTGATTTTCTTACCGGTTTAATTCTCTACCATTGCCTTGTATAACTTGAATTTTCCAAAAGCTTCCATTTTCTCCCTGAGAAAAGTAGCCCAACACATTCTAGAATAATCATCAATAATTAGCATAAAATATATATGTCCCTGTAAACTTCTTGTTCTTCCTGGACCACACAAGTCAATATGAATTAAATCAAGAACATTATTGGATTTCTCATAAATACTCTTGAAAGTTGTTCTAACTTGCTTTCCCATTTGACATTCCTTACGTACCGGATTATGAGGTTTCACGATATTAGGTAGATCCCTTACTACCTTAGTTGAACTGATTTTTACAATGCAATCAAAATTCACATGAAAAAGTCTCTTATGCCATAACCAACTTTCATCAATATGTGCAATCAAGCATGTTTTATCATTGTTATTCAAATGAAAGATATTACCTTTAGTCTGATTACCAGTTGCAATCTCCAATCTAGTTCTGTTCATGATTTTGCATTTTTTATTTTTGAATTATAACTAAAATCCGTTTTCAACTAATTGACCAACACTCAAAAGATTGCTTCAAACTTTCAATATAATAAACATTTTCAGTGTTGCGCTTACCATCCAAAGATATAGTGCCTTTTCCCTTGATTAAACAAGCTTTATCATCACCAAATCTTACTAGACCTCCATTATATTCCTGAAAAGATAAGAATTTACTTTTATCACCAGTCATATGATGTGAACATCCACTATTAATGATCCATTCATCTTTTTCTTCAATTTTAGTTGCCAGGGTCTTCTCTACCGGTGGAATAGTAGGTGTCGGTTTATCTTCTTTTATTGCAACAAATGTCCATCCATTGTCTATCATTCTTCATTAGAATCATCTATAACTCCTTCATCAACATAGTAACATGATTTATCTTTGTCCTTCTTAAATCTGTATCTCTGATATTCAAGGTTAGGCTTATATGTTCTTTTAGCTTCCTCTCTCAATCTTGCATGTCTATTAGGACATCTAGATGATATATGACCAACTTTATTATAGTTAAAACATTTAAATAGTGCTTTACCTTCATACTTACTTCCAACTAGACCTTTAGGCATTTTCCTTGCAAATATTGCTTCAAGTTCTTCCAGTTCTTCATTTTCCTTCCTGATATCTTCAAGTTCTTTTGCATATAGTGCTTTCTAATTAGATTTGTCAAATGATGATGATGATGTTGCAGATGATGATGCTCTAAAGGCTAAATCTATCTTAATTGTAGCAATAGGACCAAATTCCTTAAGCTCAAATGCTGAAAGTTTTCCATCCAAGGTATCTCTAGATACTGATGTATTAGGCATTGTTCTCAACTCATTAATAGTAGTTACTTTCATTTTGTATGTCTGTGGCAAAGCTCTTTAAACTTTAGAAACAATTTCATCTTCACTTAAGGATCCTCCACAACATTGTATTCCTAAAACAATTTCATTAACTCTTTCCATAAAAGCAGAAATTCTTTCATCTTCTTCCATTTTCAAATTTTCATACCTGACCTGGTAACATTCTAGTTTTGTAATTTTGACAGTGGTATCTCCTTCATTCACTATCTCCAATTTATTCCAAATAGCTTTAGTAGTAGATTGGTCTGATAATCTCATGATTTGTTGATCTGATAATGCGCTCAGAAGTGCTTCTCTTGCTTTGCAATCATTTTCTTGATCTTTACCCAAAGTTGGTGGATTAGGTTGATTCAGAGTAGGACCAACATAGCTATTCTTTGCAACTTCCCATATGTCTCTTCCAATGCAATTCAGATGTGTCTTCATTCTGATCTTCCATATACCATAATTAGTTCCATCAAGTTTAGGATTGTCCTTCCTGAAAATGTTAGTTGCCATAGGATCTCCTCAAGTTGTTAGGCTTCTGCAAAAAGAGGACTTAGCTCTGATACCAATTGTTAGGAACCAGAAGGGCAATTGAGAAGGGGGGGTGAATCAATTGTCAATGAATTCAACCCAATCATAACTTAATCAAACTTGATACTTAATACCAGTAAACCAGACTTATTATCGGTTAACAGATTAGCAGTTAATATCAATACCAATGAAACTTAATGCATGAAACAAAAAGAGAAACAACATCCACAACACATAACACAAATATTTTTACATGGAAACCCTATAAGGGTAAAAACCATGGTGAGAAACCTTACCCACAATCAGATGATACTACTACAGATAATATGTGTATACAAATGGGGTCTTCACATGTAGAAAGGCCAACTGCCTAGAGCACACTGCTCAAATGGGAGTTGTAATGACTAAAGTAGGATGGTTAAATCCTAGAATAATGTACTACTCAAAATAACATTTCCAATGCTAGATTTAGTGCTGGTTAAGCTCTGATAATCACCTTCAAACCTTCCTTAAACGTTCTCTATGGTCTGCTCATATGATCTTCAATATTCGCACATACCATGTTACAATACCATACCATAACCATATCCTCTTTTTCATCTCACAAATGAGATCTTACATATATACAAAACCTAAGACCAAATGTGTAGGTCGGCTCACTAAGAATATTACAATAAAATTAATTACAAAATGAGTCTTGATGTGATGCATCATGTTGGCTCAATATATTTACAACTAATGAATACTAAGAGGGGGGGGGGGTGAATTAGTATGCCAAAAATTACAGTACTTAAACACTTTACTAGACTACCAGTAAACGGGTAAAACAGTTTAGTAGACAAACCGGTTAGCACACATGCAAACCAAATAGAAAATAATGCATTCACCCACAGAAGCACAAACACCATAAAACAAGAGATTTTGACGTGGAAACCCAAATGGAAAAAACCATGGTGAGATGGAACTCACAAGTAACTATCTACAGAATGGGAACTAGAATAGATCCTATTAGGAATCTCAATCTCTATTAGGAGATAAGTCTGATTAATGACTACCTTGCTAGAGGATTTTAGATCCATAGATGTGAACCATCTTGTTATAGGATTTACAAAAGGCTTTTGGGCCTACTCAGTTAAGGTTTTCAGACTTGTTGAAGATGTGAGTAATCAACAAGTGAGTGATTTAGTAAATAGCACAAATTGCTTGGTTAGATCCTTGATAGTTCATTCCTATTGCATTCTAGCATTACTTCAGTCTTCAACACATTCACTCTCTGCCTCTACTTGCAGACCTGAACTTTTCTTCAATCTTGTCACTCACAAAAGCTCTCCTTTCACCTTAGCCCTAGCAACTCCTTAAAAACCTAGACATGATGTCCTTATCAAGGAATCTAATTTCATGTCGGTCCAATAGGATTACATTAAAATTTCCTAGGTTCAATGCATCTAGACATATTATGTAAAATGACACAAAAAGAACTGTTAAAGTGTCGGCACTGCCAAACAATCGATGGATGGTAACTCATCACAGAATATTACCAGTTCATACAAAATACCAGTTGCCAGTTTGACAAAAATGAAGACTGGGAAATATGTGTTTTGCTGCATTGATTCTTCATACTGGTTGAGATCCTCGAACCGCTTGGGGTCAACATACCACTTCAAACCAGTAAACACATTCTACAAAACACCAATAGTCTAAAGACTATAATACATCATACCGGTTGGGAACAATTGCTAATTGATCATAACTCATACATATAAAAGTGATCTCAATGCAAGTGTGTGTCCATCAATGGCAATCACAACATAATCATCAAAATGCCAACACCAACAATATTCAATCAATAAATCATCTCCATAATGTGTCGTGCTAATCTGGAATAGATAACGTATACCGGTCCATAACCTAGACCAATCTACCGGTAACAACAAATATGTCAACCCGATCAGACCAATAACCAAAACACCAAAACCAAGTATCCAAACCATGTATTCGACATAATCAAGTGACCTCCAGATGATAACAAGTCATCAAATATGCTGGTGAACCATATAACCTGTTGGTGAGCATATACTGGTGACTGTGCATAAGTCACTGACCTTGTCAGTGAACACAATGTTCTAGTTCAACAGTAAACCAATATAACCATAATGCTAAATCAACAATGTAGATCTCCAGAAGGATAAGTGTTGACATCAATGACAAAACTAATGCAACACATTCATAATACCAACAAAATTGCAGAAAATTGTAGAGAAGGCAAGCAAAGAACCGACAAAGGGTAGTACTGGTGGAGAGAAGCAGTGTAGCAAAGAGAACCGATAGAGAGAAGAACCGAAAGAGAGTAGAACTAGCTGAGAGAAGAACCAGCAGAGAGAAGAACCAACGAAGAGAGAATCAACAAAGAAGAAGAATGAAGTTGCAGCAGGAGATAAGGTTGTAGCAGTGAGAGGGTGAGCAGAGAAAATGTACAGTATTGGAGAGAGGAGAACCGATAGAGAGATTTACAGAAGAGTTAGAAAATTCATTTGTAACAATATTATTACTTTTGTAATTGAATATGTTCATTGAAGATCATTGAGTTGGATCTTGGTGTAGGGGTTGTAGCTCCTTGGGCTGGTGCCCTAAATCAGGGATTGTAGCTCCTTGAATTGGTGCTTCTTGGGTTGGTGCTCCTTGGGTTGGTGCCCTAAACATTGTAATCAGAGTTTCATTGTGAGGATGGATTGGAGCAGTAGACTCCAACAACATTTCTCACTGAGGTTTTTACCATCTTGTGTTTTCCTTGTATATGCTGGTGTTATGTGATGTCCCTTTCATGTGTGATTGCATTTGTGTTAGTCTCCCCTCTAACCGGTAAGTTAGCTTTTAGTTAGATCTGATAACCAATATACACACATAGGATAGTTAAAGGGAAAAAGTTGGAAAAGATCATTTTTGATTGCCATTTGTGGATTAGGTATTAGACTCTTTGGCAGGGAAGCGATACTTCTCATTTCTTGATGGATTCAATGGTTACAACCAGATTCAAATTGCCCCAGAGGATCGAGAAAAGACTACATTTACTTGTCCTTAGGGAACATATACATATTCTGTTCTTCCTTTTGTATTATGTAATGCTCTAGCTACTTTTCAAAGAGCAATGATAAGCATATTTTCAGATATTTCTGAAGACAACATGGAAATTTATATGGATGATTTTACAACCTATGGTTTAGAATTTGAAGAAGCATTGGAGAACCTGAAGAAAGTTTTGCAATGGTGTGAAGACTATAATTTGTCATTAAATAGTGAAAAGTGCTTCATGATGATGCAAGAAGGTATAGTCCTCAGTCATCATATCTCTATAAAAGGAATACAAGTTGACCCAACAAAGATTGAAGTTATTCAAAATATCACTGCACTGGTAAAGCAGAAGGATGTCCAAAGTTTTCTTGGTCATGTTGGATATTATAGAAGGTTTATCAAAGATTTCAGCAAAATTGCAAGTCCCTTATATTCTCTTCTGACCAAGGATATGGAATTTAAATTTTGTAGGGGCCTGAGTTATATTACACAGTCACCGAAAAAGAAATTTTAGCAGTTATATATGCACTCAACAAATTCAAGCACTATATAACAAGATATCCTATATTTGTGCACACTGATCATACTACAATTAGATATCTTGTGAATAAGCCTTCAATTACTGGAAGATTAGCTCACTAGTTATTATTAATGCATGAATTTGATATCACAACTATTGATAAATCAGGAAAGTCCAATGTGGTTGTAGATTATCTTTCAAGGCTTCAATTGCAGGAAGATCTTGCAACCACAAATGATTCTTTTTCGGATGAACATTTATTCCTTATACAAGCCCACACTCCCTGGTATGCTGATATTGCCAATTATTTAGTTGTTGCTAAAATGCCAATTCATTTCTCTCCTAAAGAAAGAAGGTTGTTAGTAGAGAAAAGTTTTAACTTCTCATGGATTGCTGATTGTTTGTTTTATACTGGACCTGACCAAGTCATGAGAAGGTGTGTAACGAAGGATGAAACATATGATATCCTGCATGCATGTCATGATGAACCATGTGGAGGACATTTTTCTGCTAAGAGAACATCACTTAAAATACTGAACACAGGATATTATTGGCCAACATTATATAGGGATGCAATGCAGTATACAAGGAAATGTGACAGATGCTAGCATATGGGGAGGCCTACTAAATCTGATGAGATGCCATTATACCCAAAATATTAGTTGCACCATTTGATAAATAGGGTTTAGATTTTGTTGGGCCAATTGATCCCCCTTCTAATGGAAAATCATACATTCTGGTATATACTGATTATGTAACCAAATGGGTAGAAGCTCTAGCTATGACACATGCAAGAGATAATAAAGTGGTTGAGTTCCTTTATGAAGAGATATTTACTAGGTATGGAGTCCCAAGGGAAATTGTATTAGACCAAGGACCACAATTTACTTCCACATTGATTTCAGCCTTGGTCAATGAATACAATTTAAGGCACAGAAAATCTACTGCATACCATCCACAAGCAAATGGACAAGTAGAGGTCACAAATAGGGAGCTAGAAGCCATTCTTACCAAAATAGTAGTTGTTCATAATATATACTAGTCCCACAGACTTCCAAAAGCCATTTGGGCATATAGAACAACATGGAAGACACTAATTGGCTTTACACCTTTTGAAATGGTGTATGGAAAAGCAACAATGATGCCTATTGAGTTTTAACATAAAACTCTAAGAACAACTCTGCAACTGAATATGACACTTTCTGAAGCATAGATAGACCATATTCAGAAATTAAATGCTTTGGATGAGTGGAGAAAAATGGCTATACAACAGACAGAACTAATTCAAAATCAGAGAGCTAAGTGGCATGATAAATACATTAAGGAGAAGAAGTTTCAAGAAGGAGACTGGGCGCTGCTATATGATTCAATATATAAAGATACTATGGGAAAGATGAAAACTAGATGGTTAGGACCATATGAAATAGAGGAAGTTTTAAAAAATGGAGTTGTTCGTTTGACCACTATTGATCCAGTTCGGTTTAAGTTTTTAGTAAATGATCACCAACTACGTCTCTATCATAATCCTACAACCAAAGAGTAGTTCCTGCAACAATTCACCAAGAAAGATCAAATATTGCTTCCTATAGCAACTAGGTGAGTTCCTATCTCTGTATAAGGGAGCATTTGGACTACGGTTCCTGCAGCTTCTATAGGGAATGTTCCTAACACTCTATAATTCTTCAAGCATCATTTCATAAAGATATTTCCATGTCTTATGAAAATATTATTCTCCATAAATAAATATTCCATCCACGTCATCCCATCTCATTTCTTTATCTATCATTTCATTCATGTCAAATCATTTCATTTCACCATTCTTTTGGCTAACCATTTTCATGCAACATTTATTCGCATGACTGCATGTATGTACATATATTATTTTAATTAATTATGCATTTATTATTTCACTATGATTATTGCCAAATCAAATCCACGTACACTTCCCTAAATCCTTTCCGTATGTGTGGACACATGCCAAAATAAATTGGGGGGGGGGTGTTTTATGGTCTGATTTACAAAATTAGTAATTATCTGTCCTTTTGAGTACCTTGATTTGATTGCTTACCATCATTATTTTAATGAGATATTCTTTGGCATGAGGAAGTAATGAATTCTGCCACCAAAACTGGAAGTAAGTAAGAAAGTAAGTTTCAAATCAAATATTTTTAGTCTGCAGAGTACTTAAGTTCCTCATTCTCAGCTGCAGAAATTGTTTAATTAATTGAGATAGTCATGGGTGGAGATCCTATCTGCCATGAACCAATAATCCATTATGCGTTGCTACAAGATGCTCTTTGTGAGCATTATTTCTGGTTACATGGTTGGATTGACTACTTTCTGAAAATAACATATTATAATGAGGAAATTGCCTCTGAGTTCATGTATTCATTCAGCCAAGGGGAGGCTACTGTCAAAGGATTAAGGGTTACAGAGCAATGAATAGTTGAATTTATAGGGTTGCTGTAGGAAGGAGAGCTTTTTCCTAAATCAAAGGATGCAAGAAGCGCCAGAGAAAAATTTACCCACCCTACAGATGGACCTCTAATGGTGGACAAGCAGGGAACCAGATAGGTATCTCTTCTAGTAGAATGGCCCCAAGTGGCCTTGTACATAATGAAGTGCATTACTTGCGATGGAAGGTATTCAAATTTATATTTAACCCATTTCAAATTACTTAATCATTTACGGAATCATCAGAGGGTAAATGTTCTAAATTTTTTATACCACCTCATTTCCACAAGTGCCAAAGAAACACGAAAGAATGGAAATCGTTCTATCAGTCATCATGGTCTGATAAAATTGCTGGTAGAACATTCTCTTAGGGATGTTTCACAGATGATATGGGGGTATTTGAAGACATACTTTAGTTTAGGTTTGAAGATGTTCTTGTTGCAGATGAGTTAGCAGTGCAAAAGGAGGATACGGGAGGACCCTCTTCTCCTAATATTTATGTAGGGAATGAATCTCTTCTCACCAAAGAAGCTTTGACTATTATGGAGGAAGAGATGGTGGAAATAAATATTGAGCATCCCTCCACTTCTTTCCAAAGAGGAGAGACATCTTCTAAAAGAAAAGGGAAATAATTAGAAGTAATTAATGCAGAAGATGAACCTATGATTCAGCCGCAACCAACGCAGGTTTCTCTTGCAACCAAGAGGTGCAGGCCGAAGGGAAATACCCCTATAGCAAAGCCTTTGGTAGAAACCATTCCTACAGCCACTCCAAAGGTTTACACAAGAAGGACTCAGAGTAGTACCCAAAAAGTTCATCCAGCAGGTGATGTAATAGAGGTTATTTCGGTTGAAGCATCATAAGAGGAACGAGAGAGTTTAGTATAGATTGAAACCCAGGAGGAACATGACATTGACAGGCTTTCAAGTCTGGCATATGTGGCAAAACAACTTGAGGAACCTATTGAAGAAATTCCATGTCCTAAGGTAACAACTATTAGACCTCCATCATCTCTCACCAGTTTATCTATTGCATTAACATTCTATAGGCAATGGGAGATAGAGAGGGTTAGATTACAAGGAATTATTGATAAGAAACTAAGGGAAATAGAAAGAAGGGATGATAAAATTGAAGAATTAGAAGCCAAGATTGATACAATTACCAGTATGGTCCCTGAGTTAATGCAATGTAGGGCACCACCAAGAGTTTATGCTCTGCATTTAAAGGAGTGATATTTAAATTTTAAATTAAACCGCATTATTAGTGACCTTAGCCCTTCTTTAGACACCTTTGAGGAATTTTATGATGCCTATCAGACTTCTCCAGTAGCTGTAAAAAATTTATTGTGTGAACTCTACTTGCATAACTATGTTGTGACTTCTAACAGTGAGTGGAATCCCTTGCTATACATTGGTGATATCCACATAAAAGCCTTAATGTCATGGATTCAGAATAAGATCAGCATGGGAACACATGCCAAAACACATAAGAGTATTGAATTTGAGTGTCCATTACCACTTAGGAAGGAAGCAAAAGACCCAAGGGTTCTTTATTATGATTGGAAAAAGTTATTGGCAATGCCAGATGTAAGGGGCCAAGTATTGCCAATGAGGGAAGAAATATTCCAAGCATATGAACACTTCATTCAAAATGAAGGTGCAACTGCAATTGACTGCCTAACTCAGCGTTGGAACAATATGCCAGAGGAATTAAAATAGGGAGAACCTCATTCACTTCCAAATTTTCATGCAGCTATACAAAGAGCCCCTAAATATATCCAACTGGGCAAGATGAAAAACCATAACTAGTTACCTTTGATCTTTTAGCCCCCTATCCTCACATGGCTATTTTTGGGATGTAGGATTACAGACAAACCCTATGAAGCAGATACAAAAGAGGCCAGATGGTCCAGGCTAGAAAAGATGAAGGGGTTTTATTGGAATTTAGCTTCAGGAGGAACAGGTCAAGGAACTATTCGTGACTTAAGAGTTAGTGTCAGAATCATGAATTTTCCTCTTGCTGGAGGATCAACAAGACCTTAAGTTGGGGGGTATGATGAGTTGAGACATTAGAATCTTTTTATTCCCAAAACTCATAATTTTTTCTCATATTTTAATTTATATGATGGGATAGTGATGATGTATTAAAAGTTGACTATATGCATTTCAGATGTTAAGCTGAACCTATTAAATCATGTTTTGTCTTTACCAGTTGTTCCTACAGCCATGCGATTCATTCCTGTTGCAATGCAGATTGTCTTAAGCAATATCAAGTGTGAAATTAATAGATGTGTATGTGCTTTTATGTTCTTTCTTTTGAATTGCAAGAATAATTATGATGTTGCGATGAAGATCTCCTGTCACACCAATTGTAGTAAGAGATATTAAAGGAGGTGACTGAAAGATCAAATTAGCGAAGAAGATGATGAGCGTAAGGAATGACAGAGGAGAAGTAGGTGCACAATACTCATTCATGTCTGAATCAAGTGGGAATTAGTATTGTAAATACCACCATGCTATGTTATGGCTATGGTTTGTGTTAGTCTCAAATTCTGATTTCCTTCTTATCCCCTGTAAGAAAATGAATAACTCTATCTGCATATGAAGAAATCAAGGAAAAAGGAACCTTAGAGTAACATATAACAAGGTTTTGAGAACCTTCTACACTTTGAACTTATCCAAAGTTCAGGTGGGTATACCTTTTGTGAATACTTTCACACTTTTAAATGAGATCCACAGTAAACTAGTGTCAAAAACCAGTGGATTTCATCACCTCAACATAAACTGAAATATTTGAATAAAAACTTATATACTTCTTTAGTATTGATTTTCAAGAAAATTAGAAAGAATCCCACAACAAGTACCAATGCCTTATCCAGGCTACAGAGTCATCTAAATTAAGCAATAATTTTCAACAACTGAACATTCTAACATGCCTCATCATCTCAGCTTTCATGAACCTCATACATGCCTAGCATATACATAGATACTTTCCCATTTAACTAAAATAACTCATTAGATTCATGGCAATAGACAATAGATTTGCTGATAGAAATATTCCTTGCACATTTAATCCCTCTTCTAAAGAGAAAAGTCAGAAATAATGTCTATAAGATTGCCTTACAATCCATGCTCATTCGAATAACCCTAGATTATCCTAATGAAATGAGCAAATTACAGAATGTACACCAGAAGACAAAGAAATTTTAGGCCTGAAACTTTGATTTATATATTCATATTCATTCTTGAAAATATTACATCATCTAGAGTCATCTCCTTGAAACCAGAAAAAAACTATATGTATTTGCGAGAGTTTCCTTACAAAATTATTGTGATCATTTTTACACTAGTCTTGGTATCTATTTATAACATTATGGATGCATACAAGCTTCAGACATTCCTAAAAAAGTTTGTTACAAACTGTGATACTCTCCAAGAAATAGTTACAAGTCTTTTTCAATATCAACAACCTCTTCCATTTGTTGTTCTGTAGCAACCTTTTCTATCTACTTTGGAGTATCTTCTTTTTGTTTGATATATTTGTCCTTCCACTCCTGGAACATGTCATCAATTGGCCAAGCAAAGCTAATAATCTTCTATCTCATCCCTTCTAGCCTTTTCCAAGTGACCCTTAACTGCCCAATTTCGGTTTCTATGAAACCATAATGTCATTTCACCTTTTCAATCTCTTCAACTGTTTGGACAAATAAGGATGTGTCATCAGTGTTAATGATTTCATTAACCCTTTGGGATAATTTGTGGTCCAGCTCTTCTAGCCATGCCTTCTCCTCTTTCAACTGAATTGGAACAACAAAACCCCTTGGAAACAATTCATATTTGTGATTTGAATATTCTTTTCTATATAGTTGGGCTTTTCTTTTTACACCTGCCCTTTCCTCTGAGTATATTCATTTCTTTTATAAACTCACTAGTGGACCTAAGATTGTCATTTGCCTCTGCATCTGCATGGGATGAACACATGAGCTCTAACTCCTTACCTCTAGGCATCCACTTATTAAGAATTAGTTATAAGGTGGTTTCATCCTCTCTTAATTCAATCAGAATATTTAGGATCCTTTGCATAGAAATGTGTACAACAGAGGCCTTGATTGAATCAACAAACTTCAAAATTGTGGCTTTAACCTTTTCTTCATACTTGCTTGCAAACAATGTTTGAGCTTGTTTCAACTTTTCCAACTCATGTTGGATAGTTTCAGCTAACTGGAAACTAGAAGGCATAGGAGAAGGGGGATATTCTATAATGGGACTGGTAGGTGGAGGTCTTGTTGGAGAGGAGGCTATCATGAGAGTAGAGGATTCACCTAGATGGTGCTGACCTACCAACCAACTCTGAAGTCTAGCAATAATACTGTCTCTATTGGCTACTCCTTCTTTGGCCTCATTGTAAGCCTTTAAGATGGTTTCCAATTTTAATTGGAGATTAGCCTTCTCTTTTGCCTCCTTTTCTGCTACTACCACACTGAACTTTGCAGTTTCCAAGACCATGCTTGCAGCTTCCACCACCCCTGTATCTTGGACTCTTTTTACAGTCATGCCTCCTAGGAGACTAGAATCTGATACACCTTTCCTCCTTTTACTCTCATCCTTCTTCAGTGACCACATGACTAGAGCAACATTATCTTTGCTAAAGGTCACTCCTTCCATGGGTTTGGTTTCCTTCCTTATTGCTTCAAGAACTAGAGCATCAACTATATCCCATTCAGGGAGGAGTAAAACACCAGCCTTAGACACCATCTCTCTTCCCTTCTTAGGAGTAATGGTCTTAAACTCTTCAATCATTTCTTGCTTCACCTCTTCTTCCACCTGAGTTACATCTTTGTGAGGTTGTTCACTCTTCCTTTGCTCACATCTGGCTTTGAATTGTTCCATATTTTTCTTTCACACAAATTGCATGAAAGCCCTTGTTGTAACAAAATTACTGTTTGCCAGGAACTCCTCACTGGCTTTCTTGACAGTAAGGTCTAACTCTTTACCCTTGAGCTCACCCTCTGTCAAGTTCATTTCAGCACTAGGTGGCACTTCTGGCATCCCCTCTTGTGTCTCCTCATATGTGTAGGCAATCTCCTTGAGACTCCCTAACTGTAACAACTACTCGGCCATCACTTGCTCATCTCTTGTGGATAGGGGACTGAGATGGAGAATACAAAGGCTCATTGGTTTTCACTTCCTTTCCTACCCTTTGCCTTTTAGGGGAGTCTTGGATGTCAATGACATCCTCAATTTCTCTTTTCCCTCTTGAAGTGGAAGGCTCACCTGTCACTGGCATCATCACACTAGACTTTGATTTCATATGCATCACATAATCACCAAGTGGGATAGCCTTAGCAAAGGCAGGATTAGCTAAAACCAATTTAACCTTGTCAGGATCATTTTGCATTATAGCCTCCCTTTTTTCTTTCAAGGTTTGCATGAGGTCTTCAAAATAAAGAACCAAGAATTTGATTTTCTCCTCAAAGGGATTGAAGCTAGAGAGAGGGTCATAACTGCTATCAAATTGATGAATGAAATCAAGAGCCCTCTTATATGCAACCCAAGTCTCTTTCCTCAGTTCTTGCTCATCCAAACTAAATTCATTTCTAATTAAATCTATAGGGAACTGAAATTGGTGAGGCCTACCTTTACACACTGCCCTCTTTCTAAACATGCCATTGAAAAAGTCCTCAGGGTCTGCACATCTTGAAATTGCAGTTGACAACCTATATGGCTTAAAGAATTCTTCAAAATATTTCTAGCCACCTTTAGTGATCACAAAATGATGGGCCATGGTAATGGTTGGGAAAATGGTCCCTTTACCCCTATTTGTTAGCTCTACCTCTTGTACACCTCCAATTTTCCTCAAGACTTCTACAATCCCTATCTTCAATGGGACCTGATAGGGCAATAGATAGGGAGTACCTCTGAAACCATACACTCTGAAAATGGTAGAAACAAGGTACAAATACATATCTCCCCAATTGTGAACAATCTTAATACCCTCAGCAAACTCTTTAGGCTTGAGGAATTCCAAGAGAGCCTTAGGAATCCTAGGGTTTTCTGTGCACAAAAGAAATCTAATCTTAGATGTAAAGCATCTATCAAACTTAAAATAGCTAGCATCCTCTCTATCCCAGGATAAAATAGTGCTCCAAAGTTGAACACACATCTCTTCCTTATCTTTCACCTTAACCAAATCCATTTCCTTTGCAAAATAATCAGCACCTTTGAACAAAAACATGTGCATTAGAAGGGAATACCATCCAAAAGGTTTGTCCACCTTACCATTTTTTATCCCTACTAGCCCTGCATGAATTGCATTAGTAAGGTATGGCACATAATCAAATGTTATTGCCAGAGAGAGGTTTAGAATTTGTGCAATCATAAGCATGTAATGGGTTGGCATGTTTTTCTCAGCATCTTCTCCAAAAATCTGACACAGTGCCCAATACATACCCTTAGCTATTAGAGTAAATAGATTCAAGGAGAAGGGTTCCATTGTATTGGGGCCTACAACTATTAACCCTCCTATCTTGACAAAAAATTCTTTCAGTGGGCCACTCCTAAGGTGATCCCTTTGTGCATTATAGACCTGGGCTAATGAATCAAAATTAATAGGTTCTAATAGGTTTGAAGCTTCACTGAGCTTAAATACATTTCTGAATTCATCATCATTTATTTCAATCAGGGCTAATCCTTTCACATTCCTGATACATCTAGCTATAGGGTCATAATTTTGTGCAATCAGAGTCAACAAATCTACATCCATGAACACACCAGGAACAATAAGCTTCCCCATATCCAATTCCCATATGCTATTTAAAGGGGCAAGGGAATGTCTCTGACCAAAACCAACTTTGAACAATCCTAAACCTAATAGCCCTATTTGAGGATCCCTTAACCAGTTACCTTTATCATATAAGCCATCCCCAGTTCTTAGACGAGGGTTATTTGGTACTAATTCTTTATCTTTAGCCCCAACATTGGTTGACATAGTTAATTGTTCCAAAAAATCATCACAAATGCTCCTATCTTGGTAATTCACTTTTCTTGTCAACTCCCTTCTTGGTGCCATCTTGATAATGCAACTATATCAATTGAGACTTGCATAGACCTCTAATGAAACAATTCACACAACAATCACCAACTTCAGACTAGAATTAGTAAGAAAAAGCACAAAAAACTTGTTATTCGCTTGAAGAAAACCGCTCTGCACCAATTGCTCTGCAGCAGACTCATTGAAATGATGCCAACATTCAAGTTGATGCAAACTCTAATATGACAAGTTGGCATTGAATTTTATAAATTAATCCTGCATTCTTTGGCCATCACCTCATAATTGAATTAACAAATCAAATTCAAAAATGGGCTCCAATGGATCATAAATTCTCTAAGTATTTCCTCTATTTCGTTGTTTCACTATTTCGCAAAGCTTAAAACCTCTGCACCTTTCTTTCGTGAAACAATGACAACCGTTGGATCATGGGAACTTGTGCTACTTTTATTTCATTTGGTCTTTCTGTGTTAGTGACAGGCCCCACCTAATTTTCACTATTTTGCGGGCCTTAAACCTTGTGCAATTTTCTTTCGTGAAGCAACATCGGCCATTAGATCATAATCTACCTGCATGGTCTTTATCTCATACAACGACTGTCAGTCTTATTAACTAACCATGCACCACCTTTATAGCTAACGATTTTTGTCACCTCGTGAAGGTTAGATTGCAGGCATCTTCAGGCTACAAAACAACACGAGCCATTAGATCAATCTTGAGATGTATACCATTTAACATTCTCGAACCTTTAAGTGTGGGCCCTTTAACTTGAAGACCACTTGCTTTATCTCATCACCGATTAACAAACACCACGTGGAAGTCGGTCATTTGCTCATGAATTTCCATCAGGTTCCATTTTGAAACTGCCACGTGCTTTACTTTACTATTCTCCACATAACTACCAATTGAACCAAAGAAGGCCCTCAACTACCCTTCAGAGCCACGCGCACTTGACAGGTCACCCTTACACTCCATGGAACAAACCATCTGTCCTGACATGTCATGCCTTTGTGTGATTGCTACGTCAACAATCTGGTCTCAGTCTTTTGGTGAAATTTCTTCTTCGATGAGCAGTCTATAAGTCTCATCGAATAGGCACTTTCATTGAAATTGTCGGGCCCACCATGGACCACCACCTCAGCCCAAGCCCACCACCTTTTCATTGCTTCATGAAAGGTAGAACACATGCATCTTCTGGCCGCTAATCAATGTGAGTCATTGATCCTTGTCTAAACTGATCATCCTTTAACCAAAGAAGCCGCTCACCTCTAGGACCCGCCAAGTCTTTTGCTATTTCACAGAACTTATATCACATGCATCTCGAGCTAGTGAATCAATGTGAGCCATTGGATTTAAAGCAAGATGCAGACCTTTAATCTGATGGTCGATCCTCTGGTCGGGCCCACCAAGCCTTTTCGCTATTTCGTAGAACTTAACTTGTCGACATCTTTGCCTAACGAAACAATGACAACCGCAGGATTAACAATGAGTTGCATACTAATTAAGGAGCCCAACAAAAAATTATAACAAGACATAGGCGAAGGCGTAAATTTTGAAAATATTAAGGGACCACCTAGGGAAAGGGTTTTTTGCAAACATAGGAAGGGTTAAAACTCAAAAACCTTAAACCCTCTTCTGACCTAAGAAAATTAGAGGCAACAAAGCCATACTAGACACATTTTTTGTAGACTTCTAGCCAATTATGGAACAAGAATATCCAATTTTAAACAGTGATAACAGTTTGGTTTAGATCCACATTATCAGTGGCTTAACTCCGACTGTTTCCCTTAATGAATATTATCTGCCTCTTCTCATTGGTGTGATCTGTGTTGTAGGATGTAGTTGTTTTCTTTTAAATAAGGATCTTTGTCTCTTTTCAGAAGTTAGAAAGAAAAGAGAAGAAAAAGAGCAGATGATTTAGAAATAAAGTGACAGAGCGTTTTGAGTTTCTTTTGATTCTGAATAATGTATTGATTTTTGAGGAACAATGAATAAAGAATAGTTATTTTGAGCACTTAGGTTTATTTTTGGAAGCCTGGAAGAACTTATCCAAGGGAGCCCACTTGGTAAGTGTTCCTGTGCCTTTGTTAAAATTAGTTTTCTTCTTTAGCTGTAGTAGACGTTTTTACATTGATTGTTCTTGTAGCCAGTGGAAACAGATCCATTGACTATTCATGCAAGCAAAGCAAACAGAGTTATTCCCATTTGTCAGCTTTGGAATTAGTTAGTATTTCTTGAATGAGATTTATGTTAATGCTAAGTTTTTCCTATAGCCATTCAGTTGTTTCAATTCTCGCTTACCTCTCCCGCATATATGTTAGTTGTTGCAGTAGTGTAGGGTAGCTATCACAGGAACTTAGTGCATATATAGTGCAGACCCATTTCAAGTATTACGTCCCTGGGTTGACAATCAAATGAATGCCAACAATGGAAATAGTAACTTCACAGAGTGAATGTCCAAACTTTGGGTTGAGACTTTAACTATAGTTATTATTCTTATTGTTTGGTTGAATAGGTAGTGTGCCTCCCTGCATGTGCAAGCCCCTTATTGTATCACATACTTTTTGCAGAAGTATCATCTGACCGTGGGTAGGCTTCCCACCATAGTTTTTCCCTTTACTAAGTTTTCCATGTACAAATCATGGTGTTATGTGGTATGGTTGTATTGTGTTGATTCTCTATTTCATTCTTAAGTTTTATTGCTTACCGGTATCTATTTCTGCTATTTTAGTATTTAATATTTATGTACTTCGATTAAAGTTTATAAAGTGGTTTGATTAATATAATCTGTTGACAACTAATTCACCCCCCCTCTCAGTTGTCCACTAGTTATTCTAGCAATTGGTATTAGAGCTTTGGTCCTCTTTTGCAGAAGCTTAACCACTTGAGGTAGATCCTATGGCAACTAATACTTCAAATCCACAGGCAACTATTTTCAGAAGAGAAATCCCTAAGCTTGATGGAGCAAACTATGGGATATGGAAAATACAAATGGAGACTCATCTTAGATATCTTGGCATGTATATTTGGGAGATCACTGAGAAAGGATATACACCTTATGATCTGACATCTGGTAATCCTGCTCCTACAGACTTGGATAAAAATATTGAAAATGATTGTAGAGCAAGAGAAGCCCTCTTGTGTGCACTCTCTGATTAGAAAATAATGAGATTGACTGATAAATCATCTGCAAAGGTTATGTGGGATAAATTGCAAACTCTGAATGAAGGTGACCCTACTATCAAAGTTGCTAAACTTGATGGTTACCGGGTAAGATATGAGAACTTGAAGATGGAAGATAATGAAAGAATTGCTACATTTATGGAAAGAGTAAATGAGATTGTCATGGGAATTCAATGTTATGGAAGATCTCTAAGTGAAGATGAAATAGTTTCTAAAGTTTTGAGAGCCCTACCACTGGCTTACAAGATGAAGGCTACTACAATTAATGAATTGAGAACAATGACAAAAACTTCAATTAACAGAGACTATCTGATTGGGAAATTATCTTCTTTTGAGCTTGAATAATTTGGACCCTCTGGAGCTGCAAAGTCTGAACCTGCTTTTTATGCATCATCATCTACTAGCCAAAGTGATTGGAAAGCCTTATATGCAAAATAATTGGAAGATATGAGGAAAGAGGATGAAGAATTTGAGAAACTTGAAGCCTTATTCACTAGAAGAGTAACTAAAGGACCAACAAGAAGTAAGTATGAAGGAAAAGCACCTTTTAAATGTTTTGCATGTAATAAGATTGGTCATTTTGCATCTAGATGTCCTAAAAGGAATGGAAGATTTGAAGAAAGAGTTAAGAAATCATTTAAGCCTAATCAGAAAAAATATAGATTCAAGAAAAATAAAACTATGCTACATAGCGAATGAGGAAGGAGTAAGTGATGACTCAGAGGACGAACTGGCAAGAGACTCTACTAGTGGATCTGACAATTGTAAGGAATGGGTGTTCTATGCTTTAAAGGAAGATGAACCAGAACCGGTTATCAAGAATGAAGAAAAGACCCTGGCATCAAAATTTGAAGACAAGGATGAATGGGTAATTGATAGTGGATGCTCACATCATATGACTAGAGATAAAATAAAATTTATGTCCTTGCAAGAATACAATGGTGGTCAAGTTGGATTTGGGGATGACAAAGCATGTATGATCAAAGGTAAAGGTATTATTTCTCTGGATGGAAAGCATAATACTGATAATGTCTACTATGTAGAAGGTTTAAAGCATAATCTTTTAAGTGTTGGTTAATTGGTGGATAAGGGATTCCAACTTCAGTTCAAAGATAGAAAATGCAAAATCATTAACAAAACTAGCTTGTAGATTGCAACTAGTACTCAAACTATAGGTAATATCTTTCACTTGAGCACAAGTAATAAGACATGTTTGATTTCTCATATTGATGAGAGTTGGTTATGGCATAAGAGGTTATTTCATTTTAATATTAATTGGGTTGTTAAGATCAGTTCAACAAAGGCAGTTAGAGATATACCCAATATTATAAAGCCGCATAATCTGGTATGTAAGGAATGTCAATTGGGAAAGCAAGTTAGAACTTCTTTTAAGAGCATACATGATAAATCTAATGATGTTCTTGATTTGATTCATACTGACTTATGTGGTTCAGCAAAGACCAAAAAATTTCAAGGTGATAGGTACTTCATGCTAATAATTGATGATTATTCTAGAATGATGTGGGTGACTTTTCTAAGGGAGAAGTCTGAAGCTTTTGAGAAATTAAAGATCTTTAAAGCAAAGGTGGAAACAAAAACTGGATTGAAAATCAAATGTCTGAGATCAGATCAAGGCGGTGAGTTCACATCTCATGAATACAATAGTTTTTGTGAGATAAATGGAATTAGGAGACATTTATCTGCACCCCAGACTCCTCAACAGAAGGGAGTAGTGGTGTTGTTCATCAAAATTGGTTAACCCAAGCACACCTGCAATTGATCTATGAAGTTGCCAATTCAATCTATGAAGAACCTCAGGGCTTGGACAACATGACAAGGATCTAAATCCTTCTACTCTTCAGGCTCTGCAAAACCTAGGTGGGTATACCTTTGATGCTTAAAATTCAACCTATTACACACCTATGACAGCATCAATGAAGCAGATAAATCTCACCAGAGCTCAACAACAAGTGGGTTACTGTGGATGGGCTAGATCTACACATACAACTCAGCTATGCTTGAGCATGAGATAGATGAAACATTTCAAAACATAACATAAAAGAAAGATATTTTGATTGGATTTTAAAATGTTTTGAGATCCCCCTTAATTGAAAGATCAGTGCCTTATCCAAGGGCAATAGAGTCATACATCAGACTATAAGTGAAAGCACTCATTGCAAATCCATCTTCATCATGAAATATTTATGCATTAATTCCTTACATAATGCATTACTAAGCTTATCCACAGAAAATATCAGATCCAGAAGCATGAACCCTATTTTATTAATGTTTTCTCACAGAGTTTAAAATCTTCCTTGAAGATTACCTACAAACAAGCATTACACTCATAGACACAACTATTTATGACAAACTTGGTCCTCCTTAAGAATCAAATTTGAATAAAATGAAGATACATTTTAGAGACAAAGTCTGTGCAAATTTGTGCATGCCTTACATACACAAGAACCTGCAACAAATAACACCTATAGCAAGAAAATAAGACTCCATTCTATGGAAAAGGACATTGCCCTGTACAATCTTCAAGAATACTCAAAATTGGAAACCATGAAAAAATGAGCCATTCTCCAAATTTCTGGAACCCTTACAAATGAGAAGAAATTGGAATAAGAAGGAAGAGGGAAAAGATTAGGTCTGCAACAAAATTGCCAAGTGTCTCCTCTCTAACTGAATTTCATTCCCGTTCTCTTTCCCATAGAAACTTCTCTCAAAATATCTGATCTTTGTTGAAACAAACTTCATAATTGCATTCCTCATCTCGAGAGCTTTTCGGCAATATATAATACTTGGCATTTTGACCAAAAATGGACCTCTGGGCGAATTAATCATGTTGTGTGGCTCTGTCATTTAAATTTTTCAATTTTTAATATAGTCTGAACTATATATTTAATCTGCATTTAACTTTGATTTTTGGCTCCTTTTGTGCTCTAACACCCTGCCATGTGGTGATCTCTGATTGGTCGATGGGGTCCACTGGGTGCCACCTGGGATGACACCTCATCACTCTGCCACATGTCTGCTTGCTTGTCGGCCACCTCAGTGCCACCTCAGTGCCACATCATCACCACCTATGCACCATGGGGACAGGACCCGCCTGCTAGACCACCATGTCACATTGCCACGTAAGTGCCACCTGGCTTTCACCATTTCATGATAGGTAACTGGCATGCATCTTTGAGCTCTGAAATCACGTGAGCCGTTGGATCTTCCAAACCTGCTCGATCTTTACCTCGGTTTCCGCACATGTGGTCTTTCACCATTTCACAGCCCTTAACTGGTGATCATCTTTCTTTCATGAATCCACATGCACCGTTCGATCTCCTGAACCTATAGGGTCTTTAACCATTGCTGAGCTTTTTGCCATTTTGTGGACTTTAACCGGTGAGCACCTTCGGCCTGCGAATCAACGTGCTTCGTTGGATCCTCTGCAACCTGCTCACTAGTTAAGCTGACCCTCCTTTGCAAAATTTTCCCACTTACCTCAAGATCCATGCCTGCATGGGGTCCACGTGTTGCCACTTGTCGGCCTCCTTAGTCACCTTGGGAACTACATCCACGCGCATGGGGTCCACCTTGGGCACCCAACAGGCATCGTCCGTCAAAAGCCTTGAGGCTTTGACATATTATATGGTGGACATTTAGTTATAAACATCAAAAAGTTCCTTTGCCCAATGAATATGGGACAAATAGTTTTAGCCTGGAACTTCATTTTTGAAGCTTTCTCTGCAACTTTAATGGCGGGAAATGCATTTATTTGGGATTTAATCCATTGACATCTTAACCCTCCCCATTCTCCATGCATGAGGAAGAGATTTCAGCTGGTTGCGGAAGCTTCAAAAAGTCTTCTTGCTACAACACATGGGGCTTATGCCAAATTGCATTTGCTATGGTTTTAAAATTTATTAGCTTTTCCACCCTTTCACATTGGGCAAAAGGGGGCTAGGTTCTGCACCATGCTGGGGATGGAGGACATGGCGTTGATTTATATTGCTGAAGACATCAACGCCCTTTCCATAAACTCCATCATCAACAGAGAATGGGGAGGCACATGAGGGGGGGATTGCATTTTCCTATGTGTTTTAATTGCTGCTCCCTATTATCCATGCCACACAGAGGAATGGGAGGATGGGAGACCACGCCAATGTACATTTGCTTGAATGGTTTCTATGGTCTTTCAGTAGCCATTACGCCTACCTTAGATTTCTTCTGCAGCTCCTTCTCCAATCCTCACGTGGACTGCTGGAAAGATGATTTGGGAGGTTTACTTTGCTGTTCCTACAACCTCTTTGCCAAAAATGTGATCAGCCAATTTGCATTGGTTGGAAGTTTCTATGCCACTATTTGTATGTTTCACATTTTGCTGAAGCTTCAATGCCTTCTACCAGTAGTCTCTTACTCTCCACACTAAACTCTACATAGGGGGGAGGCAACAAAGTTATGAAGACTTCATGGCCCACGTGGAGGGAAAGACACCTGCCAAAGGAGCTCCATGCTACGCTTCAACTCACCCACGTTATACACCCAACAACTAGTGCATTTTCTGCAGTGTGAAAACCCCACACAGGCTGCCATTCTTATTAAATTTGCAAATTCAGCCTACTGAAAGAAATTCTCAATTCCGTGATAGAGAATAATTAATTAACATGAATCATTCTTCTTCAGTTATGGTCTCTTTGTCAACAGGGTCTAAAACCATTTCCATATCAACTACTTCTTTCTCTACTTCATCGTTCTTCCTTAAGGAAAATTTTAGTTTGCCATCAAGTCTTCTAGCTACTGCAATCTGCTTGGTCTGACATTGATACTCTAAGCACTGGCATGCCATCGGCAATAACCCCGAAAGGCAGCACATTTGGGACCCAATGCTCCTTTCCATGGAGGCTAAACATGCAAATCTAGGGTGTAATTAATAGTGTGATTGATATTCCAGAAGGAGAATGGAATTTTAAGAGGTAATTAATGATGTTCAAAGAACCCTTTCCACCTCCAAGTGTTGGAGCTAGAGATCCTTGGCATAAAAAGACTGATCACTTATCTTGTATGAGTCTCTAGCAGCATCCTTGATGTTAAAATTCTCTAATTTGCCACATTCAAATTCACATTTGGTGTTGGATTCTCTCTCATTGTCTAACTGGTGAAATGCAATTGAGCCAATATTTGATATGCATTGCCATGAAATAAGAACATTCGCCACAAAAATTGGTGCACAAGCATAAGCCAGGTCGGGCCCCAAAGTGGGTCCAACTAAATTTTTTTTTTGTTTTAATGCAACTGACCTCTGAAATACCTTAGGAACCTTAAACACACCTCTGGAAATGATCGGTATCATTTTTGGATCATCAGACTAAATTTTGCAACCTTCAGGCAATTACGCCACATTTTCGCATTTAATTGCGAAGACGTAATTTTCAAACCTGTCAAAACACCTTTCTGGATCTCGCCATCTGATAGGTGTGTACTTTGAAATACAAGGATGAACTCTACCAAATGGTTTCTCAAAATGAGTCCCGAGCGAAGAGATATTAATTGGCGAAAATGACCAACTGGCCTTGTCGACACTACGGACCTGATGAAGTCAATGTTCTGGTAACACATGATGCCTTTCTCAAAAATATCAAATGACCTCCGTAGGCCCTCAAATTTGAAACACAGGTACCTTGAAGTACATACTAAATCTTTGAATTCTCAGTTCGACCAAAATCCTGACTGGATGCAAATGGCGCACTCATAAAAACAACTACTTTAACTGATATAGCACTGAAAGTATGGATAATTGAAAATGATGGCTAAATGAACCCTTTTGAAAACCAATCAAACGGATTGATAGAGGCTTGAAATTTGAAACATAACTTTTCATTTATACTAGAATTAACCTAGAAGAAACATTTTGGCATGACACTCATTGAGGCAACTGTTACACTTGTGCAAAACAAGGCTCCGACTAGCTGTTGAAACAGGGACTTGCCAGAACACACAAACTACAAACGGATTGATCTTCAAAAACTGAGCAGATGGATTTGTTAGGACTTGAAATTTTGTAGGATAACTCACATTTATGTATACAATTGAATCCATTTTGAAATTATCCATGAGAATCAACAAGGAAAAAGATATAATAGCTCAAAGTAGGCTACTCAATAAAATATGCATTTGTGCCTAAAATGCACTTTCGGCTCACCCCTCAAAATGGGTACCTCATTAACTTATCCAAACTGAATTCTAAAAGTTGCACATCATTTCATAGTCCAAATTAAAGGTGTAGGACATGAATCCCGAGCCTTACCCCTTGAAAATCAACTAGCTCCACTTTACCCTCTCTAACTAGGCCATTCAAACTGACTCATTTAGGTACTTTTCTGACATGCAGAGCAAAATTTTGAAATGGGCCTCTAAACTTGACTCAATTTGAATGAGTCCCAACAAGTGGAAAGGAAGAATAGAACCATTTTAGATGCAGCAAGAACTATGATGATGGAAGCCAAATTGCCTCGCATCTACTGGAGAGAAGCAGTGAGTACAACAGTCTACACATTCAACAGAGTTCATATCAAAGGTGTGTTGTCTTCAAAATCTGATTCACTTCAACATCCTTATAATGATATGATAACTCTGTGTGTAGAAGAGATATTAAAGAGAAGGAAACTTCAAGGACAACATATGACAAGGTTTGGCTTAACCTTCTACTCTTCGGACCTACTCAAAGTCTAGGCAGGTATACCTTTGTGAACTAAATTCACACTTTTAAAAGATAAATCCACAACAAACCAGTCCAGAAAACTAGTGGATCTAATCACCTTAAAGCTAACTGAAACAAAGGAATGAAAATTATACTCATATTCAGTATTGACCTACAAAATATGTAATAGACAACCTCGATCTATACCAGTGCCTTATCCAAGGTCACATAGTCATCTAAGTTCAAATAATCTCCCACAATCAAATATCTATACATATCCCATTAGTTTGGCTTCTGTAGATCCCTATATATGCTTGACACACATAAGAATTTATTCATACCCAATTAAACTACGCTCATCAAGATTCAAAATATCTCACAAGGAATTTATTGGTAGAAGTGATTCCTGCATATTTAATTCCCCTCCTGAAGAGAAAAGCTAAGAAACATATCTACTGAAAGTCGCCTTACAACCCCTATTCAAACAAAATAACCCTGGATTATTTAGAATGAAACAGTAAACACTTGCAAACACATTTGAAGACAACACAAAGTTTTAACTCAAAACCAATGGTCTATATATTGATATTTTCTTCAAAAAAGTATTACAAGAAACCTTCGAATATTCTCCATTAAACCTGGAAAAGCTTAGACAAATTTTTGCAGCGTTTTCTTACAATTCTTTGCGATCATTTTTCTACTAGTCCTAGTATCCATTTATAACAATATGGATGCACATAGCTTCAGACTTTCCTAGGAGAATTTGTTACAGTCATTTTTTCTCAAGAAGTTACAAAATCTTTTACAAATACGGTTACAAGTCCTTTTCAACCTCCGCAACTTCTTCTACTTGTTGTCCAGTTGCAACCTCTTCTAACGACTCCACATCTTGTATGGCATATTTTCTTGTCCACTCATTGTATACATCATCAGCTAGCCATGCAAAGTTAATCACTTTTGCTTTTGCCTTGGCTAACCTTTTCTAGGAATTCCTCATTTTGTTAACCTTTGAATTGAGAAAACCATAATGAGATTTGATTCTCTGTATCTCCTCAATTGTTACAACAAAGAAGGAAGCATCTTCTAAGCTAATAATTCCTTTTATTCTAGCTAACAATTTGGCTTCTAATTCCTTAAGCCATACTTGTTTGTCCTTCAATTGGTTAGGGCTGACAAAACCTCCTGGGAGCAATTCAAAAACCTAATCAGTGTACTCCTTCTTGTACAAATTGATCTTCCTGTCAGCATTATCAATTCCTTCTACTAATTTTACTAGATCCTTTGTGGTGTCACAAGTGGATTTGATGATAGGATCAGCCCCTACTTCATCATAGGATACACAAATAAGCTCCAAATCCTGCCCTCTGGGCTTCCACTTGTCAAAAATAGGCATTAAAATGATGTTATCTCCATTAAGCTCGTTCCACATATCTAGAATCTTGCTCATGTTATTATACAATAATGAGGCTCCTATGGTGTCAGCAAAACTTAAAATTGTAGCCCTTATTCTCTCCTCATATTTCTTTGCATACAGGGCCTAAGCTTGTTTTAAATCCTCCAACTCTTGAGGAGTAATCTCAACCAATTGAGAACTAGAAGGTGTTGGAGATGGTGGGAGCTCAATGATGGGGCTGGTAGGTGGAGGTCTTGTAGGAGAAGAGGAGATCATCAGTGTTGAAGACTCACCTTGATGGTACTGTCCTGCCAACTGGCTTTGTAGCTTGGCATTGATGTTGTCTTTACCCCTTACCTCTTCCTTGGCATTATTATAGGCTTTTAAAACTGTCTCTAGCTTAACCTGGAGATTTTCCATTTCCTCGGCCTCCCTTTCTGCCACTACAACAGTAAACTTTGCAATTTCTAGCACAGTGCTAGTAGCTTCCACTACCCCAGTGCTCTGCACTCTTTTTACTATCATTCCACCAAGGTAACTTGACCTTGGGGTGTCTTTATTTCTCTTATTCTCGTCTCTTTTAAGAGACCACATGACCAGTGTAGCATTGTCTTTGTTGAAAGTGACCCCCTCCATAGGTTTGGTCTCTTTTCTGATTGCCTCTAGTACCAAGACATCAGCTATGTCCCATTCGAGAAGAATGAGTACTCCAGCTTGTGCCTCCACCAGAGCTAGATCTTTATGAGGCTGCTCACCTTTTCTCTTTTCACACCTTGCATTATACTTGTCAATATTTTGCTTCCATACAAACTGCATGAATGCTCCTGAAGTAACAAAGTTATTGTCAGCCAAGAAATCTTCACTGGCCTGCTTAATCTCAAGATCCCACTCCTGGCCCTTAAACTCATTAGCAGTGATATTCATTTTAGCAGTAGGGGGTTCTTCTGGCATTCCTTCTTCTACTTCATCATATGTGTATGCTATTTCTCCTAGACTGCGTAACTATAAAAGTTGCTCAGCCACTGCCTGTTCATCTCCTATATGGATAGGGGATTGAGAGGGAGAGTACAAGGGTTCATCAGATTGTATTTCTTTTCCCACTCTCTATTTCTTTGGGCTATCTTGAATGTCAATGACATCCTGTATCTTCCTCTTCCCCTTTGAAGTAGAGGGCTCCCCTGTTGTAGGCATCAACACACTGTAATTGGACTTCTTATGCAACATGTAGTTACCAGGAGGGATTTCTCTGGTGGATGCAGACCTAATTAGAGCCAGTCTCGCTTTCTCAGGGTTGTTTTTAATTACAACCTCTCTCTTTTCTTTCAAAGTCTACATCACATCCTCAAAACAAAGAATTAGGAATTTTATCTTCTCCTCAAAAGGGTGGAAGCTAGACAATGGGTCATAGCTGGTATCAAATTGATGTACAAAATCTAAGGCCTTTTTATAAGCCACCCACTTTTCCTTCCTCAACTCTTGCTCATCTAGATCAAACTCATTCCTAATGAGGTCTTCAGGAAACTCGAACTAGTGGGGTTTACCTTGGCATACTGCCCTTTTTCTAAACATGCCATTAAAGAAGTCTTCAGGGTCAGCACATCGGGAGACTGCAGTTGACAAATGATATGGTTGAAGGAAATCTCCACAACACTTCCAACCTCCTTTAACTATCACAAATTGGCGTGTTATGGTAACTGTAGGGAAAATGGTCCCTTTACCTCTGCCTATTAACTCTGCCTCCTGCACACCACCAATCTACCCGAGGGTCTCTACAATTCCCACTTTGAGAGGGACCTGATAGGGTAACATAAATGGAGTGCCTGTGAAACCATATACTTTGAAAACTATGGAGACAGGGTATAAGTAGATATCACCCCAATTGTGAACAATTTTTATATTTTCTACAAACTCTTTTGGCCTAATAAATTCCAAAAGAACCTTGGGGACTTTGGGATTTTCTGAATAGAGGAGAATCCTAATCTTGGATGCAAAATACTTATCAAACTTTAAGAAGCTTGCATCTTCTCTGTCCCATGACAGCACTGTACTCCATAACTATATTGGCATCTTTTCTCCATCTTTCTCGTTTACAAGATCCATTCCACTTGCAAAATAATCACCACCCTTGAATAAAAATAAATGCATAAGGAGGGAATACCATCCAAAAGGCCTATCAACCTTCCCATTCTTTATTCCTATAAATCCTTTATGGATAGCATCAGTGATAAAGGAAACATAATCAAAAGTCACTGCAAGAGAAGGATTCAAGATTCGAGCAATCATTAACATGTAATGAGTGGGCATATTTGCCTCAACATCCTCTCCTAAAATTTGGCAGAGTGACCAGTATAATCCCTTAGCCCTAAGAGTGAACAAGTTTAATGAGAAGGGCTCTTCAGTGTTAGGTCCTACAACTATCAACCCACCTATCTTCACAAAGAATTCTTTAAGAGGCCCATTTCTAAGGTGGTCCCTCTGCACACTGTATACTTGAGCTAGTGATTTGAAATTAATAGGTTCTAGAAAATTGGTGAACTCACTAAGCCCAAAAGCATTTTTGAATTCCTCATTATTTATTTCAATGAGGGTTTTCCCATTCGTATCCCTAATACTTCTTGTGACTGGATCATAATTGAGTGCAATCTGAGTTAGGAGATCCACATCCATGAATACTCCTAGAACTACCAATTTTCCCACATCTAATTCCCAGATACTATTCTGCGGGGCTGAGGAGTTTCTCATGCCAAATCCAACCTTGAATAACCCCAACCCAGACAACCCAACCTGTGGGTCTCTCAGCCAGTTACCTTTATCATACAATCCCTCCCCTATTTTTAGGTGAGGAGCTCTTGGCACAAGTTCTTTTATCTTTGTAGCCACATTAGTTGACAGTGTCAACTGTTCAAGGAAATCATCACAAATAGCCCTTTCCTGGTAATTAACTTTTCCTGAGAATTCTCTCTTAGGTGCCATCTTAAAATTATGCAATCAGTTTAACTATTTCCCCAACTGTTCTATGACAAATCAAGACCTTAATTAAAACACACTGCTAAGTGATTGCCAAACAAGAGTATAAGAGAACCTGTTTTTGCTTGAAGGAATCCGCTCTGCAACTGAATAAATTTTCTCTATATTTGAAGAAAATAGCTCTATAACTGCTTTTCTGTAACAATTCTTTAGAATGATACCTTCATTCAATTGATAGGAGATCATATATGGTTCTTAGGCTCTTAACTGCGACATTGATACCGCATGCTTCGGCCGTCCCTTTAGAATTGAATTCATGAAAGAATTCAAAATTTTCACTGTAATGGGTCACAACACACCTGCACATTTTTTCTTTCCACTCTTTCACCATTTCACAGAGCATAACCTTTGAGCAATTTCACCAGAAGAAATTACACCAGTCATCCGATCAAATGGAACTTAAGCGATCTTTACACTATCTTAACATCTTTGCCCTTGCATTGGGCCCCATCTCTTTTTGCCACTTCGCAGGCTTTAACCCATGAGCACTTTTTTTTCGTGAAGCTACGCTAGGTGTCAGATGGGACTCTAACCACTCAGCCTTTAACTCTTACCAAGACCGTCATCCTTTTTCACTAACCGCGCCTTATCTTGATGGCTAACAGTTTTTCACTATTTCACATAGCTTAACCCACTTTCAACTTTAGACCACGAAACAACATGAAGTGTTGGATCAATCCTGAGATGACCATCCTTTAAGTGAGACCTTTACGCTTGCATCACTTACCCACTCTCCCACTAGTTACCAAATACCATGTGGCACTCAACCATTAGCCTTGGAAAACTCATTGAATTTAGTTCAGAGTCATCCACGTGTTCTATTTCCCTTATAACCGCCGGTTACACCTTGGCAGGCCCTCAATCTCTTTTGAAACCACGTGTCAATTGACACGTCACCATCAAACTTTGCACCGGGCAGAACTTTCTTTTCTCTTTCACCGTTTCGCAGGCCTTAACATTCGGTTAATTCGTAGCCACGAAACAACGCGAGCCCTTGGATCTATTTGGAGTTGATACCCTTTTACCTTCATGCTTTACCTATTCTTCGGGCCCCAAAAACCTTTCGCTATTTCGCAGGCTTTAAAGCATGAGCACTTTACCTTCATGAATACATGTAGACTGTTAGATCATATTTGACTTTCTCGATGCTTAACAACTTAACTAAATCGGGCAGATGTGGGCCCTCTAATTCAGTATTATCCACCTAACATCTAGTCATTTTTGAACTGACATGTCATCCTTTTATTCGCTGAGAGGAAACATCTGATTCCACCTCATCCTTACCACCTGGATCTACCAAGTCACCTTCACATGCCACGACATGAATCATCCTCTTGGACCCACCTTTTTAGCCTTAGATCCAACTTACTGACTACTTTGACTTTCTGCCACGTGTCTTTATCTGATTTGCCATCTCGACCAACTGGACTGCCTGCTTGGAGCGCCATGTCATTTTGCTACTTCGCGACAGCTAACTATTGAGCACCTTCCTCTTGCAAAGCTATGCTAACTATCGGATCAGATTGGACTTGCACATCTATTATGCTCCTATTAAAACCCCTTTCTTGGGCTAGAAACCTTTTTGCTGCTTCACAGGGCATAACACGTGAGCATCTACCGGCCATGAAACAACACGAACCGTTGATCTCTCTTGAAACTTGATTACCTTTTAGCCGTTTGAAAAGTCTTCATTGCAGGGTCCCGCCAAACCTTTTTGCCATTTCGTGAAAGGCAACTTTCTTGCTGGTTTCGGCTACAAATCAATGCCAGCCATTAGATCTTGAGCGAGATGGAGTCCCGTTAAACCCGACCAAATGTGCACCATCAAACATGCTTTTCCTTTCGCCATTTTGCAAGACATAAAACACTCACAACTTCACCTAATGAAATGGCGAAAGCCGTAGATCCATCTGAGAGCTGAATGACATTTACTGGGCCCGACAATATTAGGAGGAAAAAAGACATAAGGCACAAATTTTATGATTATTTAATGATCGCCTAGGGAAATGACAAGGGGGGACACTTCATATGATCCCAAGACCCATTACTTAAGTGGATAAAGTAACGCGGGAATAGAAACGAGAGGGTTTTTGATCAAACATTGAGCGATTTTAAAATTGAAACCCTAAACCCTTAAGACCTAACACAGACTTGAAGCGGTTGATAGTGTGTCTGACTCAAAGTTTCAAAAACTTAGCCAATTATGGGAAAAGAAAACCCATTTCTTAAATAGTGATAACAAGGTGAAACTGGTAAGACTCCTTATGAATTATGGTTTGGACATACACCTACTCTTAAATATTTTAGAATTTTTGGATGTAAATGTTATATCAAAAGGGATGATTCAATTGGGAAGTTTTATCCTAGATGTGATGAAGGGATATTTCTTGGATATTCAATTCAGAGAAAAGAATATAGATGTTATAACAAAAGATTGCAGAAAATTGTGGAGAGCACAAATGTGAAAGTGGATGAGCAATACAAAGATCAATCTATATTATATGATAGAGAACCAACAGTGGAAGTGATCATAACTGATCCGGTAATGCCTCAATTGGTACAAGACATTGAGACAGTTATAGCAGTACAATTAGAAAATTCAACTATGACTAATGATCAAAACAGTGAACTTGAAGTTTAGAAGACACCAAGGTATGTAAGATTAAATCATTCTGAAGATTAAATCATTGGAGACAGGAACAAGGGACTTATGACAAGAAGAACACTAGAAAATGAAGAGGAATGTCTTATTTCTCAAATTAGACCGGCATCTGTTATTGAAGCTTGTAAAGATAAACATTGGTTAAAAGCTATGGAAGATGAATTATATTAGATAGAGAAGAATAAGACTTGGACTTTAGTTCCCTGACATAAAAATAAGAATGGTATTGGAACTAAATGGGTTTTTAGGAGTAAACTAAATGAGGATGGTCAAGTTGTAAGAAACAAGGTTAAACTAGTTTGTAAAGGATATTCTCAAATGGAAGGAATTGATTATAGTGAGACATTTGCACCAGTAGATAGAATTGAAGCTGTTAGACTATTTCTTGCCTATGCAGCATACAAGAACTATAAGGTCTATCAAATGGATGTTAAATGTGCATTTTTGAATGGTTAACTTGAGGAAGAAATATAAATTGAGCAGCCTGATGGATTTTCACTAACAAATGACAAAGATATGGTTTGCAAGTTAAGGAAAGCATTATATGGATTGAAACAAGCTCCTAGAGCTTGGTATGCAAGGCTAGATAAATATCTTTTGAAGCTTGGTTTTACCAAGGGTAGTGCTGACAACAATTTATATTACAAGATCACTGATGATGATATTATGATTATTGAAGTATTTGTTGATGATATCATTTTTAGAGGTGAAGATAAATCATGCATGGAATTCTCTAATAATATGAAGAATGAATTTGAAATGTCTATGATTGGTGAGATGAGATTTTTCTTAGGTTTGCAGATTACTCAAATTGACAAAGGCATTTTTATCTGTCAAACTAAGTATCTAAGGGAATTGTTGAAGAAGTTTGGTATTGATAATTCCAAATTGGTAAGTACTCCTATGGTGACAAGTGAGAAATTATCTATCAAAGACACATCTGCACCAGTAAATTCGACAAGGTATAAGTCTATGATTGGTGGCTTGTTATATCTAACTCAGACTATACCAGGTATATTATGAATGCAGTATGTTTTTTTCAAGACATCAAAGTAATCCTAAAGAAAATCATGAATGTGCAATAAAGAGGATATTCCGGTATTTGCAAGGAACAACAGAATATGGCTTATGGTACTCTAGAGATGATAACTTCACTTTATGTGCATATACAGATGCAGATTGGGCAGGAGATACTAATGATAGGAAGATCACTTTTGGTGGAGCTTTCTTTCTTGGAAAGAAATTGGTTTCATGGATCAGCAAAAAATAGTCATGCATTTCTTTATCTACTGCAGAAGCTGAATATGTTGCAGCAACAACTAATTGCAGTCAAGTCTTGTCGATGAAGCAAATGTTGAAGGATATCAAGGTAAATTGCAGTGAAATGGTAGTTATCTATTGTGATAACTCTGTAGCTATTAACATATTTAAGAATCCAGTATTTCACTCTAAGACTAAGCACATTTCAATAAATTATAACTTTCTGAAGGAAAAGGTGGAGGAAAAGGAAGTCAAATTGCTTTATGTGAACACTAAAGAGCAGAGTGCAGATATATTCACTAAACCGCTATCTAAGGAATCATTTGAATATTTGAGAGACAGGTTAGGGATATATACCCCTCTGGTAGAAACTTAATTGATGGAGTAGAGCATCAGTTTGGTATGCATCATCAACTTTATCTTTTGCTCTGGATTGATGTAGTGGTTCTACTCCTCAGGGGGAGTAGTCAGCTTTGAGATTCATAGGATGTTGATATCTATGTCATATCTTTGACATTAATGTCAAAGGGGGAGAGTTATATGTGAAAAATAATGTGATAATATGTCATATGAGAGAGAGATTGCACTCCTCAGGGGGAGTTGCTGGGATTTTTTTAGGTTTTCATTGTTATATCTTCTATGAGAAATTTTTGGCATTTCTTGAAACTTACATGTTTTATTTTTCACATCTAGTGTTGCCATCAATACCAAAGGGGGAGATTGTTGGTAATATAAAGGAATTGATTATGTGTTGCATTGATGTTTTTTCATTGATGTTAACACTAGATGTTATGATTGGTTATCGACAGACAAATTTTGGTTACCAGTAGAAGAACTAGTGTTACCGACAGAAGGGACTATCAGTTGGATACTACCAACATGTTTGGATCAATGGAATATGTCTAGTTTAATGTGTTGCATGTTTCTGGAGTATGTTTTGGTCAGTTGGTATTGAATTGATGATCAGATGCTATCATACACTCTAGTAAGCCTATACCGGTAAGGGTTTAAGGTTTTACCGACAAAGATTTTACTGAGAATCTTTGATAGGATGTATAAGTGGTGTTGGTGAGGCTTCTAGATGGAATTCATGATGCAGAAGGTGATATTTGTTCATGCCTTGACTGATTGGAGACATTGTTTTGGCATGGTGAATCTATTTAGGTCCAGGTTAATGGCCGGTATCATGTTACGTGTTCTCTACATGTTACTGAGATGATTTATGGATTGGTTAATGTTGTTTTGGTCTAAAGATGACCTGTGGATATATGTAATGATCTTATTGTAATATCTTTTAGGTGTCTAACCTAATTGGTTTAGGCCTTAGGGTTTGTATAAATTGATGTAAGATCTCATTGTAGATCGGTGGTGGTAATGGTCATGGAATGAAATATCATATGCGAAGGAGATTTGGTTGATCATAGGTGATCGAATTGGGTTTATGTAAGAGGTCAAAGGCCTCCAGTATTGAGCTTAATTGGGATTGTAATCAAGCATGGTAGATGCTATCATTGGCAGTTCATTCTTCTGGATTGTTGTACAATTATATTGAGGTGGTTATAACCTCTCTGTAGTCAGTGAGACTCCTTTGTAATGAGCAGTACGCTCTAGGCAGTGTGCCTCCCTACATGTGTAGGCCCCTTATTGTATCACATGCTTTCTACAGAAGTATCATTTGACTATGGGTAGGCTTCCCACCATGGTTTTTCCCTTTACTAGGTTTTCCACGTACAAATCATGGTGTTATGTGGTATGGTTGCATTGTGTTGATTCTCTATTTCATTTTTAAGTTTCTTACCAGTATCTATTTTTGCTATTCCGGTATTTAATGTTTATGTGCTCCGGTTAAGGGTTATAAATGTTAGGATTCCCAAAGATACTGAGAGGGGGGGGGTGAATCAATATCTAACTGGTAAATAGATTTTCTAACCTTATTAAATAAATTGTATTCCAAAACAGTCTACCAGTAAACAAGAATTAATGCAGTGAATATGAACAATAAACACAACATAGAAAGCACACCATAACACAAGATATTTAATGAGGAAACCTGGTGTGGGAAAAACCTTGGTGGGATTTGTGACCCACAATATTCACTCACTGGCCAATGAATGGATATTACTTACAATAGGGGCCTGCACATGCAGGAAGGCCAACTGCCTAAAGCTCACTACTTAATTACAAAAGAAAGTCTCACTGACTTACAAAAATGGATTATGAAAATCCAATATGATGTACTGCTACAAAAAGCATCTGCTATGCCAGGTTCAGTACCGGTTTAAGCTCATGCAATAACAATAAACCTTACTCCAAAATCTGCCTTAATATTCACACATTACTTATGTAATATTCTAACCATGTCCACATCTTAAATGGTCTACAAGATCTCATACTTATACATGAGTCTTATTACAATATGCCTTGTCAGCTAACAAAAAGATATTACAATTAAATACAATATAAAATAATCAAAATCCTATAGCTGGGGTGTCGGTAATCATCTTTGTCGCTACCGGTGAACTATTTGCTGGTGCTGGTACCTGCCAGTGCCATAGGATTTCAAGGTTTCCATCAATGACAATACCTTCAATCATATACAATTCTCATTGGAGTGTGCAGTGCCAACATTCTCCCCCTTTGGCATTGATGGCAACACCCATGAGAAAAATTCAAAACTGTATCCAAAAATTGAAGTCCAAAAAACTTACCAAAACTGTGTGTTCCCCCTAAGTAGATGATCTCTAAGTCATTGGATTTTTCTCTTCTCTACTACTCCCCCTTTGGCATCAATGACAAAGGTTGTCAAAATGTCAATTGAGTGTAGTTATCAGCTAGAACCCTATAGCTGATTGGTTAGAATATGAAAAATGTTTGCTAATACAAAATTTAGGCTCTTAGTGAATCTGTCACTGTCCTTCAAGTTACCTTTGTTCTTTGAATGGTATCGGTGAGGTGATGCATTTTCTCTTCCGGCGTCTTTATTCCTTGAACAAGTTCCTCTGATATCTCTTTCCTTAAAGAGATGAGGTAATCCAATTTGGGACTGAGTCTACATTTAAGTTCTTTTGCCTTGTATTGTATTCTTTCCTTTTTCTTCTCCAATTTTTCAAGTTTCTCCTCAAAACCTACTATCTCTTGCTATATAACTAATATTTGTTCGGAGGAACCAATGATGTTGTCAGTTATATCATTTATTTATGTTTGTACTTTACTGATCTGCTTGTCAATATCCACTATCAAAAGATTTGTCTTACACGTGTCTCTATACAATTCGTTAAACTCCATTATTGTTTTACTTAGTGCTAGTAGGAGGGTGTCAATGTGTTTCATGCACTTCTTTATTGTCTCATCAAAGAATTTGTCTTTTTCCTTATTCATTTTCTCTCTAAATGTCTCCTCATTTATCCATTCCACTGTCAATATGTTAGCGGTGATATACTTAGACAATGTGTCTAACTGACTTAAAGAGTCTTTATTTTCCACAATGCACTTGGGTGCAATCAATTTTAGAATAGGAATGGTATCATTAATAGCCTTATATGCTAGTGCATTACACTTTGTGATTTTCTTAATTGAATCCAATAATACCTCTGTCACATTATTTGGTCTGAATTCTATCATGGAAGAACCAGATGATTGTCCAACTACCTTAACAATCTGCATTTTGTCAGTGTGAGTAACCTCTTTGCTTGTATTGACCTCTGGTAGGTCAGTTTGTGTTTGCATTTCTATCAACAAAGGCTTAGGCTTCTCAGCTATTACTGGTGGCACTATCTCTACATGAACTTGTGACTCAACCTTTTTCTCTTCCTATTTCTCAACCTGTACCTCAGTGGATTTATATGTGCTCTCTACTACCGGTTTCTCTGATGATGTTTCAGTGGTATTCATTGCCGGTTTCTCTGATGATGTTTCAATGGTATTCACTGCCGGTTTCTCAGTATGCACCTCTATACTATCCACTGCCGGTATCTCATCTAGTTTCTCTGTGTTATCAGCCAGTTGCTCTATCTCTGTAGGGTTTTCAATGTTTGCATTAATGGTATTGTCAGTATCCATTCTTGTAACTAGGGGATCAACTGATTGTTTAGTTTGCTCAAGTTGTGTCTCAACCCCAATCTCAACATTATCAACTGATGGCTCTTCATGTGTTCTTACCTCAATATTTTTCAGTCAGTGGCTTAGTAGCCACATCTTTCTTCTCACTAGTGGTTTCCTTATCAACCACAATATTGATCTCTTGTGTATCAATGTTCATTGTGTATAAAACTTCAGAATCAGGATTTGTATCCTCATGAGTAGTCTCCATATCCTCAGTTGTCGGTGTGTCAACAGTTTCAATCAGTGAAGTAATAGAAGCAGGTGGTGGCAAATTGTCTATTACATTTATGTTGGGTAGTTGTGAGGCCCTACCCCGACCCATCCTATCTCTTCAGTTATTTTCATTTTGGAACTATTTTGGATGCTAGTTTTGACACACTATGGATATAGAACTTTTCATGATTCCGCGATTTTGGTAACATTGATATATGTGGATGCTTCATTTCTATGCCTTGTGGATTATAGAATATTATATGATTCTAGATTAGGGTAATGTTGTGATGATGCAGGTTATTATCTAAATTTCAGGATTTGATATAATGTTAGAAAAATGTTTGCATATCTTGTAGATGGATCAAATTTTGAGGATTATGATAATTGCTTTGATTTGTGATAAATCATATTTTATAATGACGAGCCTTTGTGGAATGAATGTATTGTATTCTGATTTTGCGATTATATATTATATGAGGCTATTTGGGAAGTACTAATGTTTAAATTGAGATGTGCAGGAAAATATCCATGTGACCATGGAAATATTAGGGAGAATCAAGCCTAGGCCAATGTGCATTAGTAAAACCAGGGGTTGTCTATTTGGAGAGACAACACCCCGTATGTACTGTATTTTATTCATAAATGTAAAATGTTGCATGAGTGTAATTTGTATTTATTGGATTGATTAAATTGTTTAAGGGACAATTGCCATGTGGTTATTGTGATGTGGAATTATTTTGTAGTGTCACTTGACACCTATGTAGTATGTTGTGTTGGCAATTGTCATGTCACCTTTTTGAAAGTTTTATTTTTGTTAATGGTTATATCCCCTAATTATCTTTGAAGGAACCAAGAAATCTAGGTTAGAGAGCCACAAGGAAGGTCAACTCAGAGTTGACCTGTAGGTTAACTTCAGGTGGACTTTCTGAAGGTCAAATCAACTCCTAGAGTCAATTTTAGAGCTTTTCTATTAGGCCTCATGGGGTACCTATGGGTGAAGGCCAAAATTGGCCATGTGTCTTTCCCTTAGGACTTGTTTAACCACCCAAAAAAGTGGTTTTCCCAAGATGGACGAATTCCATCTATAGGAGTGCCATCCTTGGTAGGATAACCTTCTTGGAGATAGTAATCCCTCTTCCCCATTCCATTTCCCTTCTCTAGGCACCTAGGTTAGGGAGTGTGTAAGACCTAGGGAAGACCAACCCAATGGGAGATCACTCACTCTATCCAAGAGGTTGGAAGGAGTGAGAGAGGCCTTCTTAGGCTAAGAATGGAAGCTTAGTGAGCTAATCACCCACTCTCCATCCTTGGAGATTTTTGGAAAAACTTGGAAGGAAAAAAAAACCAGTTTTAGGAATTAGAGGAATTTGGGGGCCAAAGGATTGTAGAAAGTTGTGTGGATTGGGCAGCTCATCTCCAACTAAGTTTAGCATACCTATTGGTAGAATAAGGTTGGTTGTTATCTCCTCTTGTTTATGTTGTCTATGTTAGTTATGTTGTTTTGTTGAAGGAAAGAAATGCTTGTAAAGAAAGTGTGTATGTATAATGTTGTTGAAGAAAATAATGTGTAGTTCTTTTCTATGTATTTTTTTCTGTTTTGAGTTTCTTGCTTTGGGAGTGTCCAAGATCTTCTACTCTTGGGAGAGTAGGATGATCTTGGGGTGGAAGAAGCATGACAGCCTTGGGTGAGAGGCTCTCCTTAAGGAGAGTGATCTCAAGGGTGTCCTTTGTGACCCTTGCTGCATAGCCTTGTGTATGCATTCGGGGGTCATAAGGGGAGGGAAATGGCTTTGAGCCTTTGGGGGGCATAAGGTGGTTGGGATGAATTCTGTTGAGTATTTTGTGTTGCCATGAGGTGGCTTGTGATATATTTTTGGCTGCAGTCTCCCCAATGGTACTTGGTCCACTTCCACCCATAGATTGATCTCCACAAATGTGGTGATAGTGTAGCTTGGGATGGGAAAGTGTATGTGTTGTGTGTTTGCCCAAATGTTGTGTTGTATTGCCTGATTGTAACCCGTCTAGGTCTTGATTCTCCTAGCTCGGGGGTGGCTTCTGGTAAGCCTAGGCTGGGAGGTGAGCATCCCATGGTCACAGTCCTAAACTTTACTTGCAGGTGGCTTGGGGAAAAAGACTAGGAGTTGCAGATTGTTGTGTTGCAGACTTCTATTCAGATCTCTTATTTTTATTTAAATGCAGAAAGGAAGAAAGAAATGTAACCTTATGTTTTGTAGCAAAAAAAAAAAAGAGAGAGAAAGTGCATATGTAAATATAGGGCTTAAAATGATTCTGTTTCTGTTTAAATTAATGTACTCTTTATTTACTGTGTAAAAAATTAGAGAAAGATGACTGTTTGGATTATTTACCCATTTTTATATATGGGCTATTGTAATTATCATTCTGGAAAAAAGAATGTAAATTTAATTTTATGTTTTGATGCCTATTGTGTTGTAGTAGTCTACATTTAAATCTGGTCTGTAACATGTTTATTCACTGCAATATTAAGGAAAAGAAACAGAAAAATGCATTAGGATTCCTTATTTACTATTTACTAGTTTATTTACTGCAAATGTTATAGAAAGAAAAAGAAATGCAGTAGGGTTATTATTTACTTGCATAGTTTTAAAATTTTGTTATTTTATGTCTGTTAGAAAGAAAGGAGAACCAGTATTGCTTTATTGCTGTAGAAAGTTTAAATAAAAGAAAAGAAAAAAATTAGACCTATTCTAAATACTGTTAGAAGACAAAAAAAAAACAGTATGTAAATAGTTGAAAATCCCAAGTCAATATAAGGGTTTTAACCCTATTACTTCAACATTTAGTCATATATATCTCTATATGTATATAAGTATATATATTGAAAATATATACCTATATAGATATAAAATATATATATATATATATAAGCTTCCTGTATGTGCATACCCCTGTAACAACAAAATAAAGGATGCATTTTGAACTTGTGCATCTCTGTTCCAAACATATAAAAGAATTGCAGAATAAACTTCGTATATATATATATATATATATATATATATATATATCTGCATCTGAAACACATACCCTGTAGATGTCTGTAGAACAAAACCAACAAAGACATTTATGTTATGATCTGATCATAACAATGGATATATGTGTATATAAACATATATATACAAATATATATATATATATATATATATATATATATATATATATATATATATATATATATATATATATATATTCGATATATTCAAAAAAAAATCACATCTTATAACATTTTTATCAAAACCACGAAATATAATAAAATGTGTTTTTAAAAAAAAAAAAAGATGGGGAAATGGAGTCACGCGGGTCACTGTGTGTAACACAGTGGACGGCCACGGCCGAGCCACTATGCTACACACAGTGGGCGGCGCCAAAGGGCACCGCACTGTGTGTAACACAGTGGGCGGTCGCGGCCGCCACTGTGCTACGCACAGTGAACGACGCCCGCCACTGTGCTACGCACAGTGAACGACGCCCGCCACTGTGTGTATACACAGTGGGCGGCGACTATGCCGTCCGCCACTATGCTACACACAGTGGGCGGCGCCAAAGGGCACCGCACTGTGTGTAACACAGTGGGCGGTCGCGGCCGCCACTGTGCTACGCACAGTGAACGACGCCCGCCACTGTGCTACGCACAGTGAACGACGCCCGCCACTGTGTGTATACACAGTGGGCGGCGACTATGCCGTCCGCCACTGTGTGTACACACAGTGGGCGGCGCGGCCGCCACTGTGTGTATACACAGCGGCGCCCGGGAAAACCCTTCCTCCACCGCCTTCTTCCCACATGGAACCCTCCGCCTCCGTACCTGCGATCTCTCTCTCCCTCAAACAAATAAGCAATAAAATATAGGGGTTTAATAAACCCTAACCCATTTCGGGTTAGGGTATAATATGTAAAAAGGGTAAAAATAACATAAGACAAGTGTAATATGTAAAAATGCAACCCTAACCCAATTTCGGGTTAGGGTTAGCATTATAAGAATTTTATATATATATATATATATATATATATAAAAATGAATATATTGATATATATATATATGTATATTTATATATATATATATATATATATATATATATATATATATATATATATATATATATATATATATATATATATATATATATATATATATATATATATATATAGGAGATTTAGATTGGGGCATTTAAATTGGTTTTTTTTAATTTATAATGAGGGTTAGTATTTAAGAATTTATATTATGATATATATATATATATATATATATATAAGGAATTTAAATTGGAATTTTAAAGTTAGATTTTAGTATATAATTTGGGGTTAAGTTTATAATTGAAATGTTATGGAATTTTAAACCCTGATTTTTAATGTATATATTTGGGGACAAATTTAATAATTGAATTATTATGGAATTTTAGACTTTTGACAATAGGGGTTAATTTAATAATTGAATTATTATATGTCCTCATTCTTTAGAAATTTAATTTTAATTAATTCAAGGGGGTTAATAATAAAGGATTACTATAGTTGGATAAACTATACGTTTAACCCAGCAATATACTTAATTAATCAATGGACTTACCCCCCCCATATAATTGGATGTTAGGAAAATTTAAAAAAGGAGGAAATTGTAAATTTACGAACCTTAAGCCCTTGAGACCGATTTTTGGTCGGATTGAAAAGTAATTGACAAAATCAGGGGTTTTAGGGAAAATTAGAATTGGCCCTAGTTTATTGTCGGTTTTAGTGGGTAAATGACATGGTAGTAATTCGAACCCTCATCAGTTGGATGTATATAATAATTTCGCATGTGCATCAATTAATCAATAGCATTATCCTTATATGGATTGGGAACGATTTAATACATTAAGATAGCCAATTATCCCTTGATTTAATTAGCGGCAATTTGTCTTAGGTAATTGAGCTAGCTAACTAATCCGCAATGCAAATTAATCTCCACCAATCAAGTCACTCGCTCGAGTTGGTTATTTAACTTAACCTTAGTAAGTAAGTTTATTTACATCCTAGATAAGACAAAACTTTAAATACAGTTGTTATGTATTAGGATTTATAGCGAGTTCATGACGTCAAAAAAAATTTGTTGTTCCGTTTTTGTGCCCTAAAGTTTGGGCACGACAGTAGTCCACCTATCTATCCTTTATCTTTATCCTTGTCCTTATCCTTTTGATATACCTTAAAAGTTTTGGGTCTCTTAATTTCTTCTTGCTTCTCTTTCTCCACAAAGAAGATATCCCATTTATCTATTGTTTCTTCTGTGATTTCATTAACTTTGCCTGCCATTAAAGATACATGTTGGTGACCACTGGAAAATACTATTCTATTAGCCTCACTTATTAACTCAACAATTTCTTCTACTGATTTAACTAGGTGTACAACAAGTAGCTTTTCAACTTATTTTCTTATCCAATTCCATAATAGCTAGTCTCTTTGCATCAAGTCATCTATACAAGTCAATGGGCAGATCACCTACAACCTCGATCAAAAATTTCTTATAGATATCTAGGTGTAGAATGATGCTATTTTCTGTTCTTTCTTTTTCTTCATTTGTAAAAGTATCATACAATTAATTGACATTAGACAAGTTTCCATCATCCATTATTTTATTCAAAAGATTGTCTAAAGGAGGAATTACCTGTTTTTCCTTCTTCTTCCTTGGTGTCATTTTCTTTGCTAGGGGCCTTACTGCTTGCTGTTTCCTTCTTGTTTTCTTTAGTGTAGGAGAGGGTGCCAATGAAGTTTTTCTTTTCCTTTCTACTCTCTTAAACTCGACTGGTATTTCACTATTAGATGAAGTTCAAATCGGTGAGAGGTGAGCTTCTAGTTGTAACCCTTCCAAGTCACTTTCCTTAATACCGGTGATATTCAATATATTTTCCTTGATCTCTTTCACCTGTTTTGATGCTTTTCTGATAGTTTTCTCTCATTTCTTCCTTTGTTTAAGTGTTTGTACTTTTCTTTTAATGGTTTCAGCACTACCAAATATTTTCTCTTTAGGTTCTCTAGGGGCTTCAAGTAGGGCTTTGTCATATGTCTCAATTATGTTTACATCAGCCTCATAACCCATTTTTGTCACCCAAATAGTTCTAGGAACCACTGCCTCCATCTAGATTTTGTCTTTCTTAATAAAAAAACAAATTTCTTTTTGATATTTGTCAACAATGTTCTGAGGTAGCCTTTCCCTTGTTTTCATTCTATCCTTAAATGCTTGGAAATATTTAATTATATTGTTTTCCCTGTCAATTCCCATGTCTGTAAATATATCCAATAGTTGTTTACCTACCAGTATGTCAAAACCAAATTCTTTCCTGCCTATACCGGGAACTTCCTTTGTAATATATAGCATTAGGCACACAAGTAGATTACCAAATCTAAAAGTACCTTTCTTATCACCTTTAATTTTCTTCAAGTTGTCAATCAATTCATCCTTTAACCATTCACATATATCTATCTTAGCATTATTGTTCACCATATCATAAGCACTCTTGATACATAAACTAGAAACATAGTTCAATTTGTTAGCATGTGTAGTTTTGTATCCTAGTATCATGCTAATGAATCTGACATTTATTTCTTTCACATAATTGACTCTCAAGGATCTGCTGTCATGGGTTGCACCAGTTAGTGTCATCACAATGTTATTTGAAACTTTCTTAGTTTTGTTAGGCCTACTCCCGGTGGAAGGTAAGCCAGTCATTGCCTTTACTACTTTTTCAGTGATCTTATGGATAGAATCAAGCCAAAAGAATTCTCCATGAACTCTACTGAGTACAATCCTCACAACTTCCTTAGGGAAATCTGGAATATCAAGTATTTCCACAAAAGCTAGGGTTTCTATGATCTTATGTTAAGGTTTTATACCATTCTCATCACAAATGACAGTCTTGTACATATTCATGATTTCATCAGCACCTAGTTCCTCAATATGACAATGTATGTATATCCTAGGGTCTTTTGCATATGCAACTCCTTTAGAGATTTTAGAGAATGCACCTAGGGTATCATACTACTTCACTACTTTGGGTATGATTTTGAATACGGGCCTAGGGTGTTTAACCATTTCAACAATAGTAGGGTTTGCAATGAATTCAGGAGCAGAGGAGGAAGCCATTGATAAATACCTTAATCTTCCTTTAGGTTTGGATGTTTGAAATATTTTGCTTCACTTCTTGTTGTGGATGCCTTTGCTTGGTTTTTTCACACTCTTAGGAAATTTGGATGCTCAGTGAGTGAAAAAGAGTGAAAAACACTTGCTTTATAATGTCTTTTCCTTCAACTACAACAATAAATGACTATCGGTGAAGTGAAACTTAACATATCTGCCAGTAAAGAAGCAATTCATCTTCTTACCATCAATCGAGGGTAAACTAGCATGATTTTCAATTAGTTGCCATACCCCCAAAAGGTTTCTTTTCAATTAGATGAAGAATCTCTTGCCGGTGGAGTGAAACTCTATTCTACTAATAAAGGAATAGTCTCATCAACATTCTGATCTCTAATCCATCGTTTTAAAAATTCTTGTTTTACTTCATCAACCTTCTCTTTACCTTTCAAATTGGGTCCTTTATTATTTATCAGTGATGCCTTACTTCTACAGAATTTTGCAATATGTCCAATCTTGTTACAAGCATAACAAGTCACATTGTTTTTTTGAATAGCCTTTCCATATCCTATGCAGGTATGTATTCTGCATTGATTAGATAAGTGTCCAAATCTTCCACAAACATAACATCTTACATTCATTCTGTAGTTTTATGAATTATGACAAATTTTGTTACATTTTGAACATTGACCGGTGGGTGCATTAGTGTTCCGATAGTTTCTAGATCTACTTTGATTTTCTCTATGACCATACTTGTTATAGTTAAAGCATTTCCCATTAAATTTGTAGGCATTAGGTTGTCTTATCAGTTTACTATGATCATGATTGTTTGTTGTACTGGAGCTTTAACCAACTTTAAAGCCAAGACCATTAGTGTCTCCATTAGGTTTCTGATTTTTCAACATATCATCAAGTTCTTCTGAACTTTTCTTGAATTTCTCTTTGTGTTGATTTGCAGTAGCCAACTCAATTTCCAAGAAATCCTTCTGTCTCATGAGTTTAGAATTATCATGTTCCAAGTGAATCAGATCTATCTTCAACATATCATTTTCATGACTAAGTCTTAGATTTTCAGTTCCAGTATCATTGATACTTCTAGTCAAGTCATCTTCATTTTTCTTTCTATCTTCAATGTCTTTGCAAAACCTCATAGTCATATCTTTCATCTCATTCCTCAAGGTCATGTTTTCTTGCTTCATCTTACTTACAAGATCATTAAGGGTTTCCTTTTCATCATCATCATTCTGTATCTTCTCATGAAGTTCTCTTCTTTTGTTTCTAGCAATAGTAATATTCTCCTAAAGTCCTTGAATGAATTCCTATGCAATCTTCAGATCATCTTCAAGTTTGATATTCTTCAACTTTTCTGCATCATAATCTGAAAGAGTTGTTTCCAATTGCTTTCTCAAGTTTTCCATCTATATCGGTGCCAGAATCTCCCTCAAGTTGTTAGGCTTCTAAAAATAGAGGACTAGGCTCTAATACTAATTATTAGGATTGCCAAAGATATTGAGAGGGGGGGTGAATCAGTATCTAACTAGTAAATAGATTTTCTGACCTTATTAAATAAATTGCATTCCAAAATAGTGTACCGGTAAACAAGAATTAATGCAGTAAATATGAACAATAAACACAACATAAAAAGCACACCATAACACAAGATTTTTAACGAGGAAACTCGGTGTGGCAAAAACCTCGGTGGGATTCGTGACCCACAATATTCACTCACTGGCCAGTGAATGAATATTACTTACAATAGGGGCCTACACATGCAGGAAGGCCAACTGCCTAAAGCTCACTGCTTAATTACAAAAGGAAGTCTCACTAGCTTACAAAAATGGATTATGAAAATCCAATATGATGTACTGCTACAAAAAGCATCTGCTATGCCAGGTTCAGTACCAGTTTAAGCTCATGCAATAACCATAAACCTTACTCCAAAATCTACCTTAATATTCGCACATTACTTCTGTAGTATTCTAACCATGTCTGCATCTTAAATGATCTACAAGATCTCATAATTATACATGAGTTTTATTACAATATGCCTTGTCGGCTTACAATAAGATATTACAATTAAATACAATATACAATAATCAAAATCCTATTGGCTGGGGTATTGGTATTAATCTTTGTCACTGTCGGTGAACTATCTGCCAGTGCTCATGCCTGCCAGTGTCATAGGATTGCAAGGTTGCCATCAATGACAATACCTTCAATCATCTACAATTCTCATTGGAGTGTGCAATGCCAACAATCATAAAGTGGTTTGATTAATATAATATGTTGATAACTGATTCACTCCCCACCTCTTAGTTGTCCATTGGTTATTCTAACAATTTCTAAATGAAGATCTTAAAGAGGAAGTATACATTGAGCAACCTGATGGATTTTCTTTTTCAGATGACAATAACATGGTTTGCAGTATTGGTATTATGGATGTGTTGCATTGGTTTTGTCATTGATGTCAACACTTTTCAACACTTGAGAACACTTATCAACACTTGGAGATCTTTGGTTATGTTCACGGACATGTTCAGTGACTTATGCATAGTCACCGGTACCTGGTTAACCAGCAGGTTATATTGTTCACCGGCACTGAGGATGATATGTTATCATCTGGAGATTACTTGGTTATGTCAAAGACATTGTTTGGACACTTGCCTTTGGTGATTTGATTATTGGTACAATCGAGTTTGCATATTTGTTGTTACCGGCAAATAGGTCTAGGTTATGGACTGGCAAGCATGATCTATTCTAGATTATCATGACACGTTATGGAGATGATTTGTTACTATTGTATATGCATTGAGCTGACATAATGCATTGTATATTGATTCATTTGTAATTTATTTTATTCTAATATCTTAGTGAGCTGACCTACACATTTGGTCTTAGGTTTTGGTATATATGTAAGATCTCATTTGTGAGATTATATAGAGTGGTGTGTAAAAGGATTGTAATAAGGTATATGCGAATATAAGAAGAGTTATACACACAGACATCATTTGAATATTCAAGGAAGGTATGAGGAAGACAATCAGATCTTAACCGGTACTGAATCCAGCATATGAAGATGCTATTTTGAGCAGTACATTATCATTGGATTTAACCATCCAATTATAGTCAGTGTGACTCCCATTTTGTGATTGAGGAGTGAGCTCTAGGTAGTTGGCCTTTTTGCATGTGCAGACCCCATTTGTACACACATACTATCTGCAGTAGTATCATCTGGTTGTGGGTAAGGTTTCCCACCATGGTTTTTCCCCTTAAAGGGTTTCCACATACAAATAACTGTATTATGTGTTGTGTATGTTATTTTTCTTTCTATTTCATGCATTAAACTTTATCGATACTGTTATTAATTGCTAAACTGTCTACCGACATTAAGTCTGGTTTAGCGGTATTATGCATTAAGTTTGGTTAAAGTATATTTGGGTTGAAATTAATAGACAATTGATTCAGCTCCCCTCTTAGTTGCCTCCGGGTCCTAACAATTGGTATTAGAGCGAAGTCCTCTTTTTACAAAAGGTTAACAACTTGAGGAGATTCTATGGAAGCTAACTATTTATGGAAGGATAGTCTGAAGCTTGATGGAACTAACTATGGTATATGGAAGATCAGAATGGAGACTCATCTAAATTGCATTGGAAAAGACATATGGGATGTTACAAAGAATGGCTATGCTGGTCCTACACAAAGTCAACCTAATCCACCAACCTTGGCTAAAGATAAGGAGAATGATTGCAAAGCAAGAGAAGCACTTTTGAGCGTATTGTCAGATCAACAAATCATGGGATTATCAGATTGCTCAAGCTATTTGGGATAAATTGGATACATTAAATGAAGGTGATACCATTGTCAAAATTGCAAAACTAGAATGCTTCTGGGTCAGGTATGAAAATTTGAAAATGGAAGAAGATGAAAGGATTTTTGCTTTTATGGAAAGAGTTAATGAAATTGTTTTGGGTATACAATGTTGTGGAGGATCCTTAAGTGAAGATGAAATTGTTTCTAAAGTTTTAAGAGCTTTTCCACTAGCATACAAAATGAAAGTAACTTCTATTAATGAATTGAGAACAATGGCTAATGCATCAGTATCTAGAGATACTTTGGTTGGAAAAATTTTAGCTTTTGAACTTGAGGAATTTGGTCCTATTGCTACAATTAAGATAGATTTGTCTTTCAAAGCTTCATCATCTACATCATCATCATCATCATCTGAAAAATCTGATTGGAAAGCACTCTATGCTAGAGAACTTGAAGAAATCAGAAGAGAGAATGAAGAACTTGAAGAGCTTGAAGAACTATTTGCAAGGAAAATGCCTAAAGGTCTAGTTGGAAGTAAGTATGAAGGTAAAGCACCATTTAAATATTTTAACTATAATAAAATTGGTCATATGGCATCTAGGTGCCCTGATAGACATGCAAGATTGAAAGAAGAAGCTAAAATAACATATAAGCCTAACCCTAAATATCAAAGATACAGATTTAAGAAGAAGAGAGACAAATCATGTCACTATGCTGATGAAGGAGTTACTGATGATTCTGATGAGGAACCGATACACAATGGAGGGCCTTTTGTTGCAATAATAGAAGATGAACTGGCACCTACTGTTCAACCAGTAGAGTAGTCCCTAGCAGCTAAAATTGAAGAAAAGGATGAATGGATCATTGATTCCAGATGTTCACATCATATGACTGGTGATAAGAGTAAATTCTTAACCTTTCAGTAATGCAATAGAGGTCTAGTAATATTTGTAGATGACAAAGCTTGCTTGATCAGAGGAAAAGTCACTATATCTTTTGATGGTAAGCACAATATTGATAATGTTTATTATGTTGAAGGTTTGAAGCATAATCTTTTGAGTGTTGGTCAATTAGTTGAAAAAGGATTTCAATTACAATTCAAGAATGGTAAATGCAAAATCATGAATAGAATTGGTTTGGAAATTGCAACCAATAATTAGACTAGAGGTAATATCTTTCATTTGAATAACAATTAGAAGACATGCTTGATTGCACATATTGATAAAAGTTGGTTATGGCATAAGAGACTTTGTCATGTAAATTTTGATTGCATTGTGAAAATCAATACAAATAAGGCAATGAAGGATTTACCTAAGATTAAACCTCACAATGTTGTATGTAAGGAATGTCAATATGGAAAACAAGTTAGAGAAACTTTTAGGAGTATTCTAGAAAAATCCAATAATGTTCTAGACTTAATTCATACTGATTTATGTGGTCCAGCAAGAACTAGAAGTTTACAAGGAGATAGATATTTTATGCTAATCATTGATGATTATTTTAGAATGTGTTGGGTTACTTTTCTCAGGGAGAAATCAGAAGCTTTTGGAAAATTCAAACTATTCAAAGTGATGGTAGAGAATGAAACCGGTAAGAAAATCAAATGTTTGAGATCAGATCAAGGAGGTGAATTCACATATAAGGAATTTAATACATTCTATGAAGTGAATGGAATCAAAAGACAATTATCAACACCGCAGACACCCCAGCAAAATGGAGTTGTGGAAAGGAAGAATGAAACTATTTTGGATGCAGCTAGAAGCATGATATCAGAAGCAAACCTACCTCATGTGTATTGGAGAGAAGCAGTCAATAAAGCTATTTATACATTCAACAAAGTTCACATCAAAGGTGAAACGAGTAAGACACTTCATGAACTATGGTTTGGTAATACTCCTACTCTTAAATATTTCATAATATTTGGAAGAAAATGTTATATTAGGAGAGATGATTATATTCGCAAATTTGATCCTAGAAGTGATGAAGGAATATTTCTTGGTTATTCATCTAAAAGCAAGGCATATAGATGTTTTAATAAGAGATTACAAAAAATCATTGAAAGTGCAAATGTAAAGATTGATGAATAGTCTAGAAGGTCTATAGACTCTGAACTAACAGTTGAGATAATCACAAATGAACCTACAATAAGTACACCAGTATAGAATGTTGATCCAGTCCCACTAGCATCATCTGAGAATTCCACAGTGACTGAAGAATAGGAGCAAGTGAATACACCCAGGTATGTAAGATTGAATCACTCTAAAAGTCAGATAATTGGGAATAAGTATCAAGGAGTTATGACTAGAGGAAGATTGGCAAATGAAGAGGTATGTCTAATTTCTCAAATTGAACCAGCAACTATTAATGAGGCATGTGAAGATAAACATTGGATTAAAGCTATGGAAGATGAATTGGAACAAATTGAAAAGAATAACACATGGACATTAGTTCCCCGACCTAAAAACAAATATGTAATTGGAACTAAATGGGTATTCAAAAATAAACTTAATGAAGATGGTAAGGTAATCAGAAACTAAGCAAGATTGGTGTGTAAGGGATATTCACAGAAAGAAGGAATTGATTATAATGAAACCTTTGCTCCGGTAGCTAGAATTGAGGTAGTCACATTATTCTTATCTTTTGCAGCACACAAGAACTATAAAGTATATCAAATGGATGTTAAATGTGCATTTCTGAATGGTGATCTTGAAGAGGAAGTTTACATTGAACAACCTAATGGATTTTCTTTGACAGATGACAAAGATATGGTTTGTAGGTTAAGGAAAGCTTTATATGGATTGAAGAAAGCTCTTAGAGCTTGGTATGCTAGATTGGAAAAATATATTTTGAAGCTTGGTTACACTAAAGGTAATGTTGACAAGAACTTATATTACAAAGTGACTAATGATGACATCTTGGTCATTGAAGTTTTTGTTGATGATATCAGTTTTGGAGGAGAAGATAGATTGTGTAAAGACTTCTCTAATAAGATGCAAGAAGAATTTGAAATGTCTATGATTGGAGAGATAAAATTATTTTTAGGATTGTGGATTTCACAGACTGATAAAGGTATATTCATAAATCAATCAAAGTACTTGAAGGAATTACTTAATAAATTTGGCATGGAAAACTCTAAACCGGTAAGCACACCTATGACTAAAACTGACAAACTATCATTGAAGGATGAATCAACACCTATTAATCCGACAAGATACAAATCTATGATAGGAGGTTTACTATATTTGACACAAACAAGACTTGATATTATGAATGCAATATGTATTGTTTCAAGATTTCAGAGTAATCCTAAGGAAAATCATGAATCAGCAGTAAAAAGGATTTTTTGGTACCTACAAGGCACAACAAATCTTGGCTTATGGTATCCTAAAGATGAAAATTTTGATTTATGTGCATACAAAGATGCAAATTTGGCAGGAGATGTAGATGATAGAAAAAGCACCACTGACAAAGCATTTTTTCTTGGCAGTAGACTAATTTCATGGTTGAGCAAGAAACAAAGTTGTACATCACTATCGACAGTAGAATCAAAATATGTTACAATAGCAACTAATTGTACACAGGTATTATGGATTAAGAAAATATTGAAGGACATAAAGGTAAAATGCAAAGAACCTATAATCATTTACTGTAATAATATGACAACAATTGATATATCAAAGAATCTAGTATTTCACTCTAAAACTAAACATGTTTCTATCAAATTCAATTTTTTGATAGAGAATGTTGAAGCAAAAGAAGTGAAATTGGTTTATGTGAATACTAAAGAGCAGATTGTAGATATCTTTACTAAGCCTTTGCCTAAGAAAAACTTTTGAATATCTAAGAGAGCAGCTTGGAGTTATACCCTCACTAGTAGAAACTTAGATAGTTGGAGCATGGCATCAAACCGACATAATTAACAGAGAAACCTTTTTCCGGCTTTGATGATGGAGAGATACTTCACAAGGGGAGTAGATTGAATAAATTTGGTTATAACAATTGGTATTTGCAATAAATTCTATAAACTCATTGTATTTGGTTTTGTATTGCTTTGGAATTTGATGTCGAAGGGGGAGAGATTGTTACTCTTTGTATCTGTATTTTTATTTCTGGTTAATGATCTCTTTGGGAGATTGTTGGTTTTTCTTTTTTGGCATTTCTGCTTTGGAACTTAGATGGTTTTTCCATCTTGTGTTGCCATCAATGCCAAAGGGGGAGATTGTTGGTATTATGGATGTGTTGCATTGGTTTTGTCATTGATGTCATCACTTGAGAACACTTATCAACACTTGGAGATCTTTGGTTATGTTCATTGACATGTTCAGTGACTTATGCATAGTCACCGGTATCTGGTTAACCGATAGGTTATATTGTTCACCGACAGTGAGGATGATTTGTTATCATCTAGAGATTACTTGGTTATGTCGAAGACATTGTTTGGACACTTGTCTTTGGTGATTTGATTATTGGTACAATCAAGTTTGCATAGTTGTTGTTACTGACAAATAGGTCTAGGTTATGGACCGGCAAGCATTATCTATTCCAGATTAGCATGACACATTATGGACATGATTTGTTACTATTGTAAATGCATTGAGCCGACATCATGCATCTCATATTGATTCATTTGTAATTGATTTTATTGTAATATCTTAGTGAGCTGACCTACACATTTGTTATTAGGTTTTGATATATATGTAAGATCTCATTTGTTAGATTATATAGTGGTGTGAAAAAGGATTATAAGAAGGTATATGTGAATATAAGCAAAGCTATACACATAGACATCATTTGAAGATTCAAGGAAGGTATGAGGAAGACAATAAGAGCTTAACTAGTACTGAATCCAGCATATGAAGATGCTATTTTGAGCAGTACATTATCATTGGATTTAACCATCCAATTGTAGTCAGTGTGACTTCCATTTTGTAATTGAGCAGTGAGCTCTAGGCAGTTGGCCTTTCTGCATGTGCAGACCCCATTTGTACACACATACTATCTATAGTAGTATCATGTGATTGTGGGTAAGGTTTCCCACTGTGGTTTTTCCCTTTACAGGTTTTCCACGTACAAATAACTGTGTTATGTGTTGTGTATGTTATTTTTTTTTCTGTTTCATGCATTAAATTTACCTATACTGTTATTAACTGCTAAACTGTTTACTAGCATTAAGTTTGGTTTACTAGTATTATGCATTAAGTTTAGTTAAAGTATATTTGGGTTGAAATTAATAGACAACTAATTCACCCCCCCTCTCAGTTGCCTCCAGATCCTAACATGCAAATTGTAGAAAGCTTTATATGGATTGAAGAAAGCACCTAGAGCTTGGTATGCTAGATTAGACAAATATCTTTTGAAGCTTGGTTTCACTAAAGGTAATGCTGATAGTAACTTATATTATAAGATCACTAATGATGACATATTGATTCTTGAGGTCTTTGTGGATGATATCATTTTTGGAGCTAAAGAAAAGTCATGTATGGAATTATTTGATAATATGAAGAATGAATTTGAGATGTCTATGATTGGAGAAATGAGAGTTTTCCTAGGTTTGAAGATTAATAAGACTGATAAAGGTATTTTCATATGTCAAACTAAGTATGCTAGAGATTTATTGAAGAAGTTTGGCATGTGAAATTATAAACTAGTTGGTACTCCTATGGTTACAAGTGAGAAATTGACAAAGAAAGATGTATCAGCTCCAGTAAATCCTACAAGGTATAAATCTATGATTGGAGGTCTATTATATTTAACTCAGACTAGACCGGATATAATGAATTTAGTTTGTATTGTATCAAGATATCAGAGTGATACTAGAGAGAATCATGAGAGTGTAGTGAAAAGGATTTTCAGATATTTACAAGGAACAACTGAATATGGTTTGTGGTATCCTAAAGATGATGACTTTACACTATGTGCATATACAGATGCAGATTGGGTTGGAGATATAGATGACCAAAAAAGCACATCCAGTGGAGCTTTCTTTCTTGGAAAGTAACTTGTTTCATGGATAAGAAAGAAATGGTAATGTACTTTATCTATTGCTAAAGCTGAGTATGTTATTGCTGCTACTAGCTGTACACAAGTTCTATGGATGAAGAAAATGCCGAAGGATATAAGGGTAGATTGAAATGAAATGGTAGTTATTCACTATGATAACTCTGTTGCTATTGACATATCAAAGAATCTGATATTTCATATTAAGACAAAGCACATATCAATCAAGTATAACTTTTTGAAGGAAACGGTGGATGCAAATAAAGTCAGATTGGTTTATGTGAACACTAAAGAGCAGATTGCAGACATCTTCACTAAACCTTTGCCCAAGGAATCATTTGAGTACTTTAGAGACAGATTGGGGGTCTCTACCCCTTTGCTTGAGACTTGAGTGATATTGATTGGCATCAGTTCGGTATGCATTATCAGAACTATTATTCATTCTAGATTGATGAGTTGGTGCTACTACTTAGTGGGAGTAGTTAGTTGTATGGTTCAGAGGTTTTATGGTTTTTCTTTGATGTTTATATCATATTTATGGAATTGATGTCAAAGGGGGAGATGTACATACATCTGAAAAATAGAGCTTAACAGAGATATTAGTCACAAGGGGAGTTTGGTCTTTGGTTTAGTTATTTGGTTTAGAACTTCATTGATATATCATTTGTTAGATGTCTTCCATTGTGGGAGACTTGTTTGGCACTTGGATTTTTTTCACATCTAGTGTTTCCATCAATGCCAAATGGGGAGATTGTTGGAAATTTGGAGGAAATGATTATGTGTTGCATTGATTTTTGTCATTGATGTCAACACTAGCTCATTTAGTTGTCTACCGAGTTCTGGTAGAGTGGTTGGAATTTCATGATGATCAAGAGATTTGTCTCTGGTATATTCTGATTGATGGAATTGGTTTGGTTTGGTCATTCATGTTATTCAAATGCATGCCACATTTAGCTGGTTAAGGATTTGGTGATCTAGAACCTATCATATGTTCTAGTAAGCCTTTTGGTTACCAATAAGGGTTCTACCGAGAGAGCTTTATTGAAGATCTCTCAAGTATGGTGCAATATGTAATCAATTACATAGTACAAAATGGGTGGTTCATTGCCAATGGGGGCTCACTTTCCAAATACAAAAGGCTCACTACTGAATGATAAAATACAAAATTGAATTGTTAGAGTTGCATCTAACATATGCACAAATTACACTTCCATTGAAGTGCAAAGACTCATTTTTACATCCACTGTATATACACAGCATAATAATATTCACATCCATAAAAATTTCACATATACCATATGTACACAATAGTTGTTTTTCAACAACCATATATCTAACTTGCAAAACCGATGGTTCTATATATATCCACACTAGATATTATGATTAGTCGGCTCAACTGGAATGGGGTGAGACTGAAATATCCACATGCAACAACAAAAATAGCCTCATAAGATATCCACTTCAATCTTGATCCAAAAGTACTTTCTAATACACACCTCCAATATGTTTGGATAAGACCAGATCCATAAACATCTTGTATATTATGCCTTCATCACATCCGGATGGGACCAGACCCAAAATAGCTTCTGGTAAGGTATATACCAAACTTCAAAAATGCATGAAGTAAGCATATACCGGACTTCAAATCTGCATGCAATAAGCATATACCAGACTTCAAAAATGTATGAATTAAGCCAACAATAAGAACTAATGACTATATTTACCTATGAAGGATAATAGTGGTAGCAGTTGTATGCTAGTGCTAGAAAAGTGAATATTGGTTGTAACACAAAAGAATGAGATATATCAATTTTGATAATTTGATGAAGATTAGTTCAACTCATGTTGTAAGAGATTTACCAAATATTGTCAAACTTGTTGATACAATGTGTAGGGGATGTCAACTAGGAAAGCAAACAAAGAGGATATTCAAGAACAAGGAGTATTCAAATTCAAGACCTTTGGAGCTAGTTCATACAAACCTATGTGGACGTACAAGGACAAGAGGACTAAATGGTGAAAGGTATTTTATATTTTTTATTGATAATTATTCTAGAATGACATGTAATAATTTCTTGAATGAAAAATTTGAAGCATTAGAAAGGTTTAAATTATTCAAGTCTGTGGTTGAGAATCAAGTTGATGCTATAATCAAATGTTTAAGATCTGATAGAGGAGGAGAGTTTTCTTAAAATGAATTTGATAGAATTTGTGAAGGATGTGGTATTTGAAGACATTTTTTGCTCCTAGGATCCCTCAATAGATTGGAGTAGTAGAAAGAAATAATAGAATAACTGTTGAAATGGCTAGAACTATGATGAAGGATGATAACCTATCTAATGTGTATTGGAAAGAGGTTGTGCATACTGAACATGTTTAAATTCTTAACAAGGTTCAGATAAGAGTCAATCACACAAAGACACCTCATGAGCTATGAAATGGAAGACCTCCTATAGTCAAGTATTTTAGAATATTTGGAAACAAGTGCTACATAAGGAGAGATGAAGATGATCTAGGGAAGTTTGATGAAAGATTAGATGAAGGTATATTCTTGGGATATTCTACAAGGAGTAAGGCTTATTAGTGTTACAACAAGAGGCTGAAAAAGATTGTGGAGAGTCCAAATATTAGAGTTAGTGAAGAATAAAATTAAGAGAAGTTTACTCTAGAGGAAAATGGATAGACATGTGCAGAAGAAGAGGAACCCAAATAGAATCCTAAGGCACCAACAAAGTATGTGAGGAAGAATAATTTAGAGGAACAAATTATTAGAGACAAGAATAAAGGTTTTCAAACAAGAAGAAGACTTGCAAAACCAGTGAATAAGAAAACTATTGTTTCTTATCTAAGGTCTAACCAAAGATCTATGCATAAGCTAGAAAGGATGAAATTTGGATTAATTCAATGGAATAGGAGATAAATCAGATAGAGAAGAATCAAACATGGGAACTAGTACCTATACCAATTGATAAGAATGTGATAGGAACCAAGTGGGTGTTTTAGAACAAGCTGGATTAAGATGGAAAAGTTACAAGGAACAAGGCAACGTTTGTGAAAAAGGGTTACTCACAAGTTAAAGGTATAGACTTTGAGGGGACTTTTTCTTTGGTTGCAAGAATGGAAGCTAGAAGGTTGCTTCCTTCATTTGCTGCTTACAAGATCTTTAAAGTATAATAGATAGATGCCAAGACAACATTTTTGAATGAAGAACTTGAGAAAGAAGTGTACATTGAAGAATTGAATGGATTCAAGATATTATAAGATTTAGATATGGTTTGCAAAATGAATAAGGTGCTTTATGGACTTAAGCAAGCTCTTAGAGCTTGGTATGCAAGGTTGGTTAGGTATTTGTTGTAGTAAAACTTCAAGAAAGGTACTAAAAACAATAACCTTTATTTAACAATTGAAGGTGATAATTTTTTTGTTATTGTTGTGTATGTTGATGATATCACATTTGGAGGAGATGATGATGATGTATGTAAGAATTTTGCAGAAGAGGTGTAAAAGGAATTTGAGATGTTTATGATAGGTGAGCTATCATTTTTTTTTGGTCTTAAAGTTACCTAATAAAAGGAAGGCATTTTTATTTCTGGAAGTATATCAAGGAGATGTTGAAGAAGTTTGAGATGAAAAATTCTAAATCGTTTGCAACCCCTATTACTATTGATTGTAAGATAAGAAAGTATGGTGAATCTATGGATGTTGATAAAAAAAATAGGTCTATGATTAGAGGATTGTTGTATTTGACTGCTTCAAGACCAAATATTATGTAGGTTGTCTATTATGTTTCTAGATATCAAGCTAATCCTAAGTAATCTCATGATTAAGAAGTAGAGAGAATATTAAAATGTTTGAAAGGAACTCTAAGATTATGGATTATGGTATAACAAGGACAATGATTTCACTCTGAAAGCATATAAAAATAATGATTCGGTTGGATGTGTTGATGATAGGAGAAGTACAAGTGGTGGTTCATTTTTATTGAGAGATAGATTGGTCTCTTGGTTGGGTAAGAAAAATGATTCAGTGTCACTACCTACTATAGAAGCAAAACACATTCTAGCAACATCTTATTGCACTCATATTATGTGGATGAAGAAATTTTTTAGTGATATTAAGGTGAAGTATGATGAAACAATTTCTATCATGTGTGATAACACAAGTGCTATTAACATTTCAAATAATCCAAGGTAATGCATTCAAGGACTAAATGCAATGTAATCTGGTATCATTTATTAAGAGAGAAGGAAGTCAAATTAGAGTATGTTCCTACTAAAGAATATATTACAAATATGTTTACTAAGGCTTTGGTGAAGGATACCTTTGAGTGGCTCTGGTAGAAGTTGGGAAATATTACCCCTCCTTTAAAATAGATGCATTTAGTTGGTGCATCTATCTAGAGGGAATTATAAAGCTCATATTTTGCTCTTGGATAGATCTGATGGCTACTCTAAGGGGAACAGTGAGTGGTGTAGTTATTAATGTCTTATCAATAAGAGAAAGATAGAGTTTTGTAGAGTACCCTTTGTCCTCGATGTCAAAGGGGGATAGATATACCAAATGGGAAATGAACTAGTTGTAAGTTCAATTTGATTTGTTGTTAGTGATATGTATATGTTTTGACATCAATGACAAAGGGGGAGAATGTTGGAAACTTGATTTGTTGTGTTGTGTTGTCATTAACATCAATATATGTTGTAGAGGGTTCAAAAATGTATTTTCTAATGTTGTTGTATGGTCTAGTAGTAATATTTAGGTGTTTCCAAAAGGTTGGTGCAATGGAAGGTTCAATATGCAAAAAACAATATTTATGCAAGAAAGAGTTTTTAATGTCTCACTAGAAGAACACTTTTCATTCCTTTGGTATGTGAGGATTATAGAGTGTTTTTCTAAAGTGTTGATCTAAATATAATGTTTATGATCTATGTATATTGTACTATCAAGTTTATAAGTTCTCTATTGCTCAAATAGTGGAGTTAGCTGTTACTATTTTTGACAGTGGAAGTCCATCAGAATTGGTCTGGAGAATACTTCATAGTTCTTTGATTTGTGGATTCAAGTGTTGAAGCTTTGAGGACATTTTTATTTGGTTTGTGTAGTGTTCCAGTTCAATTTTTGGTGATGGTTTAACTAGAAACTGAATATATGGTATTTGAAGTTGTGTTGTTTGCTAGTTTTGTTTTCAATTGATTATGGTGATGTATCCTATATAGATCATGCCTCTTTGGTTCTGATGTGATTTGGTGGTTAAGTGTGTATGTTGATATGGGTCTCACCATGGTGTGTGTATATCTGCATTGCATTTTTTGGATTAGAGAATAGTTTTGAGCTGACAGGTTGGTGTGCTACATTGTTTATCTACACATTTCATTTGATGTTGACCTTAGAGGATGTGTTAGTGTGCACGTGGTTCATTGAAATCATTTGGAAGGGAGGTGTTATGATGTTTTTTGGTCCTCTCTATCTCCTAGAGTAGACCAAAATGAATTTTATATATTTTATTTTGTGGTTGACCTAGTTTAGGGTTTCAATGAATTATCTTGTATATATAGGAGTGTGTATGTATGAGTTGAGAATGGGATGTATGTAAATTGATATGAAGTAGTTTTGAATGATGCAAAAGTAGATTTGGCATTGAAAAAGTGTGAAAGACAATTGTAAAGACCATTGAGATAGAGTTTGAAGGCAGATGTGTTTTCTATGATATTGGTTGCTTGACACAGTGGTTCAAGGATAATTTCATGATTAGGAGATCTAAATAATTTAATTTATTTGATCCTTTGCACTTTTGAAAAGGTGTGTTCCTTTTGACAGTTTGTGCACCTTTGTATCTTACCCTAAGGTTGTGTGCCTTAGTCTTGCAAGTCCTTTTAGGGGTAGTTATCTCCTTGGCCTTGTGCCTAGACTTTGTAATCATTTATTTATATTATAAGTATGATTCTCATGTGGTTTTTCCCTATTTAGTATTTTCCACATAAATCTGGTGTTCATGTGTATGTTTTTCTTTGTACTTTCATATTTCATAATTATAGTAATGAGTTAAGTGTGGTTTGAATTTTAATTGATCAGAAGTAAAGTGATTTGAGGTCCAAACCGATTCATCCCCCCTCTTAGTCTTGTAGTGTATTCCACATATCCATCATTCATATATGTACTCATTTTGATCAAGGATTTTTCTTGTCTAGTGTATCAAATCTGGGCACACTAGCCATCTATCTTGTGGTGTTTGCTTTCTTGAACAAAGCTATTATGGTCTTTGTGAGGAGTTTTTTCTGTAGGTAGTTCATACTATCTGTTTCAAATGGCTCATGTAATTCTATGTTTGCAATTGTTGATCCAAGTTGGCAATTTAACATTGTCATTGATGGTCATGATCCCTATTTTGGCTAGCACTTTCATCAATCAATGGCCCACTCAAACAATTCATGATTGAAGCAATTTTTTCTTTAGATCAAGACATATCTATACAATTTTTCAAGCTTGTCTATGATCACACCATTGGCCACATTTACTTTTAGGTCTAAGTTATGGTATATGGATTGGGCTTTGTTCTCAGGTGTTTAATATTCTTTAAGATACTTTCTATGTGGGACTATTCATTTGTAGTGTGTGATTCTCTTTTTTTGTGTGGAAACCCACTTGCATGGTCAATGCCAGCCAATGTAATTTTTTTTAAAGCGATGGTTTGCATTACGAATTGGATCAAAGGGAAACGTTTGTATTTGAGGTGATATTTTTGTTTTGACAGTAATATATCATTGGGTCAAACTTTAGATTCTAAAGTGTTGGAAAAATATTTTGTGGTTTAGGGTTTACATTGCAAGTGGCCTTGATGCCCATTTCTATAGTGTGAGCAAAGGCTCATGTGGCTTGTGAAAGGCCCTCCCCTGTGCACACATAAGAAGTTTGTGTCTTGCTCTCATGTTGAATTTATTGACTTGAAATCAATGGTGTCTTAGCCATTGAAATTGTTGGCGTGGCGTGGGAAACTGCCACCAGTGATACTCTTGTGGGCTCGCTATTTTTTACTTGAAGTTGCCAATTTCCTTCTTTTTAGCCAAGTTGGAAATTTTTTTATTGGAACATATCTTGATATTTTGGTATCAAATTTTCATACTCCATATACTATTGGTGTTGGCATTTTGATGATGTTGTGATTGTCATTGATGGACACGCACTTGTTTTGAGATCACTTTCTTTATGTATGAGTTATGCTCAACTGGTATTTGTTCCAACCGGTATTATGTATTATAGTGTTTAGACTATTAGTGTTTTGCAGAAGATGTTTACCGGTCACAAACTGAGTGAAGACCCAAAGCGGTATGAAGACCTCAAGCGGTTCAAGGATCTCAAGAGATACAAAGAAACAAAGCGATAGTTAAAATTTTTCCAGTCTTCATTTTTGACAACTGACAATCGGTAAAATGTATGAACCGGTATTACTCTGTGATGAGTTACCAACTGACATTTCTGTGACGAGTTATCATCCACCAACACTTTGGCTATGATTTTGTGTCGTGTTACCAAATGTGTCTAGATGCACTAAACCTAGGAACTTGTAATGTAATCCTATTGGACCGACATGAAATTAGACTCCTTTATAAGGACATCATGTCTAGGGTTTTTAGTTGTAAATGAGGTTTTGTATGTGTGATCATAGAAGAGAAGATTAGGTCTATGTGAAGAGTAGGAGTGTGGAGATATTGAAGACTAAATTAATGCTCAAATGCATTAACAATGAGCTATCACAGATCTAACCAAGCATACTGTGCTAGTATCTAGATCACTCACTTGTTGATTACTCACATCTTCGACAAGTCTAAAACCCTTAATCGGGTAGGCCTAGCAAAGCCTTTGTAAATCCTCTAACAAGGTGGTTCACAACTAAGAATCTGAAATCCTCTCACAAGGTAGTCTTTAACAGGACTTATCTCCTAACAGAGATCTAGATTCCTAACAGGATCTATTCTAGTGAAGAACATTGTATGACCTTAACTGGTCTGGTTTCTATTCTGCAGATAGTTACTTGTGAGTTTATGCTCACCGTGGTTTTTCCCATTTGGGTTTCCATGTCAAAACTTCTTGTGTTATGGTGATTGTTCTCTTGTGGGTGAATGCTTTGTTTTCTATTTGGTTTGCATTTATCTTAACCGGTTTATTTGTAAATATGTCATACCGGTTATCTGCTAAACTGTTTAAGTGTTTGAGTTCAATTTTTTTTGGTATACTATTTCACCCCCCCCTCTTAGTATTCATCAATTGGAAATCTTCTTTTGGTGTCACTATCATGGTTCTAGTTGTTTTGCTTGCAATTACCTTTTGAAAATATTTTTTTGGAGCTTAAAGGTAGAGTACAATTTGTGGGAGGATTCTAAATCACTAGCTCAGTTCATTTTTTGGAGGTTTTAGCTTTGGATTTGACTCACATGGCTAAATTGGGTTTGGAGATTCTCACATTGCATAATTATTACACATGGAAAGTGAGGATGCAACATTTACTTTGGTCAAAAGGGTTTTGTTCAAATTTGTGTGAGACTCAACCTAATATTACTAGTGAGTTTGAGAGGTTTACACATTAAAATAAGTGTGATAAGGTGATGGTCTTGATTGCACTCCATATTTCAAAATCTTTATTTTTCCACATCAAAGATTGCACCACACCACAAGAGGTATGGGACAAACTTAAGGATATTTTTGGTTCAATTAGTGAAATTAGAGATATGCACTAGTAGAAAAAATAACATCTCTTTTTATTGATACATTTATATCTATTGAATATTATTTGGTTAAATTCAAGTCTATGTTCTCAATTCAAGGGTTGTGGGCAAGAGAAATTTGATAAAGTATATTTTCTTGGTTTTTTCAAAGTTAACAGATTTATTTTTTGTATTTTTCTACTTCCTTTTATTCCACTATGGATGGGTTGGGTGCACAATTTTCAATGGCATCATTTGAGATATTTTGTGAGAGGTTAACTAGGGAATAGTCAAAGATTAATCAAAATGATGTCATTAATTCCTATGCATTGATTGCCACTCCACCCAAAGAAAAAGGGAAACCTAAGAACAAACCCAACTCAAAATCTAGGGAATCTCCCCCCACCTCTTCTATAGAGAGTAATCCTAAGAAGGAGAGACAAAAACACACCTATTGTAATAAACCTGGGCATAGTGAATAAAATTTATATAAGAAAAATAGACCCATATGTGACTTTTGTAAGAAAGAGGGGCATGATGAACCTAATTATTACAAGAAGGAAATCCATGAGTTAAAGAAATTACTCAAGGAGCATCATATTTCACCTTCTTCTTCTTTTTCTAAGAATGGGGATACTTCTCTTAGATATAAAGGAAGGGGTCATGTATTTTCCACCACTCATGCACCTAGGGAAGCAGGGTAAGTTATTGATTCAAGAGCTTCAATTCACATCTCTCATTCAACAGATTCCATGATTCCAAGAATTCCCATAACACCATTATAGGATAAACTATGATTACAAATAATTAATTTATTCATATTGTTGGTGTAGGTGATAGTGTTTTGGGTATAATTTTATTAGTTAATGCTCATTGGATTCTTGACATTACTCTTAATCTAATACTAATATATCAGATCACACAATAGGGCAACACAGTTGAGTTCACTCCAAATTCAATGTTTAATTGTTTCCCTACATGAGATATTTTTGTAGTTGGTAGGGATAATCATCAGTCCAAGGTGCTTACCTTTAACATAACATGGGTTTTAGGACTTTGACACAATAGGACATCATTGGTCTTTCAGATTTAGAGTTCCAAAATGGTTTCATTTAAGGTCTTTCTTACTTTGCTTCTCATTCTTCTACTTCAAATTTGGAGGAAATTCTTGGGGATTTATCATTTCTTTCTACAGATTTTCCAATGGAGGATGTCCTTGAGTCTCATTCATTCATTATTTCTTCATTGATTGGGGATTTTCCTATTCTTGATGAGACCCTTGACTTATCTTTCAATTTTTCATTGGTAGGATTCCTCTTCATTTAATCATAGATATGGAGTTTCTTCTACATGCAATATTGGCTTCACTTCTTCCCAAGGGGAGACATGTTGTTTGCCATCATTATCTTACTTGGCATCTAAGATGCATTTCCATTTTTTAGGATATTTTATTATTGGTGGTACTATTATCTCAATCTTTCCCTTCATCGGAGGGGTATTTGTATTGTATTGCCATGATGGATGTTGTTCTTGGGGGCTATCATAGAGACCTCCATTCATCACTTCATGAAACCTCTTTCATCAGTGCTACATGATATTCATCTCTTTTTTGGAGAGGAGTTTTATTCTATGAAAATTTTGTTGGCAACAAGGCAACAAACTAAGAGGGGGAGTGAATCAGTTTGCTCACAAATTTTATTCAACTCAAACTCAATTTCAAATTTGAAAATTAATAATGAAAGCACAAATCAACACCACATCAATAACACACATAACACCAATATTTTTGACGTAAAAAAAAAGGTCAAGGGAGAAACATGGTGGGAACCTACCCACAATATGATGATACCCTTTTATAAGTATATGAAATATCACAATGGGGAATGCACATGCATTCAGGCACACTGCCTAGATCTCACTGCCCAAAAACAAACGGCAAGGGCTACAACCCTAGAAAGACTTGCTGTCTTACAAAAACATTTGAATTACATCTAGAAGATCATGAATTGATAAAATAGAATCTCCTCATTCCTGGTTACAATTCTAGTTAAGCACACAATTTGATCTTCTCTGCCACACTTCTTCACACTTTTGAAAGATTAAAACATTTGTTTGCACACTTATCCGATCACACACACTCAGATACACTCACAGATACATCTCTCATATGATTATTACATATATTTATATAAATCATCAACCTATGTTTCAAGGTCGGCTCAACACCCATCACAAATTACAAGAATATAACCACACACACTACAACATAACATGATGACCAAAACAATATCAACTAAGACATAGTATGGACTTAAGTAAACACCTCGAACAAGAAACACCTCCAATAATTATGCCTCGATCATTCACAACATGCTACAATCATCATGTTGGCCAAGAACATGAAGAACACTACTAGATTAAGAAAAATCATCAATAACATGCACATCGATCAATCCGAACCATCAACACGGATAGGACATGATCTAGAAACATCCACAAGAATCATGAATTACCATAGAAACAACCACAACATCACTACTTGCTAGAAACTTCATCATCATTATACCGAACCTCAAGAACACTAATTGAACTGGCTGTCAAACTAAAAGATTCACTTGTGGACCTCCAAATCATGAACCATTTGAATTGAGGACACATATGAATGTCCCAAACACTATTCTATATCCACAAACCAAAGATATTGCAACACAGAGCAATGCAGAGAAAAATATGGAACACTGAACAACACCGAATAACTGAGAAACCAATTGCAATACCAAATCTCATAACTCGATCAAATTTCCATGTAGACCATTGAAACTATAGCTGAATTGACTAGAGATACTTATCTGAAAACCCTTTAATTCATAACAAATCATCTACAATACACTAACCAAACCAAGTCATTTAATATGACTGCAACATTGAAACACACAGAGGAATATGTTGACACCAATGACAACACATCACTCCAACAAACTTCTTAACAATATCCAACAATCTCCCCCTTTGGCATTGATAGCAACATATGGATGTGAAAACCAATCAATGTCAAAGAAATCAACAACTCTCAACAATCTCCCTAAATATTCTCTCTCCCCTTACCAGATAATATCTTCCCCTGAGATCACTATATGGTTTTTCACATGATTCTCTCCCCCTTTGACATCAATGCAAAAGGCACATATTAGCAATCATGATTCTCTCCCCCTTTGGAACTAACTCAAAAAACTAAACATCTTGAACCACAATACTGACTACTCCCCCTAAGTAGCAGCCTCACTCATCAATCCACATCACAAGATATCTCTATGAAGTCCACCGGACTAATGCAAAAATCCATGCATCTTAGTTCTCATCAGGAGGAGAAATCGCCCCTAGCTTCTCTTTGGTATCTTTAGGCAAAGGCTTCATGAAGATATTTGCAAGTTTTTCCTTTGTAGATACATACTCCAATCTAACTTCCCTCGCATTCACCTTCTCTCTCAAGAAATGAAACTTGATTGATATATGCTTTGTCTTTAAATGTGGTACCATATTCTTAGATATGTTGATTGCACTTGAATTATCATAGCATATAGAAACAAGCCCATCAAAAATAACTCTAATATCCTTTAACATCTGCTACATCCATACCACCCGAGTACAATTGCTAGCAGCAATAATGTATTCAACTTCTGCAGTAGACAAAGAAATGGCATTCTACTTCTTACTCATCCATGAAACCAATCTCTTTCCTAAGAAAATGCACCACCCCTGGTACTCTTCCAGTCATCAACCCAATCAACTGTTAGAAATTTGGAGGAATTGATTATGTGTTGCATTGATGTTTGTGATTGATGATAACACCAGCTAGACTAGCTGCTTTGGTTGTTTATCGATATCTAGTTGGTCCTGGTAGGATGTTTGGTTTTTGGTTACATTAGATCATATTGATCCGATATGCTCCGATATTGTTTAGTCTAAGGAATTGGTTTGGATTGGTCATTCATGTGTTCCTGATGTGTATCGCATTCAATTGGTATTGATCAGATGCTATCTTATATGCTGGTAAGCTTGGTTTGTTGATCTGGTGAGGGTTTTGCCGATAGAGATTTGATGAAGATCTTTGATGTTATGCATAAGTGGTATTGGTGTGGCTTCTAGTAGAGATTGAGGATGCTAATGGTGATCATGTTCGAGACTTGGCTGATTGGGATCATTGCTTTAGTGTGTGTGGACCTAAATTGGGTCCTATGCTATCTAGGTTATGGACCGGTTTCTGTAACGTGTTGGAGAATGTTCCTGATGTGTTATCGGTGGGATTTAAGGATTGGTTTACATTGTTTTCAGCCTAAGATGACATGGTTGATCATTTGTTTATGGAGTAAAGTTATGAATTTATTATATTATCTTTTAGGTGGATGACCTAATTGTTTAGGTCTTGGGTTGGTATAAATATGATGTAAGATCTCTTTGTAGACCATGGTAGAAAAAATGAGATCATGTATGGTATGGGATTATGCAAATAATGTTGCAGAGGATTTGGTCAATCATTGGTGATCGAGTTGGGTTTAAGAGGATTAAGTCCTTCAGTATTGAGCTTAACCAGAACTGTACTCAGGCATGGGAGTTGTTATTCTTGTAGTTCAATCTTCATTCTGAATTGTTCTCCGATGTTTTATGTAGTCAATGAGACTCCTTTTGTGATGAGCAGTGTGCTCTAGGCTATTGGCCTTCTTTCATGTGTAAGCCCCTTATTGTAATATTTATTCATTTGATCAGTGGATATATATTGTGGGTCTCCAATCCCACTGTGGTTTTTCCTCTTTGAGGTTTTCCACTTATAAATCTATGATGTTATGGTGTTTATCTTTGTGGTTGCATTGTTGCTTATTGTTATAAGAATTTATGCTTACCAGTTGATAACTTGTTGTATTAATAAGGTTAAATTTCTCCATTTCAGTAGAACACTGATTCACCCCCCCCTCTCAGTGTTCTTGAATCCAAATAATTGGTATCAGAGCTTGGTGCCTCGGAGGAAGCTTAACAACTTGAGGGAGATCCTGAATCTGAAATCCATGGATATGAGTATGGAGAAACAACTTGAGGTAGCACTTGAAGATTATGATGTTGAAAGGATGAAGAACTTGAAGTTACAAGATGAATTGAATTATGCCAAGGAATTCATTCTTATCCTACAGGAGAGGCTGTCATCTGTTCAAGCTAGGAGAAAGGAACTTCTACAAAATCAGGATAATGAAGAGAAAGATGCCCTTAATGAAAGATGTCAAAAGTTGAGTCAAGAGAATATGGTCACGAGGAATAAAATGCAAGCCCTAACTATGAGGATGTCAAAGGAGATTGAAGACTGGAAGATGAATAAAGAAAACCTTGGGAGATCTCTGAAAGATAGATTTGAAGAATGCATCTAGTTGGCTCATGAAAATTATATGTTGAGAACTGAATTGGCACAATCACAGAACAATGAGCAAGAATTGGAAAGAATGGTAACAATTCTAAGAGATGATCTGGCTTTTGCAAATGAATACAAAAATAAGTTCAAGGTTAGTTTTGCTAAGCTTGATTAATTATTGAAGGATCAAAGGGACACTGGAGACACTAGAGGTCTTGGATTTGAGCATGGAGAAAGCTCTAGTACTGCAAATGAAGATGAGAAGGTCAACCAAAATCAGAGGTCATTGGTAAGGCAACCCAATGCACATAAATTCATTGGTAGATTTTTTGTTTGCAATATATTTGGTCATATGGCTAGACATTGTAGAAAAAGAGCAAATTAGAATAATAATAAAGCTCCTAGTCCATGTTCAAATTGTAAGAAGTATCGTCATAGGACAAAAGATTGCAGAATGAATGTAAAATGTCATGCATGTGAAAAGTTTGGACATATGGCTAATTAATGCAGGTCAAGGAATGGTCAAGGTTATAGTAAGGTAATTTAGAAGAACAATGTCACTTGTTATGCATTCAATGAAGTAGGACATATTGCTAAATTTTGGAGAAGCAAGAAACCATCGATAGGAAGTGATAATTCTAATGAGAAGGGAAAGCAATAGGGTTTATGATACTCAGAAGGATCATGAGATGAAGTGGGTTATGAAGTCTGAGGCTCAACCAGTAGAATAAATTACCCTAGATGTTATTTTGACTAAAGGATATACCCTGGTTACTCAACCAACAAAGCAGATTGTTCCTACACCAGTAGGAAACTCATCCAGTAACTAAGGCATTCGCCTTAGGGGGAGGAAAATTGATGACAGATCTTGCATTGCCTCTGGTAGTGGTCTGAAAGCTTGTTTCAAATCTTTGGAAGTTAGTTTGGAGGTTAACCGACAAAGACTTGTTGGAACTTGGATCTAGTTTGGTTCATCGGTAAGTCACGTTATGAATTATGGTTTGGTCATACATCTATAGTTAAGTATTTTAGAATCTTTGGTAATAAATGTTATATCAAGAGAGATGATTTCATTGGCAAGTTTGATCCTAGAAGTGATGAAGGAATATTTATTGGTTATTCCAATAAAGGCAAAACATATAGATGTTATAACAAGAGATTGCAGTAATGTCAAGGTGGATGAGTAGAATAGAGGTCAAATTAGAATTTATGAGCAAGAACCGATAGTGGAAATGGTCTTAACTGAACTGGTAACACCTTTACCAGAACAAAATGTAGAACCACATACTCTGACAATATCAGAATATTCAACAATAAATAAAGATCAGGAAAGAGGGATAGAGAGTCAGAAGATTCCTAGGTATGAAAGGCTGAATCATACCGAAGATTAGATATTTGGACAAGAAGAAGGTTGGTAGTTGATGAGGTATGGTTAATTTCTTTTATTGTACCAACATCAGTTATTGAATCTTGTAAGGATGAATGTTGGATGAAAGCTATGGAAGAGGAATTGGATCAGTTAGATAAGGACAACACATGGTTTTGGATGTTGGCTTGATTGGTTTGCAATCGATATTCTCAGAAGGAAGGAATTGATTATGTTGAATCCTTGCTCCGGTAGCTAGGATTTTCAGATATTTTCAAGGATTATCTGGTATGGTTTTTTTTTTATGATGACTTCACACTTTGAGCATGTTCAGATGCAGAATGGGTTAGAGATATAGGTAATCGGATAGGCTCATTTGGTGAAGCTTTCTTTCTTGGAAAGAAACTTATTTCATGGATCAGTAAGGAGAATTCATGTACTTCTTTATCTACTGTTGAAGCTGGCTATGTTGCTACTGCTACTAATTGTACACAGGTTCTATGGTTGAAGCATATGATGAAGGATATGAAGCTAGATTGTAATGTATCAATAGTTATTCAGTGTAATAACTCTATTGCTATTGTCATCTGATATTTCTATCAAGTATAATTTTTCTGAAGTATTTTGTGGAATAAAATGAAGTCACATTGGTTTCGGGAATCATTTGACCATTTGAGAGACAGGTTAAGGTTTTCTGCCCCTCCGGTAGAGACATGATGTAGAGGGTTTGGTGTTGTGCCCAACTTGATTGGTTTCTCTCTTCAAAGGGGTTTTCACTTCTCACCATCCAATGGTGTATTGCCTTCAGCCTTCCCAAGGCTTGGTATCCTTCTCAACGATCTCTCAGACTAAGACAACTCAAACTTGACAAGGAGTCTTCTATTCCTATTGACTCTTCCCCTCCAACCAAGAACACCTAGCAACCCTAAACCCTTAGCAAACAAGATCTTTTATCAAATGGTGAAGCATGACATTTGTGGATGAAAAACTATGTGATACATGGCTTTGGCATTGACTTGGACCTCTTGAACAGACTCTACAAGTTCCCCCAATATTGCTTACTCTTAGAGACCAAGTAAGGGCTACAAGCAATTAGGCCTCCTATTTGGGTTTTTGCTCAATGACTTCCCATATCCCTTAGCAACCGCTAAAATAAATTACATATTTGGATACCCTTTTGGATTCCCTTATAAATTTTACACTTTGGCATCTAGGTTTTGAGTTTAAGAGGTTTGTCCACACTACCCCTAATTAGGCTTATCCAGTCATATTAGAAGGAAGAATGGGAACTCATCTTAGGTTTATACATTTTCAAGGGTCCTTCACATTCCAAATTCACACACCCTTCAATCCATTGTCCAAGGGTTTCATCCACTTCTTTTTCTGCACAGGCTTGCCACATAAGAGATATCAAACCTAGGGCATCATCTTAAAATTAGAAAATGACACTTCCTACCTTCCAAACCACTTGGAACATTTAATATACAATCCAATTCAACATTACCCAAGGTTTCATTCCATTTCCAAGATGGAATGTTGAATTGTGACCCTTCTTGCATCAAAACCCTAATTTTAAGGGTTTCTCAGGCCAACGATAAAGAATTTTCTCTAACTTTCAAACCAAAGAGTTTCAAGAACTCACTCTAATGTAAAATGAAAGGTGATTCACAAACTCAATTTTTTCTACTCTCAATTCATTCCTATCATCTATACAAATCCGTACAACTACAGAAAACTCAAGGAAAATGGAGTAAAAATGTAGTTTTAGATTGGTTTGGAAATAAGAATTTCATTACCAGCTTCTCCTCACCTATTGGAATCATTCCTTAGGCTTATATCATGCCAAATAACTCCTCCAACCACCCACAATGTGTAAATTCAACCAACTAACCATTGAGTAACCAAAAAAATGCAAAAACTTATCAAAGTTGCTCATGACAACATTGCAACTTTTGACCATTATTACAATTTTGCTCTTGCCTTCACACCAAAAGGACACACAACCTATCTAAGACTCCTAAAAACCAAAAACACAAATAAAATTCCCATATAAGGCTTTGGAACAAATTGACACATTTTGGAGCATTATGGCTTGTTACATTGTCTTGGGACCACAATGGACATCACCATGGATCAACATGGATCAACACACATCCTACCACAAAACATCACCATAGAACAAAACACATCAAAATGATGCAAACATGTCTCCTTGTGCCCCTGAACCATACTCCTCGAGATAGGAAAACTCAAGTCCCTTGAGTTTCTAATTGGGTGACTATGGTTCCATGCTTGATGATATCACCTTTAGACATCCATGTAGCTTCAGATTCAAGAAGTCCCTTCCATTTGACCAAGTAGTCCTTTTACACTCCTTTTCTAGTTTGTTTGATTACCTTGGAGTCAAGAATGCACTCCAATTCCAATGGCTTGCTAGGTGGAAGATCCTTCACCCAATCTACATCCTTCTCCACAAGAGATGAATTAGGTGTTGCATCAGTCAAGGACCCCTTGAAAGCTGTGAGGTCACACACATTGAAGATGGGAGATATTCCCAAGTCTGGTGGAAGTTCAACTTCATAGGCATTGTTGCCAAATTTGTGGACCACCTAGAGAGGACCTATTTTCTTCATGAGTAGTTTGGAGGGTTGGCCCTTGCGTAGTCTCTCTTTCCTTAGGTAGGCCATCACCAAATCCCCTACCTTGAATTGAACATCTCTTTGCTTAACATCTGCTCTGAGTTTGTACTTATCAGCACTTTGTTGAAGTGAAATTTTGACTTGATGATGAATCTCCTATAGTAATGGAGAAGTCTTCTCCTTGGGCACTCCTTTTGTCCATGCCTCCAAGATCTGTAAGTTCAAGTATCCCTCTAGGATGTAAGCCACACACAACCTCAAATGGATTCCTCCCTGTACTCCTATTGACTAAATCATTGTATGTATATTCAACTTGTCCAATCACCAAGTCCCATCCTTGTCCATGCTACTTGGTAAGGCATCAAAGGAGATTGCCAAGTGATCTATTAATCACCTTAGTTTGTCCATCAGTCTGAGGATGGTATGCTAAAGAAAATGATAGATTGGTACCCAATTTCTTCCTAAGAGTCCTCCAAAAATGACCCACAGACTTGGAGTCTCTATCAGTGACAATATTGAGAGGTAAACCATGTATCCTTACAACCTCTTTGAAAAAAAGACCTGCAATATGATATGCATCATTTGTGAATTTACATGGCACAAAATGAGCCATCATACTAAACCTATTAACAATTACAAAGACACTATCAAACCCCCTAGGATTTTTGGGTAAACCAAGAACAAAATCCATACTAAGGCTTTCCCAAGGCCTAGTAGGAATTGGTAAAGGTTGATATAATCCAGCATAAGTTGAAACACCTTTTTCTCTTTGACAAATAGGACAATGCTCAACAAACCTTCTTACTTCTTCTTGCATCATAGGCCAAAATTAAAACCTTGATACCTGCTCCAAGGTCTTATCCAAACCAAAATGACCTCCAAGGCCACCATTGTGCTTTTCTCATGATATTTTCCCTCATAGAGCATTGAGGAATGCATAGTTGACTCCCCTTGAAGAGCAATCCATGCCGCAACATGAAATCAAGAAACTCAACATGAAAAGAGTCAACAAACTTGGTACATACTTCATATGCATCTTTAAAATCTTTTTCTTCCTTGTACATGGCTTTAAGAGAATCAACACCAATGCTTTGCAATTGAATTTCATGGACAGTGAGGGTTCTTCTACTCAAAGCATATGCAACCTTGTTAGACACACCCTTCTTATGATTTATGGTGAAGGTGTAAGGCTGGAGTTGTTCAACCCACTTGATGTGCCTTTGATTCAACTTCTCTTGTCCATTAAGAAAACTCAATGCACGGTTATCAGTATAAACAATGAACTCCTTTGGAAGAAGGTAATGGAGCCACTTTTTGAGTGCTTGCAACATTGCATAGAGCTCCAAATCATAGGTTTATTACCTTTGCTAAGCCTCATTCAACTTCTTGAAAAGAATGCCACTGGATGTCCTTCTTGAATAAGGACTGCACCTATTGTCTGTTGGCTTGCATCACATTCAACTATAAAGAGTTGATCAAAGATAGGGAGTCTCAAGGTGGGAATCTTTGCAACCTTCCTCTTCAAAATCTCAAAGCTTTGGGATGCCTTCTCTGTCCATTCAAACCTGTCTTTAATTCCTTCTTTTATAGTGTCAAGAATAGGAGCACAAACATGACTAAAACCTTTGATGAACTTTCTGATAACTCAATGATGAACCACTAGTACCAAACCAGTACTGAGAGGGGGGGGTGAATTAGTACAAACAACAATACAGTCCAAAACTAGTTTGATAGCAAATACTCCAAAAGACTAACAAATAGGGATACTGGTAAAACAGAGTGCAACCGACAACATCTAGTATAGCTCAACCAGTCATGAACCGGTCACTCAATAAGCTTTCCTCTTAGCTCAATACCACAGTATCATTATATTCTCATGCATAAACAAGTAAACTTAACCATCAGATCTTCACAATAGTGAGTTCAATATGTTTTATAGATAGGCATAAAACATAGAACCTTCATGTGCTTAACAGGTAAAACAAAGCATCACAAGACAAAAGCATTTCACATGACACACATTTTTCACGTGGAAACCCAACTGGGAAAAACCATGGTGGGGATGAATACCCACAAGCTACTTTTTGAAATCTTTAGAAGTCCACTTTGTTAGGAGCCTTGTTCAGTTAAGGACATTACAATAGGTTTTGGTAGGAACCGATCCTGTTAGGGATCACCCGGTTAAGGGTTAAACTCAGTAGGGTCACCTTGTTAGAGGATTTCATGAACTCAATAGCTGAAAGGATCTCCTAAGCTTCTCAAGCTTCTTAGAGCTCATTAGCCTCGAGTTACTCGGTTAAGGGATTTAAAACAAGCTGGTTAAGACCACCCGATTTAAGGGATTTTGAATCAAGCCAATTAAGGCTACCTTGTTAGGGGATTTTACAACTGTTGAAGTGGTTAGAGATCAACAGGTATTACAATGATCTGTTAACAACACTCAATACTAATGCAGATCCATTTTGGCTCATCTTCACCTTTTGCACATTCACTTTGCAGATATCTCTTCTCTCCTTTGGTCTGGCAAGAATCACGTATCACTTCCCTTGGATACACACTCACAACTTTTGCCAACAATCTCAGAAAGAAACACAACATCAACCTTATAGGAAACATACAGGTCGGTAGCAAAAACCCTAAACCCTAAACCTGTTAGGTTAAGCAATTCAAACGGTTTGATCCTGACCGTTGAATCATACTACATTAAATGCAACAATCTTGAATCGATCTCAAGACATTCTCCATCATCCATTATCCACCATTTTCATGGCGGCTGATAACCCATCATGCATTATCACCATTTGACAGACTTCACACTTTCCTGAGGTGGATAGGAATAGTCTTCTTCATGCAAGATCCTTCACGTGCATAGAGCTGACGTGGCAACACGATATGTCCTCCATCATACTGCTAACTCATCACACGAAGATTACCAATTGAGTCACTTGAGTTGCTCCAACCAGAAACCCTGAAGTGGAAGCTACCTACCAACCAGTAACCATACAATGCTTCCATGTGCTGGTTCACATAACTACATGTCGGTTCACCTTGAACAAATGTGCCGGTTCACTTTGGCATATAAACCGGTTCATACATATGCCGGTTCCTCTCTCTTCACCTATCACATGTGCCGGTTCTTACCATGTCTCATATTGACATCAATGAAAACATACAATATCATTATGTCTTCATGTCAGTTCACATATTGCCAACAATCTCCCCCTTTGGCATTGATGGCAATATACAAAAGATATCTTCTCTTCTTCACATCTTCTCCCCATTTGCTGCAGATATCTTTTCGCTTCACTCCTTCTCCCCCTTTGACAACAATGCCAAAGTGGAGGTACAAACATTTTTGTTTCATCATGCTACTCCCCCTGAGGAGTAGCATCCTTCAACACACCAATCAACCAAAACTTTGTCTTTCCAGTACCTAACTGATGTGGAACAATCACTTTTAGTTCACCTCCTGAAGGGGCAATACCCCTAATTCACCTCTCAAATACACAAATGCTATTTTTGGGAGAGGCTTGGTGAATATATCTGCTAACTACTCCTTACTGGACACATGCTCCAGTGCAATCTCTTTATTTTAAACCTTTTCCCTCAAGAAATGATATTTAAGCTCAAAATGCTTGGTTCTAGAATGTAAAACCGGATTCTTTGATATATTGATAGCACTTGTGTTATCACATAATATACTTACCAGTTTAGATACATGGATCTTGAAGCCTTCCAGTACATGCTTCATCCAAATTGTCTGAGTGCAGTTCATGAAAGCTGCAACATACTCCGCTTCCGCTATAGACTGAGAGATGCAACTCTATTTTTTACTCATCCATGAGACCAGTCTACCACCGAGAAAGAATGCACCACCGGTTGTGCTCTTGCGGTCATCCACATTATCGACCCAATCAGCATCTGTGAATACTTTCAGATTGAAATTATTGTTGTATGGGTACCACAATCCATAGTCATCTATTCCCTTAAGATACCTAAGAATCCACTTGACTGCACTTAAGTGAGACTCTCTTGGACTCTTCTGGAACCTTATAGTGATGCCAACTACATGGGCAATATCCGGTCTACTATGCACTACATAATGCAACTTACCAATCATTGATTGGTATTCCTTCTCATCAACCAGTGCGAAATCATCTTCCTTTGTCAATTTGCAACCGGTCACCATTGGTGTACCAACTGGTTTGCTATCTTCCATGCCAAAAGTCTTCAACACCTTTTTGACATATTTGGACTGAGTGATGAAGATTCCATCTGCTGGATCTGTAGTCCAATGAAGAACTTAATCTCCCCTATGAGTGACATCTCAAACTCTTTCTTCATCTCATCAGCAAACTCATGACTCATCTTATCATCTCCAGCAATGATGATGTCATCAACAAAAACTTGACAGATCAGGATCTGATCTCCTTCAGATTTCAAGTAGATGTTGCTATCTTCACTTGATCTCTCAAATCCAATCTTCACAAGATGGGAATGTAGGCACTCATACCATGCCCTAGGTGCTTGCTTTAGACCATATAATGCTTTATGTAGCCTACATACCATGTCACTGTCTTTAGATAGGGCAAACCCATCTGGTTGCTCAATATACACCTCCTCTTCAAGTACACCATTTAGAAATGCAGATTTTACATCCATTTGATATACCTTGAATCTCTTAAAAGCTGCATATGCAAGAAGCATATGAACTCCTTCCAGTCTGGCTATAGGAGCAAAGGTTTCCCCATAGTCTTCACCTTCTTCTTGAGCATATCCTTTGCATACCAATCTGGCTTTATTCCTAATCACTGTGCCATCCTCATTCAACTTATTTCTGAACACCCATTTGGTGCCAATGACATTTTTATGCTCTAGTCTGGGTACCAAGGACCATGTACCATTTTTCGCTATCTGGTTAAGTTCTTCTTCCATTGCCTTGATCCAGTCTTCATCTTTATGAGCCTCTTTGAATGACTTAGGCTCAAGTTCAGAGATCATACATAAGTTTTCTCTGATCTTTCTTCTAGTAAGGATTCCTGCATCCTTATCACCTATGATCTGCTTGGGATCATGATTCAACTTGACATACCGAGGAATGGTCTTAATTGGTTCTTCTTGCTTTTCTTCGTCATCCTCATCTTCATCAGTATCAGCATTCACCGGTTCAAGAACACTGTTACTGGTACTAGGTTGACTGACAACCAGTTCCTAGAAGGTTGCAACTGGTTCATTTACAACTTGCTCACACTATCGATTTCCTGAGTCTTCTCAAAGGATTCATCAACTTTTACATTGATACTTTCCATAATTCTCTGAGTCCTATTGTTATAGCACTTGTAAGCTTTACTCTTGGTGGAATATCCTAGAAATATTCCCTCATCACATTTAGCTTCAAATTTACCCTGATGATCACTCCTCTTGATGTAACATTTGCTTGCAAATACCTTAAAGTAGTTAACCACAGGTGTCTTACTGGTCCAATACTCATAAGGAGTTTTGTCCTTACTCTTTTTGATGAGTACCCGGTTCATAGTGTAGACTGTAGTGCTCACCGCTTCTCTCTAGAAGGTGTGAGCAACCTTTCCTTGGATCAACATGGTTCTAGTTGCTTCAACCATAGTCTAGTTATTCCTCTCTACTAGGCCATTCTGCTGTGGAGTCCGGGGGGCAGACAACTGTCTCTTGATGCCAAATTCTTCACAATACTTGTTGAATTCATTGGAAGTGAATTTCCCTCCTTGATCAATTTTGAGACATTTGATCCTTTTACCACTTTCCTTCTCCACTAATTCTCTGAATGCTTTGAATTTCCCAAAAGCTTCAGACTTGTCTTTCAAGAATGTGACCCACATCATTCTTGAGCAGTCATCAATGAGAATCATGAAGTACCTATCACCCTACACACTTCTAGTTTTCATAGGACCACATAGATCAGTATGCACAAGATCAAGCAAGTTGTCAGCAGTGAAAGATTTACCTTTAAAGGTTGAGGAAGACATTTTCCCCAATTGACATTCTCTACACAAGGTATTATCTAGTTTGCTCAACACCGACAACCCTCTAACTGCCTTGATCTTACTAGCCTTCACAATGTTGTCAAAGTTCACATGACAGAATCTCCTATGCCATATCCAACTATCATCAAGCTTAGCCATAAGACATGTACTTATATTAGCATTTAGATGAAATAGGTTACCTTTAGTTTGCATGCCAGTGGCTACCAATTTACCATCTTTACCTTTGATTCTACAAACTCCATTCTTGAATTGCAGAGTGAGACCACTGCCATTTAGCTGGGCAACACTTAGAAGGTTGTGTCTGAGACCATCAACCCAATACACATTGTCAGCACTACTCTTTCCATTCAAAGAGATGGACCCTCTGCCTTTGACCATACATGGTGCATCATTTCCAAAGCGAACCACACCACCATCATACTCCTCTAAGGATAGAAACTTGCTCCAATCACCAGTCATATGGTGAGAATAGCCGCTATCAATGATCCACTCATTAGAATCATCAAACCGGGAGATAAGAGCCTTCTTGTTTGCCACATCTTCCTTTACAGCAACAAACACAATGTCTTCATTCTCTTCATCTTCTGATTCCTCATCTGTGACACCTTCATCAACTGCCACAAAACAATTTCTCCAGTTTCCTCCTTTGAATTTCTTGGACCTTTCCGGTTTATCCTTGTTGTCACTATTAGGATAGTTCATAGCAATATGTCCTATCTGGTTATAGGAGAAACATTTCAAAGGAAGCTTACCTTTGTATTTACCAGTCCCTTTTGGGAATCTCCTGGCTAGAAGAGCTTCAAATTCCATTAGAAACTCTTCATCCTTCATTTCTCTTTTCTGATTGGGTTCCCTACTAGTGCTAGCCTCTTTTCCTTTTCTGGATGGTATGGAAGAAGCTTTAAAATTTGATTCTAACTTTTGAACACTACCATCAAAACTATTCAGCTCATAGGCTGTCAACTTGGCTATGATGGAGTCCAAGGATGCCTGAGACTTGTCTATTGATCTTAGCTCCTGAATAGCAGCAACCCTTATTGCATAGACTGACAACATGGATCTCAGGACTTTACTTACCATAGTGGAATCTTCTATTTTGCCACCTGCACTCTTTATTTCTCTGACAACTGTTTTGATTCTTATTCCATACTGCTGAATGGTCTCTCCTTCAACCATCCGCATGTCTTCAAATTTCCCTCTCAAGCTTTCTTCCTTAGCCTATTTTACATGCTCATCACCACCATAGATATTTTCAAGAGCATCCCATACCTCTTTCAGGTTTGCCTTCTCCTAAACATCAATAAAATCAATGTCAGATAAGCTACTGATGAGGGTTTCCATGACTTGCCCATTTTCTTGTATCTCTCTCTTTTAGTCATCGGTGAGAGTACTGGTAGGAACAACATATACATTTTCAACATAACTCCAGTGTTGAACACCCATGCTTTTGATGAATATCTTCATCCTATCTTTCCATATACCAAAATTTTCCCTATTAAACTTTGGACCTTCCCTCTTCATAATTTGTCTAGGATCTTTTCCTCAAGCAGTTAGGCTTACAGGACAGAGGACCTGGAGGAGCTTTGATACCAATTGATAACTCAATGATGAACCACTAGTACCAAACCAATATTGAGAGGGGGGGGGGGTGAATCAGTACAAACATCAATACAGTCCAAAACTGGTTTGACAACAAATACTCCAAAAGACTAACAAATAGGGATACCAGTAAAATAGAGTGCAACCGGCAACATCCAGTATAGCTCAACAAGCCATGAACCAGTCACTCAATAAGCTTTCCTCTTGGCTCAATAACACAATATCATTATATTCTCATGCATAAACAAGTAAACTTAACCATCAGATCTTCACAATAGTGAGTTCAATATGTTTTATAGATAGGCATAAAACATAGAACCTTCATGTGCTTAACAGGTAAAACAAAGCATCACAAGACAAAAGCATTTCACATGACACACATATTTTTCATGTGGAAACCCAACTGGGAAAAACCACAGTGGGGATGAATACACACAAGCTACTTTTTGAACTCTTTAGAAGTCTGCTCTATTAGGAGCCTTGTCCAGTTAAGGACATTACAATAGGTTCTGGTAGGAACCGATCTTGTTAGGGATCACCCGGTTAAGGGATACCCGATTAAGGGTTAAACCCGGTAGGGTCACCTTGTTAGAGGATTTCAAGAACTCAATAGCTGAAAGGATCTCCTAAGCTTCTCAAGCTTCTCAGAACTCATTAGCCTCGAGTTACCCGGTTAAGGGATTTGAAACAAACTAGTTAAGACCACCCAATTTAAGGGATTTTGAATCAAGCCAGTTAAGGCTACCCTGTTAGGGGATTTTACAACTGTTGAAGTGGTTAGAGATCAACGGGTATTACAATGATCTGTTAATAGCACTCAATGCTAATGTAGATCTATTTTGGCTCCTCTTCACCTTCTACACATTCACTTTGCAAATATCTCTTCTCTCCTTTGGTCTGGCAAGAATCACGTATCACTTCCCTTGGATACACACTCACAACTTTTGCCAACAATCTCAGAAAGAAACACAACATCGACCTAATAGGAAACATATAGGTCAGTAGCAAAAACCCTAAACCCTAAACCTGTTAGGTTAAGCAATTCAAATGGTTCGATCCTAACCGTTGAATCATACTGCATTAAATGCAACAATCTTGAATTGATCTCAAGACATTCTCCATTGTCCATTATCCATCGTTTTCATGGTGGCTGATAACCCATCACGCATTATCACCATTTAACAGACTTCACACTTTTCTGAGGTGGATAGGAATAGTCTTCTTCATGCAAGATCCTTCACATGCATAGAGCTTACATGGCAACATGATTTGTCCTCCATCATACTGCTACCTCATCACATGAAGATTACCGATTGAGTCACTTGAGTTGCTCCAACTAGAAACCCTGAAGTGGAAGCTACCTACCAACCGGTAACCATACAATGCTTCCATGTGCCTATTCACATAACTACATGCCGATTCACCTTGAACAAATGTGCCACTTCACTTTGGCATATAAACCGGTTCATACATATGCCAATTCCTCTCTCTTCACCTATCACATGTGCCGGTTCTCACCATGTCTCATATTGACATTAATGACAACATACAATATCATTATTTCTTCATGCCAGTTCACATAATGCCAACACTTTCTATAAAAATAAGCCAATCCATGAAAGCTCCTAACATCACCTAATATCATAGGTGTAGGCTGATTGACAATAGCTTCAACCTTTGAAGGTCCCATTTTCAAACATCCACTAGAAAGCACAAAGCCTAGATACACCAATTCAGTTTTCATGAATTCACACTTCTCTAGATTGATTACCAATTTCTCCTCTTGAAGCTTTCTCAAAACTTGATCCAAATGCTTCAAATGTTATTCGTTGGACTTGCTAAACACCAAGATGTCATCAAAATAAATAATAATTTTCTTTCCAATAAATTCAACCAATACCTCATTCATGAGGTGCATAAAGGTACTAGGTGCATTTGTGAGCCCAAATGGCATCACCATCCACTCATATAAACCCTCATTTTTTTTAAAGGTTTTCTTCCACTAATCACCTGGTCTGATTCTGATTTTATGATAGCTTGATTTCAAATCAATCTTTGAAAAATAGCATGATCCCCCAAGATAGTCCATTAGGTCTTCAATCCTAGGCATAGGAAACCAGTACCTAATTGTGATCTTATTGATGGCCCTAGAATTAGTGTACATCCTCCATGTTCCATCTTTTTTTGGTGCCAAAATAGTAGGTACAACACATGGGCTCAAATTCTCCCTAATAAACCCCTTATCTATAAGTTCTTGCACTTGTCTTGCTATCTCTTCATTTTGACTAGGAGCCATCTTGTAGGCAACTTTGTTAGGAAAGGTTACACCATGGATTAGATCAATTTGATGACTAATATCTCTGATTGGAGGCAAGTTATCAGACATGTCTTTGGCTACAACCCCTTTATATCTATCCATCATGACTTTCACTTCACTAGGAATCTCCTTATTTTCTCCATTTCCCGGTTTAGGTTCATCCCTTGGGTGCAAAACTAAAGCAAATCCTTGGGTCCCCTCTTGCTTGAGGATCTCTGAAAACTCCTTACCACTAAGAAACATGACACTTGGACTAACAATATTCTCTTCCCCTTGGTCAGGTAAAGGATCCATCCTAAATTGTGTACCATTCTTGGTAATGATGTACACATTATTCTCTCCATCATACTATTCTTTGACACTATATTGCCAAGGGTGGCCTAATAATAGGTGACAAGCATCCATAGGTAGAATATCACACAAGATTCTATACTTATAATCTCCCATTTCAAAATCAACCCAAGTTTGTTCATCTAGTACTACATGTTGTCCTTTGTTAAGCCAAGACACCCTATAAGGACTCACATGTGGTAACCTTTTCAACTTTAATTTCTCTACCATTTCCAAAGCAACAATATTATTTCTGGATCTAGAATCAACAATTACCTTACAAACCTTATTATGAGACTTACAAGTGGTCTTGAAGAGTGACTTCCTTTGTGGAGACTCCTTGTGTTGGTGTACCTTCAGTAATGTCCTCCTTAGCATAAGACTATCTCCACTCAATCTAGGACCTACATTTCCCATGGGAGAATTAAAAATTTGACTATCATCCTCTTGCACAAGTTGGTTCCTTCTGTCTGGTCCATGTGAACTAGAAGCTTTCTTAGGGTATCTACTCATGCTATGGCCCACTCGATTGCAATTGTAGCACTTGCCGGTGAAAACACCTGGACCTCTACCTTGACTTCCTTGTCTACCCCTGCCAAAAGGTCTCCTTCCTCCTCTAAATCCTCCATTCCTATTATTGAATTCTCCATTGGGATCTTGTTGACTTGAGTCACCATTTTTATTAGGAGTGTTCCTTCCTCCATAGCCACCTCTACCTCTGAAATTTTTCCCTCCTCTTCCTCTATTGTTTTTCTCTCCTCTCCTCCTTATCTTATCTTCCACTCTCAATGCCAATTGAAAACACTTGTGTATAGTGTCCAAAGCCAAGATGCTTATCTCATCTTGAATGTTTTTCCTAAACCCATTCAAGTATCTAGCCACCTTCTTCACCTCCTCTTCATGCTTCCTTGATATAAGATAGTTTGTGGAATTATTCAGTATATGCACTCACATCTAACTCTTTCTATCTAATATTTTGTATCTTCTTGTACATCTGCACCTCATAGTCTATTGGTAGAAATTGGCTCTTGATTTTGTTCCTCATCCTCTCCCAAGAGGATATCTTCTTCTTCCCTTCATTGACCCTTTATTATTGTAATATCATCCACCAAAACAAGGCAGACCCCTTGAGTCTAGATTTAGCCAAACTCACTCTCTTCTCCCCAAGAATTTTGTTGTATTCAAAGTGGTTGTTGAGTGCTTCTATCCATTCAAGCACCTCTTCACCATCCATGCTACCACCATAGGTAGGCAAACTCTCTACACTGTCTATGTTTAATGACTTCAAAGCATCCAAGAACATCTTTTGATCAAGTTCCATCTCTTGAGCCTCTTTAGCAATAGCCTCCTACTCCTCATCCTCTTTCTCTTCCTCTGAGTCATCATCCCATGCTTTGTCCTTTCCTTTGGATTGTCCGATCTCTTTGAGTTTCTCAACAAGCAACTCCTCTACCATCTTCTTTATGGCCTCTAGGTTCATTGCCTTAGGAGGCATTGTATTATCCTCTTCTCCCAATTATGTGTTTGACATACACTACTTCACCCCAAGTAATAGCTCCGATACCAATTTGATGCAGAGGGTTTGGTGTTATGCCCAAGTTGATTGGTTTCTCTCTTCAAAGGGGTATCCACTGCTCACCATCCAATGGTGTATTGTCTTCAGCCTTCCCAAGGTTTGGTATCCTTCTGAAGGATCTCTCACACTAAGACAACTCAAACTTGACAAGGAGTCTTCTACTCCTATTGACTCTTCCCCTCCAACCAAGAACACCTAGCAACCCCAAACCCTTAGCAAATAGGATATTTTACCAAATGGTGAAGTATGACATTTGTGGATGAAAAAAAATGTGAGACGTGGCTTTGGAATTGAATTGCACCTCTTGAACATATTCTATAAGTTCCCCCAATATCACTTACCCTTAGAGACCTAGTAGGGGCTACAAGCAATTAGGCCTCCTATTTGGGTTTTTTCTTAATCACTTCTAATATCCCTTTAAAAACTATAGAATAAATTGAATATTTGGATACCCATTTGGATTCCCTTAGAAACTTCACACTTTAGCATCTGGGTTTTGAGTTGAAGAAGTCTGTCCAGACTACCCCTAATTAGGCTTATCTAGTTGGTATTGGAGATTAGTCACCAAAAGTCTTCACTAGTCATATTAGAAGGAATAATGGGCACTTTTCTAAGGTCTTTACATGTTCAAGGGTCCTTAACATTCCAAATTCACACACCCTTCAATCCGTTGTCAAAGGGTTTCATCCACTTCTTCTGCTGCATAGGCTTGCCACATAAGAGATGTCAAGCCTAGGGCATCATCTTAAAATTAGAAAATTACACTTCCTACCTTCCAAACCACTTGTAAAATTTAATATAAAATCCAATTAAACATTCCCCAAGGTTTCAATCCATTCCCAAGATGGAATTTTGAATTGTGACCCTTCTTGCATCAAAACCCCGATTTAAAGGGTTTCTTAGGCCATTGATAAAGAATTTCCTCTAACTTTCAAACCAAAGAGTTTCAAGACCTCACTGCAACACCAAATGAAAGGTTATTCATAGCCTCAACTTTTCCTGCTCTTAATTCATGCCTATCGTTCGTACAAATCCATACAAGTGCAGAAAACTCAAGGAAAATGGAGTAAAAATGTAGTTCTAGACTTGTTTGGAAACAAGAATCTCATTACCAGCTTCTCCTCACCTATTGGAATTATTCCTCAGGCTTATATCATGCCAAGGAACTCCTCCAACCACCCCCAATGTGTACATTCAACCAACTAACCATTGGGTAACCAAAAAAATGCCAAAACTTGTCAAAGTTGCTCATGACAACATTGCAACTTTTGACCATTATTACAATTTTGCTCTTGCCTTCACACCAAAAGGAAAAGAATGAACACACAACCTATCTAATACTCCTAAACACCAAAAACACAAATAAAATTCCCATATAAGGCTTTGGACCCAATTGACACATTTTGGAGCCTTATGGCTTATTACATTGACTTGGGACCACCATGGATCAACATGGATCAACACACATCCTACCAGAAAACATCACCATAGAACAACACACATCCAAATGATGCAAACATGTCTCTTTGTGCCCCTACACCAAGACCTAAGTGATGCTATTTGGTATCAGTCTGGTATGCATTATCTGAGCTATCATTCATTTTGGATTGATGTGGTGATGCTACTACTTTGGGGGAGTAGTTAGTCTTGTGATTTAGTGGTTAATATTTTTGCTTTGATATTTATGTCAAATTTATAGCATTGATGTCAAAGAGGGAGAGATATTCATGTGAAAAACATAAAGAGTTATATACATTAGAGGGAAAGATATTTATGTGTAATATAGAGCCTAATTGAGATATCAATCTGAGGGGGAGATTATTGGAACAAGAAGGAGAAACATAATTTCAGATTGGTTGTATCCCATTGGGGGATTTTGATTTGGGTCTATGGATGGTTATTTGGTATAGAGACATTTCTAAATCTTATTATCATATCATGTTGTGGGAGATTGTTGGTTGTCTTCAATTGGGGGAGACTTGTTTGGCATTTCTTGGCACTTGGATGTTTTTCACATCTAGGATTTCCATCAATGCCAAAGGGGGAGAATGTTGGCAATTTGGAGGAATTGATTATGTGTTGCATTGATTTTTGTCATTCATGGCAACACTAGCTACACTAGTTGCTTTGGTTGTTTACTGATATTTGGTTGGTCCCGGTAGGATGTTTGGTTTCTGGTTGGATTAGATCATATTGATCCGGTATGATCCAGTATGCTTTGGTCTAAGGAATTGGTTTGGATTGGTCATTCATGTGTTCCTGATGTGTATCACATTTAGTTGGTATTGATCCAATGATCTAATTCTATCTTATATGCTGATAAGCTTGGTTTATTGATCTGGTGAGGGTTTCATCGATAGAGCTTTGATGAAGATCTTTGATGTTATGCATAAGTGGTGTTGGTGTGGCTTCTAGTAGAGATTGAGGATGCTAATGGTGATTGTGTTTGAGACTTGGCTGATTGGGATCATTGTTTTAGCATGTGTGGACCTAAATTGGGTCTTGTTCTATCTAGTGTATGGACCAATTTCTGTAACGTGTTGGAGGATGTTCCTGATGCGTTACCGACGGGATTTAAGGATTTACATTGTTTTCAGCCTAAGATGACATGGTTGATCATTTATTTATGGGGTAAAGTTATGAATTTATTGTATTATCTTTTAGGTGGCCAACCTAATTGTTTAGGTCATGGATTGGTATAAATATAATGTAAGATCTCTTTGTAGATCATGGTAGAAAATAGGAGATCATGTATGGTATGGGATTATGCAAATAATGTTGCAGAGGATTTGGTCAATCATTGGTGATCGAGTTGGGTTTATGCAAGAGGATTAAGTCCTCTCGTATTGAGCTAACCAAAACTGTACTCAAGCACGGGAGATGCTATTCTTGCACTTCAATCTTCATTCTAGATTGTTGTCTGATATTTTATGTAGTTAGTGAGACTCCTTTTGTGATGAGAAGTGTTCTCTAGGTTGTTGGCCTTCCTGCATGTGCAACCCCCTTATTGTAATATTTATTCATCTGATCAGTGGATAGATATTGTGGGTCTCCATTCCCACCGTGGTTTTTCCTCTTTGAGTTTTTCTGCATATAAATATATGGTGTTATGGTGTTTATCTTTGTGGTTGCATTTTTTCTTATTGTTATATGATTATATGTTTATCGGTTGATAAGTTGTTGTATTAATAAGGTTATATTTCTCTATTCTAGTAGAACACTGATTTACCCCTCCCCCCCACCTCTTAGTGTTCTTGAATCCCAACATCAACATTAGTAAAGGCAATCAAAGTAAAATCATCATCTTTAGGATACCACAAACCAAAAGAAATTGTCCCTTTCAAATATCTGAAAATTCTCTTTATAACAGTAACATGAGATTCATTAGGATCAACTTGAAATATAGCAACAAGACAAACAACATTCATAATATCTATTCTAGTCTAAGTCAAATATAACAATCCATCAATCATAGATCAATATCTAGTCTGATTTCCTTTCAGAGAATCATCATCCTTAGTCAATTTATATCCAGTCACCATAGGAGTACCAACTGGCTTTGAATCATCTAAACCATACTTCTTTAACAATTCCTTCACATACATGGACTAAGATATAAAAATAAATTTATCCAACTGAGTAATTTGCAATCCCAAAAAGAATTTCATCTCACCAATCATAGACATCTCAAACTCATTTTGCATTTCATCACAAAATTCTTGCACAAACTATCATTTCCACCAAAAATAATATCATCAACAAAAACTTCAAAAATTAAAATGTTTTTATGATCAATCTTGAAGTACAAATTACTATCAGTAGTACCTTTATTGAATCAAATATTTACCAAATACTTATCCAATATTGCATACCAATCTCTTGGGGATTGCTTCAATCCATACAATACTTTCTTCAATCAGCAAACCATATCTCCCTGATCTATCAACTGAAATCCATCTGTTTGCTCTATATAAACTTCCTCTTCCAACTCACCATTAAGAAAGGTTGACTTGATATCCATCTGATAAACTTTGAAATATCTATAAGCAACATAAGCAAGAAATAATCTAAGAGCTTCAATTCTTGCCACCGGAGCAAAAGTCTCCTCAAAGTCAATTCCTTCCATCTGAGAATAACCCTTACAAACAAGTCTTGCTTTGTTCCTAAAAACTTCACCTTTTTCATCCAATTTATTTCAGAAGACCCATTTAGTCCCAATTACATTTTTATCCTTAGGTCTGGGAACAAGAATCCATGTATTATTCTTTTCAATCTGGTTCAATTCTTCTTCCATTGCTTTAACCCAATTTTCATCTTTGCATGCTTCACTAACATCTTTAGGTTCAATCTTAGAAATCAAGCAATATTCATCAACAATTCTTCTCCTAATCATCAAACTTTTATTCTTATCTCCTATGATTTGATTCTTTGAATGATTCAATCTCACATACTTGACAGTCTTAGGATTTTCCATATTTTTCAGACTCTTGAGTTCTTTCTTCTACACTAGCACCTGTACCTTCTCCTTCATTCTCAGGCTTTTTCGGAGCAATCTGAATTTGATTTTGGGTCTACACTTTCTTTCCTTTATCTGAACTGATATCCTGATCATTTGATTTATCTCACATTGCTTTCATCAACTTCCACATTAGCACTTTCAACTATCTTCGTCAATCTCTTATTATAACACTGGTAGGCCTTTCTCTTAGTAGAATAACCAAGAAATATTCCTTCATCACATCTATCATCAAACTTTCCTAGATCTTCATCTCTTTTGATATAGCATTTACTACCAATTTTTTTGAAATATCTAACTGCAGGAACATGACCAAACCATAACTCATAAGGAGTCTTACCAGTATCACCTTTAATATGCACCCAGTTAAGAGTGTATACATCAAAACTCATAGCTTGTCTCCAATAGATATGCAAAACATTTCCTTCAATCATAATGGTTCTAGCAACTTCTTGAATTGTCTTGTTCTTTCTTTCCACAACACCATTCTGCTGAGGGGTTCTTGGTACAGATAACTATCTCTTCACTCCGTGTTATTCACAAAATACATTAAACTCACCAGAAGTGAACTCACCACCTCTATTAGATCTTAGACACTTAGGCTTCAGTTTAGTCTCAGTCTCAACCATATCTTTGAAAATCTTTAACTTCTCCAAGGCTTCCGATTTTTCCCTTAAGAAAGTAACCCACATCATCCTTGAATAGTCATCAATCAACAACATGAAATACATGTCACTCTACAAGCTTCTCACTATAGAAGGGCCACACATATTAGTATGCACAAGATCCAACAATGCATTAGAACTATACTATTTTCTTTTAAAAGTAACTCTTGTCTGCTTCCCTAATAGACATTCTTTACATACCAGATTAGTAGGCTTCACCAACTTAGGAAGATCTCTTACTTCTCGAGTAGAAATTATATTAACCATGCAATCAAAATTCACATGACACATCCTTCTATGCCATAACCAGCTTTGATCAATCTGAGAAATCAAACAACTTTTACCACTAGCATTAAAGTTTTTGTTCCTGATGCAATCTCAATTCTAGAGCTACTCAAGATCTTACATTTTCCATTCTTGAATTTCAAATTATTTCCCTTGTCAACCATCTATCTAACACTCAAAATCTTATTCTTTAGACTATCATATCCAACACTCCAATGACAACACATCACTCTAGCAAACTTCTTAACACTATCCAACATTTTTCCCATTTTTTTTGTTTGTAAGAGATTAGTTGCATGATTAGTTGTACATGGGTACCTAACATGGCCTAGTTTCCAAGACCTATCATCATATCATATTGTCTTTTACATAATAATTCTTCACTCTAAGTTGCACTTAAGGGGGGTGTAGGAGTAAATGTACTTTAATTTATGGTTGCTTAATTTCAAATTTGGCATTTAAGAACAACATGGAGCACAAACAAGGAGGAGTCATGGGTAGGATATTTAGGGTTTTTGCAAGTGACTAAGATGAAGGTGGAGATGGTGTGGATGATGAAGATGGGTTCAATTAGGCTATCTTTGGCTTGGTTTTGCTTGTGGCTAGGATCTCTATTCTTGTCATACCTTGTCTTTTGGGGTTCTTCTTTGGTTATTGGTCTGGGTATCTTTTGACTCTATTCCTAGTGGTGGCTACTAGTTTGGGTGCTACTAGCATTTGGTCGAGGGTTGTTCATTGCTTGGACTTATGGATCTATGATAGAGAGTGTTTTGATGCATAGTCTTGTCTTTTGGGCTACTTTTCTTTGGTGTTTTTTGGGGGGATTTTCTTTCCCTTGCCATTCTTCTCCTATGGGAGCCATTTTCTATTGTTAATTTGATTTCTAGGTTGTATAATTTGTAACTTTTGTTTTCAAATTTGATCTTGGGGATTCATAATTACACTTAATAGATCTGATTTATTTGCCATTTCACATATGATTACATTTCCTTTCACTTTTATTTATCAAAACCATGTGTTGAATAATGGTTTCTTTCACTTTACATTGGTTCTTTTCATTCATAACATTTTGACATATTTCATTTTTAGAATTTCCAAAATGATTCCTATTAATCAATTAAATATTGAAAACTTTTATCGATGATGCATGTTGTTTTATGGTGAAAGTTTTATGAAAATGCATTACATATGTAGATCACATAAAAGATTTTGTAGATCATAATCCTAGAGATGCTAATGAAAAACCTAACGCTTGTACCCCTCCTAGGGTATCCCATGTGAATGAAGAAAGAATCAATACTTGTATCAATGATCTCTATATGATAAACATGACACCATTTTCTTCTCATATAAATATGCTAGCGCAAGGGGGGAAAGGTCAAAATATTGGTTTTTCAATCTCTCTAGATCCCCCTTATTATTCTAGAGCTTATCTTAACCATCAAAACATTTGTAGAGAGGATGATGTTATGCATTTCGCTCATGATCTACCTCCCCACATAACATTAAGTAAATATGAGGTCTTAGATGATAAGGATCTTCCTTCCCAACCTATCAAAGAGGATATGCATGATGATAGAAAGGAGAATCTCCCTACAAAGGATATTCCTTCTTCATCTAATTCTCCCTTTGTTTCCTCTATATGCACTTACATTGAAAATTTTAAAGAAATTCATTACAATACTGATTATTCTTCTCAATTAAAAAACTCTAATAGGAGTGGCTATAAAGTAATATCAAAATAAGGTTATAGAGGGTGAGGACTTGGAAAATTTGAACAAGGAATTAAAATACCTATAAATCCTCCTAGACAAGCTAGTACCAAAGGTCTAGTACGTTATCATTATTCACCTATGTATGATCTCCTTAGAGATCAAAAACTTAAGGAGTACTTTGCAAGACATAAATTATATCATCCATCTAAATGTGTTTCTTCCTCAAACACTCCTTTTTGCTCACATCGTCAAACTAATGACCATGATACCAATGATTGTCTAGATTTTCAAAATGAAATGCAAGGACTCATTGATAATGGCATAGTCAAAGTCAGAAAATAATCCATCTTCTTCTAGCAATCCTTGTCCTACATCTCAAGAGACAAGACCTACTCTTATTGATGACCAAGAGAAATTAGCTGCTATAATTTTTTGGAGATTGAAGTATGATAAGAATGTTGTTTTTCCTTTCATTAGAACTAATTATAATTATGAGCATAAAGAAGGTGATAAACATTATCTTTTTCATTGTAGTTATTCTTATTCTCTTGGAAATTTTAAAACATTTATTCAAGACCAATATGAGCGAGCTCATAGATTTTACAACTGATCTTACACTCTTTCTTGGTGAAGAGGTAGTGCCTTAGCACTCCATCCACCCTCCATGTTGCTCCTCACCCCATGACACTAGTAGTTAACTTTATTGGGGACTCTTTGTCATGACTGGTGATGCTATTTCAATAAAAAACATCTTGGGAAAGCAACATAATTCATTATTTCCTCTATGCTTGGGGGGCAAGAATATTATCTTATCTCTACTCTCTATTTAAGGTTTCACTATTTGCTTAAAGGGTTGCATTATATTTCATACCTTGATTTCCTTTCTTGAATGAAATAATATTTATCTTATTAATAATCTCTCCTTAGGAGGGTGTATGATCCTTCTTCTTAATCTTTCCTTCTTTGAAGATTACCTCTTATTTATAGTTGCATTTTCATACGTATAATATCTCCTTAGAGATTGTGTAATTCTTCTCATTGTCCCTACACTTGAGGGGAACTGATCCTTCCTACCCTTTCTAAGGATCCACTTTTCCTTTGTGGAGTTGTTTTTGCTTATTATTTGATGTCATTCCTTGTGTGAAGTTATTGTTTTCTCAAGGATTCTATCTTAAGCAAGAGGTATTTATCCTTGACTACAACTTCTTTTACACTTGGAAAGGAATATTTACTATAAACAAACCTTTCACTTTGGGTCAAAAGTGTGTCATATTTCATCAATAATCCCTTCACCTAGCAATAAGAGGAAGGTAGGAATTCTTGTTTTCCTTCCCTTCTTTTGGTAGAAGGTGTTATGATTGTTCAAGAAAATCCTCTTGGAGGTAGATTTATTTTGAGAAAAGATATATTCTCCTCAAAGGATCCTCTTTACACTTGTTGCGAGATATTTTTTTTTCAACTATCTTATCCTTGCTTGTAAGAGTATTTCCTCTTTGGCTTGGATTTATGAACGTTGTTTCCTAAAAGGATATCTTCTTGGTGTTGAAGGTGAGTATCCTTATTTCTATTTTCCTTAAAGCATCAACATATGGCTATGTTGACATTTTAAGGGGGGTGGGCATTAAATATCACCCTCTTTGTACTATATTTTTGCATGTCTTAAATGGGGTGTTTATTCTTAAAACCAGAGAAAGAAAACTCTTACACAAGATTATTTATGTTCGAAACCAGATGTAACATTCATATATATATTATATAGTGTGCACATTCTAAATACCAAGGCAAATAAACTCTTACACAAGATGTCCTTGAAACTAGGCATATATTTGTCTTAGACGGGTTTACACATTCTCAAAACCAAAGAAAACAAATTCTTACACAAGATGTTCCCAAAACTAGATACATTTGCATTTGCATTTCATGTCTTACACATGTTGTTACATGCTCAAAACTAGAGAAAACAAACTCTTATATGCGATGCTTAATGGTTGAAACTAGATAGTTGCATACAACAGGATGAGTGGAACTAGCAAAACACAACTAGACTATTTCTACTCTCCTCCCCAACATAGATCACATAGAAAAATAAAAGGTATCCCATGACATCCATGTCCTATCTTTCTCTTCTTCTCATGGATCACCTAGAAAAACACAACTAGAATGTGATATCCATGTTTTATCCTTTCTTCTCTTCATGAGCTCATAGATTTTGTATTTGTAGTTCATGGTTTGATGCATACTCTTTCTCTTTTTATGTGATCTCTTATATCCTTGAGATGGAATTTCAAGAATGATATTAGTGGTTGAGACATTTTGGTTATCGAGGTCTCTTCATCTAGTTGACTTGAGGTCTTGTTTTGGTTTTTATCTTTTGTGTCTTTTTACCCTTTGTCTTTGTTTGTCTTTGTTTGCATTTTTTTGTTTTTGTCTTTTTTTTTGTTCCCTTGGATGTGATTATATTAGTTAAGATCCTAATATTGGGGGCTTGGTTCCTCAAAATTAGTAATGTCTTATACTTCTTATGATTGCACTCCTAATTGCTCCTCTCTTTCATCTTTCACCTACTTTATTGTGAGTATTTTCATAGGCTCATACTCCCATTAAAGTGGGGGCTAAATGTAGCATCGTAAATTGTCACTGGTCCAATTTATACCTCATGTTTGTGCGCCTACTTTAAAGTGTCCTATCATCATCCCCTTTCTAGGTCTATTTGTACCTATTATCTATCTTTGAGGCCATATACAACCTTTTGTGGGTCTCACCATGGATATCCACCCTCTTTCAACATTATTTTTGTCTTGGATGTGGTGGGACCAAGGCATGGAACACCCTAGTTTGGACCATGGTGCCCCAAAATACCACGATCCTTCTCAATCCAACCCCAATTTAAACTGGGGTAGGGCTTGTATCTCAATGGTAATATTTGATCCATGTGGCTTTGCACGACTGTTATAGGTCATCCTAATTGGTAATTTACCTAGAAAACCCTATATAATGACATTATATCAATTCATTTTCAAATCCACATCCAACTTAAGGTATTTGTGTATCTGTGAAGCATTCATTATCAAGCATTTTTTAGAGATCTTCAAGGTCGCATATCCTTTCTTTAACCATTGTGGAGCAAAATTACATCAATCTTATGCAAGCATGTGTGTGATTAGGGTTTTTTTTTTTTTGTCATTCCATTTCATACAGCATTCGTGATTACATTCAAAGAGCAAATCATCATCATAAAATAATTGTAGATCTGAGGTATATCTATTCAACATTTATTTTAGTATTTGCATTATTTCATCCAAGTTTAATTCCTAAATCGGGGTTTGACTTAGGCAAACCCCTATTCCTAATAATTTCCGCTTTTTTGTGTGTGCAAGAAATAGGTACAAAGCTAAATTTGGGAAGATCAACATAATTCATAGAGATGAATAGGTTCAACTTTTGACAAAGAGAAATTCAGAGGACCATGGTGAATTGATACTACCTGGTCCCAAAAAATCAGGCTGAACTTTGGGGAACAAATTTGTGACATCTTATTTTGCCCTGATCCAGGTTGGTGTCTTTGTACGACATCTATAGATCATTATTTCTATCTGTCTCTTCAATAATCATATATTTTTCTCTAATCTTCTACAATCCAATTCAATTCAACTCAAGGAGGATAGAGTCCCATGAAGGAACTAGGAATCTGATCAGAATCTTGGTCTTTGAAGGATAGATCTATTAGATTCCTCTCCTCCTTAATGTAATAGTTAATTAGGTCATTTAATGATTTTATTATCTTAATTTAACCCTAACCCTAATTTTCCATTGTTACAATGGGCTTATTGAACGTGTGCCCATATAGCTATGGGTACTACTCCTTATAATCTAGTTTATGGTGTCAATGCAATTATGCCTTTGGAGTTGGAGATTCCTTCATTGAGAATTTTTTTTAAGGAAATTTTTGATGATGACTCTTATAGAGAACAATGTCTTCAACAACTTGAAATACTTGATGAACAACTTATCAATGCTCTTGAACATATTCAAAATTATCAAAAGATTATGCAAAAAAGTTATAGTGATAAATTTATTCAATGATCTTTCTCAGTTGGTGACTTGGTTCTCTATGAGAACCAACACAATGTAAATTCTCTACTAGGAAAAAAAGGAAATTTTAGTCCAAATTGGTTTGGGCCATACATTGTTGAACTAAAGTCTATGGATCACATGCGTATAAGATACTATACATGGAAGGTATTCCTCTCAAGGAACCCATTAATGTTGTGTAGATATTATTCTTAGTTCTCTCCCTTTGTTTTTTATTAATGAATAATATGCTAGCATTTTCATCATTAAAGCATGTTATATTAGATAGTTTGATTGTTTTACTATTTAGTTTATTGTTTCATTCTTGACAATTTTTTTTGTCTCAAGGATCATTTTTTATGTCTTGGATCATTTTTGTATGAGAATTGAATACCAATATCATCCACAAGTGAAGAAGATGGTGCATCCTATCAATCCTCCTCATCATCATAAAAAATATTCACATCTCGTGTTGTTGGTCAAGGCTGAGCTCCAAGTCTCACAACACTCTGGAAATGTCATATGAATGTTGGTATTTGTCATGCCCAAACTTTTGGGTAAAAATGGAACAACAATTTTTTTTTTTAAACAAGATAAATACACCAAATAATCTACATTTAAAATGGAATAAATAAGTTTTGTCTTAACTAAAGGTTAACTCGGGATTAAATAGAATGGTTTCCTAAATTTGGTTTAGTCAACTCCATCATTATAGCGTCAATATTTAGAGTAGACTAATTATTCCCTAAAAAGGGTCATCACAACTTAATTAATTAATTAAACTAAATTAATTAATTTTCTCTAATTAAATTTTCTCCAATAATAAAGCAAGAGATATTAATTATCTCAAGTGGTATTTAATTGCACTAGGAATAATTAAAATAATGTTATCACTTAATTTATCGAATTTAAGATAACTAATTGAGCAATATTAATAACGTTTTTAAATTTGTCTATTAAAATTAGCTAAAATCAAATATAATAATAATCTAGTCAAAAATCTCCTTTTATTGTCGAAATAACTCCCTAACATTAAATATTAAATATTCCACATTCGATTTTTAAATTATCTCTTAGTTTAAATTTACTCACTAAACTATATAAAGAATATTTGCATTTAAATATTAAATATCAAATATTTAATAATTGGTTAATATTGGTCCCATAGATTAAAATTTAACAATTTACCTTTAATAGATTCCAATATTAAAATTGACAAAGGGATTTAACTTAATCATTATATATATATATATGATTTTTTTAACACACACACACACACACACATATACATAAATATAACTACTAAAAAGAATTATGAATTTTATTTAAAGTTAATATCCCCAAAATTATTGTAGGAATAACCTTCCTATTATTTGACTATAATACAAATGGGTTTTACCCAATTCAAATTTGAAAAGGGTTTCCCCCTCTTTCCAATTATATTACTATTTTATTTGAACCCTAACTAGGGTTGATTAATTCTTATAACTAAACTCCCTTTTTTCTTTTTTTTTGTTATCTTTATCAAAGCTAACCCTAACCTGAAATCGGGTTAGGGCTACTTTGCTCTAACTTTTTTTTTTTTTTTTGTGTGTGTGCAGGTGCGGCCATGCCCAAAGCATTTGGTAGGGGGTCGAAGGGTTTTGTGGAGGGCTGAAGGAAGGGGACATAGATTGCAAGAGGCCGCAAGGGTTTCATAAAAGCGTAGGGGATTTGAAGTTGAGGTAGTGACGGTGACTGCTATGGGAGGCCACCCACAGGACGACTGCGACCGTGCCTATGGGTCGTGGCCCACAGTGGCGGCCACTGGCACCCCTATGGGTCCCGACCCACACTAGCGGCTGAGGCCACCATTGTGGGTTGCGGCCGAGGCCACCCATGTGGGTCGTGACCCATAGTGCGGCCCGAGCCGCCTTGTGGATGCACCCACGAAGAACTCGGCTCCGGTGGATAGGCATCCAGGGTTACTCTTTTTTTGGTTTATTTTATTTTTATTCTTTTAAAAAAAAAAATCATTTAAAAGTTTATATATATATATATATAAAATTTTGCATATAATTTATATATATATATATAATCATATATATATAACTGTGTGGGCATGCATAATTTTAGTATGAACCAGTATTTTATTTCTGGAATATTAATGTACCAAAAAGGTGTGTGTGTGTGTGTATATATATATATGCCTATGTGCATTTTTTAATATATAAAGGCAGCCCACATAATATTATTTTTCTTAAGAGGTCACAACAACTAGATGAGAAATCTAAAGACATTAAGCTTAACTCTTATTAATATAAATATATATGTATATGTATTGGTGAATATATACGTATATACTTATATTCTTAAATGATTTACTCAATATTTCCAAACTTATAGTAGGATGTTTTCAAATAAACAGAAGGATAATTTTGCTTTCTATCAAAATACATAGTTAACTTTTCATTTAAAACAACCAGATCTAAGTTTGTTTACTTTCTACTATACATGTAATCTCAGATTAGGAAAAATGTGACAGTTTTAGGATTTACAGCTGCAACTAACTATTTAAAAAAAAATCCTCTAATCAATAAACAGTAAGATAGAATGCAGTATTAATGATAAGTCTTAAAATATTTATCTATTCTTCCTTTGAGTTTGAACTATAGATGTAAGAAAATATTTCCTTTCTGTTTAAAAGTGATTATTCTATTAACTTTTAACTTTGCATTTATTTTTCAATAACAATTAGAAACAGAATATAATATCATTCTTAATCTTTTTCAAGCAACTATATCAATACAGAAATAATCCAAAAATGTACTCTTCTCTTTGCAAGAATATAAATACTTCAAATTTAAAATACATCTTTATTACATGGTAAAAACTATTCCAATAGTTACATTTAGTACATCATAGCTTCTTTTACTAAAATAAGAAGATAACTAAATCAAGCCTCTCATTTCTACTAAATGAGGGCTTATCAAATACATTTATTTTTTCAACTAAAACAATAATAAATTGGATCATTCCAAAGCTTCCTTTCCAATCCTTTCCCAAGCAAACCTGCAATTAAAAAAAAATTGTAGTTTGTGACCATGGAGGCTCACCTCCCAGCCTAGGCTTACAAGAAGCCACCCCCGAGTTAGGAGAAGCAAGGCTAAATGAGAGACATGCAAACAATACACATACAAGTAAGAAAACTCACAACATACACACTCCTAACCCAAGGATAGACAACATCACTTATGTGAGTTTTTTAAGTGGGGTGAAGGTGGACTATATACCTAGAGGAGAATTTTGCAAGTAGGAGAACATAATGCCATTGCAAGGCTACCAACAAGCACATCCACAAGTTCAAAACTTGTCCCAACAATTCCTTATGTCCCCCAAGGCATACAAGCCTACAACTCCCCTTATGACCCCCATTGCATAAACAAAACACTATGCAGGAATGGTCCCATAATCCCTTGTAAATCACTCTTTTCCAAAGAGAGCCTCTACACTCATAGGCTGTCAAACAACCCTTCACCCCAAGGCCACTCTACCCTCCCAAGGGTGAGTTTGGCCTTGAAAAATCCCAAAACAAAACTCAAAAATCACAATAACAAAAGAAAAGAACACATAGGGAAGAACTCAACATCTTCCTAACACACTAAGATATCAAAAATGAAAACAACTATAACAAGCAATCTTTTCAAAATTACAACAACATGCAAGAGCTAGAAAAACAACCAACCTTAAATCTGCCAAAAGGATGATGAATCTTGTAGAAGAGCTGCCCAAATCCACTATCTTTTCCCCTCAATACTTAGCCAAAAATCTTCCAAAAACTTACAAAAACTACTCAAGAATCTCAATCTCCAAAAATGGAGAGTGGGTGATCAAACTTCTCCCTCCCAAACTATTCCCTAAGAAGACACTCCTCACTCTTTCCAAACCTCTTGTGAAGGGTGAAGGATGTTTATAGGTTGGTCTTCCCAACACCTTACAAACTATCTAGCCAAGGCATCTCAAAAGGGTAAAAGGAATGGGAAAGAGCAATGTCACTCATGAGGAGGGTTGTCTAACATAGGTAGGCTCCTCAAAAGTTGAAATTCGGCCAACTTGGAAAACTCAACTTTTGGGGTGACTAAATAGTCCCTAGGGAGTGGACACATGGCTAAATTTGGCCTTCATCCATAGGTACATCATATGGACCACTAAAAATGCCCCTAACTTGACCCTATGAGTGTTGGCATTTCATTAAGTTTGTTGGTATGATGATATTGAGAAGGTTGTTGGAGATTGATGATATAATTGATAAAGGATGATTACTGTCTTAATAATATTATTTTGTCATTGATGTCAAGCAATTGATTTTCTGATTCAGTATGATGTTACCATATCTTAAAGAGTATGTTTTGATGAGTATAAAGATGTCAGTAAGTGACATAGAAAGAATGTGAAAATGAAGGGGAGTAATAAGTTATTCAATGGGCAACTATTACCGAGTTAGACAGTGATGAGATTATGTTATTTTGATTGTTTTGATATCCTATATATGTGTATTCGAAGACTGAATAAGAAGGAGAAAATATTTCATGTAATAAAATAAGTAAAGGTTTGATACAGTTCTATTTCATCGAGCAAGGAGCTAGTCGGTAAACACCAAGGTTATCAGAGTCGGTTAAAGAAGAAAGAATGTCTACCGAGTAATGTTTAGTATTTACCAAGTATCAACCGAATAGTAACAAAATGCATTGGATGAATAAATACATTATTAAATGAAGGATGCCAATGAGTTGGAGATTTATAAAAGATTGGAATGTCGTGCAAGAAGTTTGTGAAGGATCAATGGTAATGAAAATTCAAGAGTTAGATCTACAACACAGATTGAATGGTCATAACCGTGCACAAGTACTAAGGAAGGAATACAAGTTCCAAGGCAAGATAAAACTTTTTTTCAGTTCGAAGGATTCCATGAACCTAGTCAAGTTTGAAGATCTAATGGCTAAGATTAATCATAGGAAATGTGATTAAGGAGATTAAGCAGTTAGAAATTGTTTATAAATAAGGAAAAGATGATGAACAATGTAGGCGGGCAAATAGAAGAGCAATGATACTGCAGAGGTGATTACCGAGTACAGAAGATTGAAGATCTGACTGAAGAATAGAGAGAGAAGCCCAGCAAGGAAGAAGATAAGTCTTATGACAAGATTATTTTGAGCACATAGAGTATGCTTTAACATTTTAGATGTGTTGCAGATATATTTTATTACTGTTATTTATTTTTGTAAGTGACAGAAAATCTCTTAACCGAGTGGACCTAACAGTCTTATTTGTAAATCCTCTAGCAAGATAACATTCTAAATGAGTGTTTAAAATCCTTTGACAAGGTCACTTCTAACCAAGTGCAAGATTCTAATAGATCTGAGGGAAATCCCTTGACCAGGTCACATCTAGCAATGTGTTTATGTAATCTTTAACAGGATTGACTTTTCACCGAGCATACTCTAGAAAAGTATATTTTCTTAGTGGGTCTGAAATCCCACAGTGGTTTTTTCCTATTTGGGTTTCCACGTTAAATTTGGTGTTGAATGTGTTTTGATGTTTCAAGTTTATTAGTTTATGAGTTTGAATGATTTACAGTCATAGTTGCATATCAAGCAAGTTCTACTGAGGTTGAATCTGAAGAATATATTGTATTGTGAGTTTATCTGATTCACCCACCCCCCCCCTCTCATCTAACTAACAATTGGTATTAGAGCTAGGACTCTAAAAGAAAAGTTTAAAGGAACTTGAGGCAAGATCCGAAGATGTATAAAAGGGATGCACCAAAGTTGAACAAGTCAAGTTTCTCCACATGACAGAAAAGGATGAAGCTGCACTTATGAGGAATTGGAGAATATGCAACATATTATCTGGAGAATGATTACACTGCACGTAGCACCTACTCGATGAAAATGGAAGAGACAAAGGCAAAGCAAGAACATATTCAAGCAATGATTGAAATAACATCAGCATTGACCGACTAAGAGTTTAATGATCTAGAAGGTTGTAATGATGCCAAAGCTATGTGGAATAAACTTATATCTATGTATGGTGGTGATGAACATGTTCAAAGAGAAAAAGTAGGACAACTTTAATCCATGAGAATGAATGAAGGTGAGAACATAATCCAATACAGTACAAGGTTAAAGGAAACTGTCAATCAAATCAAAGGATCAGGAGGAACTATTGAAGAAAAGGATGTAACAAGTAAGTTGCTTAGAACAATTCTACCTACTTATGCCATTCGAGTCTCTGCAATTAATGAATTAAGATCTGTACCAAACATGCTAGTCTCTTTGGATACTACTATCAATAAGCTAAATGCTTTTGAGTTGAGCAATTTTGATAACAGTGGGTCTTCGGTTAACAAAGTTGAATCTGCATTTAGTTCTTTACATCTTGATGAATCTAATGATTACAATGATAGAATGTATAAGTATGCTGAAGGAAATCATAGTGGAGCAAGTGAGAGATTTCATAAAAACATGGAAGAAGTACACAAACTATATGAGGAAATCAGAAAGCAAGAAGAATTTGAAGCATTATTGGCCAGAAGATTACCGAGAGGCAAAGGTAAGTATAAAGGAAAGTTACCTCTGAAATGTTTTAATTGTGATAAAATAGGACATATGGCTTCTAACTATCCTGACAAAGAATCTAGTGAAAAGAGAGAATACCACGATGACAGATAGAAAGACAATCAATACAGAGGGCACCAAGACTTCAGAAGGAGAGATAGAAAGACATGCCTAGTAGCTGACGAGGAATCCAATGATGATAAATCTGATGGGACTAAAATAGAGGAAGTTGTATATGTGGCTATCAAAGATGGATTAGATGAAGAAAGGTATGAAGAAAAAGCCTTAATATCACACATAAATAAAAATGATTCTTGGATCATAGATAGTGGATGCTCACATCACATGACAGGTGATAAACACAAGTTTGTTAAATTAGAAGATTATGATGGAGGTTATGTAAGATTTGGTAATGATGCACCATGTCTTGTGAAAGGTAAAGGATCTATCACACTTCTTGACAATGCTAAATGTGATGATGTATATTGGGTTGAAGGTTTGAAATACATTTTTTTGAGTGTAGCATAGCTAAACAATATAGGATACCGAATAGAATTTCAGAAAGGAATTGTCAAAGTTCATGACAAACATGGAAAGTTGGCTACTATCGGGACTCAAACAAGAGGTAATACATCTCATCTTGACTCAACTTGAAACATTTGTCTATATGCAAAAATAGAAGATACCTGGTTATGGCATAAAAGGTTTTGTCATAAAAATTTTGATAACCTGATCAAAATAAGTAAGAAGCACCGAGTAAGAGGTCTACCGAGCTTGGAAAAACCTGAGAATGCAATATGTCAAGGATGCCAGATGGGTAAGATGACAAAATCAAGATTTACAAGTAAGTTTTACACTTCTAAAGGAATTTTAGATCTTGTACACACTAATCTTTCTGGTCCTATGAAAGTTCAAAGTTATTATGGTGATAAATACTTCATATTATTTGTGGATGATTACTCAAGGATGATGTCAGTTATGTTTTTAAAAGAGAAATCAGAAGCCTCTCAAATGTTCAAATGGTATAAGGCTAGAGTTGAAAATGAAACAGGAAGATAGTTGAAATGTCTAAGATCTGATAGAGGAGGAGAGTTCATTTCAGATGAATTTAACTTATTTTGCAATGATCATGGTATAAAGAGACAAGTGTCTGCACCAAGAACACCATAACAAAATGGGATAGCTAAAAGAAGAAATAGATCAATTGTAGATTGTGCTATAACCTTGATGATAGAAAAGAGAGTACCTCAAATATTTTGGAGAGAAGCAATAAGCACTGCAGTTTACACCTTGAACCGAGTACAATTGAAGAAAGGAACTATGAAGACACCGTATGAACTCTGGTATGACAAGAAACCAAATGTAATTTATTTTAAAATATTTGGAAGTAGATGCTATGTTCACAAAGATGACAGAAATGGAAAATTTGATCAGAAAAGTGAGGAAGGAACATTTCTTGGTTATTCCTCTAGGAGTAAAGCATTTAAATGTCTAATCAAATCATCTAACAAAATAGTGGAAAGTGCAAATGTGAAAGTTGATGAATTTTCAGAAAGCAATGATGAAGGAAACTCTAAAGAACCAAAAGATTATGAAGAGTTTGTATATGTACAACCAAGAAGTCTAACCGAGAAAGCCGATGAAGAAAATACTTAGTTACCGAGTGATGAAGAAGATCATATAGAGCCTACTGAGCCTATTTTAGCAAAATATGTAAAAAGAAATCATGAATCAAGTCAGATCATAGGAGATAAGGAGAGATAAGGATGCTCCAGTGATGACAAGGAACAAACTAAGACAAAATACATGTTTGATATCCAAGTTTGAACCGAGGATAGTAAAAGAGGCATTAAGCAATGATGATTGGGTGAATGCTATGACAGAAGAGATTGAACAAATCAAGAAAAAAGAAACATGGACACTGGTCCCAAGACCAAAAGAGAAAAATGTAATCGGTACAAAATGGATTTTTAGAAATAAGCTAAATGAAAAAGGTGAGGTCATTCAGAATAAAGCAAGACTAGTTTGCAAAGGTTATGCTCAAGAAGAAGGAATAGACTATGGTGATACTTTTGCACCTATGGCAAGACTTGAGGGAGTGAGAACATTGTTGGCATATGCTTCTTTCAAAAATTTCAAGGTATATCAAATGGATGTTAAATCTGCATTTTTGAATGGTATACGAGAAGAAGAAGTTTATATTGAACAACTTGAAGGATTTATTGAAGAGAAGAATGAGAATCAGGTATGTAAGTTGAACAAAGCTTTATATGGCCTAAAGTAAGCACCTAGAGCATGGTATGAAAGGTTGCATTCTTACTTAATCAAGATTGGATTTATAAGGACTAGTGAAAACAACATGTATATGAAGAATGATGAGGATAATGGAATACTGATTTCAGCCATATTTGTTGATGATATTATTTTTTGTGGAAATGATTCTTTATGCAAGAATTTTGGAAATGAAATGTACAAAGAATTTGAGATGTCATTAATCGATGAAATAAAGTATTTTATAAGTTTATAGATACTGCAAATGAAAAATGGGATTTTCATTACTCAATCCAAGTATATAAAGGAAATCTTGAAGAAATTTGGAATGGAGGATTCTAAACCTGTAAGTACTCCTAGGACTACTAATTGTAAACTATCAAAGAATGATGAATCTACATCTGTCGATGAGACACTTTACCGATCTATGATTAGAAAGTTGCAATTTGTAGTTCACAACAGGCCAGATATAGCACATGCAGTTGGCATAGCTGCAAGATTTTCTGTAGATCCCAAAGAAACCCATATGACAACAATCAAAAGAATTTTCAGATACTTAAGAGGCATTGAAGATTATGGTTTACTATATAAAAAGAGGAATGATTTTGACTTAAAAGTCTATACTGATGCTGATTGGGCAGAAAATATTGATGACAGGAAAAGCACAAGCGGTGGAGCTTTCTTTTTGGGAGAAAGACTAGTGAGTTGGCTTAGCAAGAAACAAGGATGCATTTCACAGTCAACATCTGAAGCTGAATATGTCGCTGCAGCATTGAATTGTACCAATATAGCATGGATCAAACAACTTTTGGAAGGTATGAATGAGACAGTTATCGAGCTAGTAACTATATTTTGTGATAATACAAGTGCTATTAACATTTCAAAGAATCTGGTGATGCACTCTAAGACAAATCATATCTCTATAAAGTATCATTATCTAAGAGAAGAAGTTCAAGAAAAGAAAGTTGTGCTGGAATATGTTACCACAAAGGAACAATTAGTAGACATCTTCACAAAGCCACTGCCAAGGGACACTTTTGAGTATCTCAGAAGTAAGTTAGGGGTCCTACCCCTATCTAGTACTCACTGATAGAGTTCGGTGAAAGCATCAATTCTATGACTCTATAGAATACTATTTGTGAGTTGATGTTGATTTACACACTTTAGAATGTTGTCTAAAGTTGTGCAGGAAATAGTGAATGAAGACAAGATGCTCTGACCGAGACTAAGATGATACATTTGTATATGTTTTAACAAGCATGGAAATTACTTCACAGGGGAAGTAATCATGGATTAGTTTTACTTTTGGCATTGTTGTCAAAGGGGGAGAAGACTAATGATAGGGGGAGAAGATCATAGGAGAAGTTTACAGCTCAAGGATAACAAGAGAAGAATAAAAATAGTCTGAATCAACTGGAAGAAATCAAGTTGGTATTGCCATCAATGCCAAAGGGGGAGATTGTTGGCATTTCATTAAGTTTGTTGGTATGATGATATTGAGAAGGTTGTTGGAGATTGATGATATAATTGATAAAGGATGATTACTGTCTTAAAAATATTATTTTGTCATTGATGTCAAGCAATTGATTTTATGATTCAGTATGATGTTGCCATATCTTAAAGAGTATGTTTTGATGAGTATAAATATGTCAGTAAGTGACACAGAAAGAATGTGAAAATGAAGGGGAGTAATAAGTTATTCAATGAGCAACTATTACCAAGTTAGAAAGTGATGAGATTATGTTATTTTGATTGTTTTGATATCATATATATGTGTATTCAAAGACTAAATAAGAAGGAGAAAAGATTTCATGTAATAAAATGAGTAAAGGTTTGATACTGTTCTATTTTACCGAGCAAGGAGCTAGTCGGTAAACACCAAGGTTATCAGTGTCGGTTAAAGAAGAAAGAATGTCTACCGAGTAAAGTTCAGTATTTACCGAGTATCAACTGAGTAGTAACAGAATGCATTGGATGAATAAATACATTATTAAATGAAGGATGCCAATGAGCTGGAGATTTATAGAAGATTGGAATGTTGTGCAAGAAGTTTGTTAAGGATCAATGACAATGAAAATTCAAGAGTTAGATCTACAACACAGATTGAACGGTCATAATTATGCACAAGTACCAAGGAAGGAATACAAGTTCCAAGGCAAGATAAAACATTTTTTCAGTTCGAAGGATTTAGTGAACCTAGTCAAGTTTGAAGATCTGATGGCTAAGATTAATCATGGGAAATGTGATTAAGGAGATTAAGTGGTTAGAAATTGTTTATAAATAAGGAAAAGATGATGAACAATGTAGGTGGGCAAATAGAAGAGCAGTGATACTGTAGATATGATTACCGAGTATAGAAGATTGAATATCTGACTGAAGAATAGAGTGAGAAGTCTAGCAAGGAGGAAGATAAGTCTTATGACAAGATTATTTTGAGCACATAGAGTATGCTTTAACATTTCAGATGTGAAGTTGCAGATATATTTTATTACTGTTATTTATTTTTGTAAGTGACAGGAAATCTCTTAACCGAGTGGACCTAACAGTCTTATTTGTAAATCCTCTAGCAAGGTAACATTCTAAATGAGTGTTTAAAATCCTTTGACAAGGTCACTTCTAACCAAGTGCAAGATTCTAATAGATCTGAGGGAAATCCCTTGACCAGGTCACATCTAGCAATGTGTTTATGTAATCTTTAATAGGATTGGCTTTTAACCGAGCATACTATAGAAGAGTATATTTTCTTAGTGGGTCCAAAATCCCACAATGGTTTTTCCTATTTGGGTTTCCATGTTAAATCTGGTGTTGAATATGTTTTGATGTTTCAAGTTAATCTGTTTACGAGTTTGGATGATTTACAGTCATAGTTGCATATCAAGTAAGTTCTACCGAGGTTGAATCTGAAGAATATATTGTATTGTGAGTTTATTTGATTCACCCCCCCCCCTCTCATCTAAATAACAAGGAATTAGTTTAACCCTCTAGAAACTCACCTAGAGTTTACCTACGGGTCAACCCTGAGTTGACCTTTCTAACGGCTCCCTATCCAAGACTTTCTTGGGACCATACTAGGATAATTGAAAAAAATGCACTAGTAAAACAAATTTCCTCCAAAGGGACATGTCATTGCCAACTCACTTTACAACACATGTATCAAGTGACACCACAAAAGAATTACACATCACTAAAATACACATGGCAATGTCCCTTTTTTTTGGAATTTATAAATTAAACAATTTCCAAACTAAACACACATCCAAGCATAACATTTACAAATTAAAACACATTTAAAAACAAGGTGTTGTTTCTCTAATAGACAACCCTTGGCTTCACAAATGCACATAGGTCTAGGCTTGGTTCTGTCATGCCCAACTTTTGGGCACGAACAGAATAATTTTAAATTAAATTGTGGAATACTAAATGAATTATTTTATTATCTCATCAATTTTAATCAATAACTTAACTTAATCAAACTCTCTAAAATAATTGACGAAGATAATATTAATCCCCCATAACTATTAATTGCTTTTAGGAACTAAATAAATTAATCCTAGCACTTAGTTTATAATGTCTAAATTTATTTTAACAATAATTAAAATGTGGTTAAACTATTTCGACTAAAGGGTCAATTAAATCCATAATGAAAATTGTCCTATAAAGTTTAATCTCAATAAAAACCTATATTTAGGTGGACTAAAAATATTTCCCCATAACCAAAATAACTCACCCAATTTGTTATAAAATTTTCTAAAGGATTAAACTTCATAAGTATTTTAAATTTAAACATCTTTTTTTTTTATACCCATATGTTTATTAAAAATATATATAAATTATAAACACCTAATAAATATTTAATCAACAATTTACCCTATTCATTCATATTTTTAACTCTATATATATATAAAATATGTTTTCAAATTATTATAAACTATCCATGAAAACCCTAACTAAAAAATATATATAAAAATGTCCCCTTTCATTTTAAAATCTCTCCTCTTTTCTTTTTGTGCTACCCTAACCCTAATCGGGCTAGGGTTTTATTTTCTTATTTTTGTGCAGGGCGGAGGTTTCACGCAGGGGGAGTGGCAACGGTTTGAGGTGGCGGCCTTGAAGGGAGTTTCATGGGGGAGGGCTCCCCGCATGGACGACCACAGCCAAGCCTGCAGGTCAAGGCCCACAGAGGTGGCCTTGGCCGCCACTGTGGGTCGTGGCCCGCAACCCGACAACACCGTTCATAGAGGGGGGCCGAAGCCTTCCCAACTGTGGGTTGCGGCCGCCGCTAGGGGTGGCCGCCCATTGTGTAAGGGGGGGGGGTTGGGCGAGCTCCCCAAAACCCAAGGTCATTTTTAAAAAAAATTAATTTCCTCTTTTTTTTCATTAAAAAAAATATTAAATATTAAATATTATATATATATATATATATATATTTATATTTATATATTTTTGATGCATAAGAAAACTAAAGCTAACTTTACTATGCAGTATATAATATTTTTTTTTTGAACTTTTTTGACAGATTAATTAATCTATTCAGATTAAGATCAATGTATATATATATTTTTCTTTATTTTAAATTCCATGTTGCTAAAATCTGAGATAAACTATATAACCTTGGATTTATTTCCTGCAAATAAATAATTGACAGAATTCAATAAATTTATACAGCAACTATATAAATATGTTTTTATTTAAATTAGATAGACTATTTAACTTTAGATTTTAATTTCTGCAAATAAGTAAATGACAGAATTAAATAAATTTAAACAATAGCTATATTAATCTACAATCATTTGATTTTAACCTTAGAGATATGCATGTAATTTCTTCAAACCATGATTTGTATTGGAGAATAAATGGATAGTACTAGATGCTTAATTTTTCTTCACTAATATGCAAGCTTCCCTATTTCATTCTTTTCCAATAATCCATATGCTTAAATGGGTAAAATTAACTTGTTGCTTTCTAAAGTAACATGCATACAACCATTAATATTTTAAGAACATTTCATAGCTAAAGCCCAACAGAAATATTTCATTTATGCAATATTAATTTAACAGAAATATTGCATTTATTTAAGGTATTTTTAGAATATAGTATAGTCATCATTACAAGAGGGTGAGAAAACCCAAACTAGTCCCTCATTTCTATTAAATGAGGACTTTAAATAAAATAGATACATTTCCTTTCAAAATAGATACAACATATAGTTTCCCTTTACATTGCGACAACTTAAAATATAAAATATTCCATTCCCAAATCTTTTTCTGCAAACAAATAAATCCAATAACTTCTACTTGTCCTTTTCTTTTCTTCAAAACAACCTGCAAATAAATCATAGGCTATGACCATGGAGTGCTCACCTCCCAGCCTAGGCTTACTAGAAGCCACCCCTGAGCTTGGAGAACCAAGCCCTAGATAGGTTACAGACATGCAAACACAACAAGCAAGGGAAAATCACATAACAATCACTTTCCCAACCAAGGCTACACTTCATCACAACATGTGATGATTTTACATGGGTGGTAGTGGACCAAATACCCTGAAGAGACTGCAAGAATGGTAAATCACAAAGCCACCTCATGGAAAACAAAGATATATCATAAGCTCATTAACCCCACATTCCTTATGCCCCCTAAGGCATTCATGCCATACTATCTCCCCTTATGACCCCCAAATGCACAAACTAGGCCATGCAGGAAGGGTCACATATACACCCCTTGAGTTCGCTCTCATAACGAGAGTCTCTCACTCGAGGGCTATCAAACTTCTACCACCCACAAGACCATCCTACTCTCCCAAGAGTAGAAGGCCTTGGTTACTCCCAAAACACAGAAATGCATTCAAGAAAATAAAAGATAGAACACAAAATAATTTTCACAAAGGAAAATACAAGAAACCAACCTCTACATACAAGAAATCTTTCAACATAAACATGCAACGTAAAAACAAAGAGATGAACCAACCTTCAATCTGCCCAAAGGTATGCTAGAACTAGTTTGAGGATGAGCAACCCATATCCACAAATCTTCCTTCCACACTTAGCCAAATTTTCGAATCCAAAAACCAAACTTTTCAAAATGCATAGTCTCCAAAAATGGAGAGTGGGTGATTACCTGCAAAATCTCTCATTCTTGCCTAAAAAGACCTTAGTGAGAACTCTCACAGGTTTCTAAAACTGAAAAAGGAAAGAGTAAGAAAAAGATCAAAAAGGATCTCTCATCAAAAGGGAAGGTTATCTAACCTAGATGGCACCTTCTAATTTAGAATTTTCGCACATCTTAGAAAACCCACTTTTTGGGATGACTAACAGTCACATGGGAGTAGACACATGCCTAAAAACACTCCTAACTCATAGGTACACCTTATGGGCTTTAGGAAACACTTTTAAACTACCCCTAGGAGTTCATTTGACCCCTTATAAACCCATCTAAAGTTAAATTTCGGGTCCAACCTGAGTTGACCACTCCAAAGACTCTCTACCCAAGGAAATTTTAGAACCACATCAAATGTTTTGAAAAAGCTATAGTTGAACAACTCCCTTCAAGAGACAAGTCAAAATTCAAGACATAAATCAACACATGTGTCAAGTGACACAATAAAATACATTACAAAATTGCACATGGAAATTGTCTCTTGTTGGATTTAAATAAATCAATAAATAAAATGTAACACACACGCATCATTTACTATTACAAATAAAATACGATATATACGTGGTGTTGTCTCTCCAAATAGACAACCCCTGGCTTTACGAACGTACATAGGTCTAGGTTTGGTTCTCCATAATATTTCCATGGTCAGATGGATAATTTTCCTGCACATCTCAATTACACATTAGTACTTCCAAATAGCCTCATATAATATTTAAACACATGAATAAGAATACACGTCAAACACTCTGCATACAATTGATATTAAACAAAATCAATATATCTTGTATCAAACTAAATCCACATAAGCAATTATCATAATCCTCATAACTTTTATCCATACATAAGACATGCATCCTATTTCTATCATCACAGTAAAGTCTTGCAATTCCAATAATGACATACATCATCACAAAGTAATCATTTTCTAGATTCATATAGAGTTCTATATCTATAGTGCATAGAAATGAAGCATCAATATATACCAATGTTATCCAAATCATGGAATCATATAAGTTCTAAGTCCGTAATGCATAAAAATAAAGCATCCATAATAGTCTCAACATGAAAAATACTAAAATGCTAGGATGAGTCAGGGTAGGGCCTCAAAGGTTCTCCAAATAGTTTCCATGGTCACATGGAATAATTTTCCTGCACATCTCACTTTACACATTAGTAATTCCAAATAAATCACATATAATATTATCATATGAAAAGAATACAATTTAGACATTGCATATAATTTTAATTATAATAATCAAGTTTCCAATTATCTAATAACATCTACATAAAATAATCTACTAAATGGCATCATTATAATCATCATGGAATTAAATCGTTTATAGAGCGAGCATCCATAATTTTCTAGCATCAAAACAAAGTACTCCAAATCAAAGTAAATGACATAATCATATCAATGTTATCCAAAACACTAGATCATATAAAATTTATGTCCATAATGCATCAAAATGTAGTATCAATAGTAGGTCCAACATCAAAATAAATGAAATGCTATGACGGCTCGGGTAGGGCTTCACACCCTCCCCCTCTAGGCATGAACTTCCTCCTGGAGTTCATCCAAAAGATAGGGGTACTAAGATATCATTTGTGCTACGTCCTCTCATGATGTCGTAACCTTGTCCTAACAATCCCACTAGATCCTAACCTGGTCCAACTCTCGACCTCGAAGAGACAGCTTCCAACGAGCCAAAATGCGGATGGGCTCCAAAGCTAGCTTCCCGTCTGACTCCACCTGCAAGGCATCCCGATCCAAAATATGAGACTCATCATAAATGTACTTCCTCAAAACTGATACATGAAACACATTGTGGATGTGTGATAGGCTAGGTGGCAAAGCTAGGCGATATGCAACTAGTCCTATCCTCTCAAAGATCTCAAATGGTCTGATAAAGCGAGGTGTGAGCTTAGAACCCTTTCCATAATGGATTGGACTCTTATGCGGTTGCACTCTCAAGAAAACTTTGTCCCCAACCATGAAGCTATGGTCTATCCTCTTCGCATTTACATACTTCTTCTGCCTATCCTGTGCCTCTCTAAGGCACTATCTAATCAAAATCACCTTTTGCTCAATAACACGAACCATCTCAGGACCTATGGCTACTCTATCCTCAATGCGGTCCCAACTCAAAGGTGTCCTGTAAGGTCTACCATACAAAGCCTAAAAAGGTGGCATCCCTAAAGAAGTGTGATGCCCATTATTATAAGCAAACTCTACCAAAGGAAGGTACTCTTCCCATCTAGTCTAATGATCCATGACGTACATACAAAGCATGTCTTCTAACACCTGGTTTACCCTCTTTGTCTATCCATCCATTTTCGGATGGTATGTTGTACTGAAGTTGAGTCTGGTACCCATTACTGCTTGTAACACCTTCCAAAAGGAAGAAGTGAAGAGGGAGTCTCTATCTGAGATAATCTTGCGTGGAACGCCATGAAATCTGACAATATCCCACAAGAATACCTGTGCCACTGCTAGTGTTGTGAAGGTAGTCCAAATTGGTGACAAGTGGGCTACTTTGGTCAACTTGTCAACTATCACCATGATGGCATCATGATGACGCGATGACATAGGAAGACCAATGACAAAGTCCATCGATATAGTATTCCACTTCCACTCTAGTATCGCATGACACTAGAGCAACCCACCTGGATGGTGGTGCTCTGCCTTGACTCTCTGGTACTCAAGGCATCAGGTTACTAGTACAACAATAGACAACCCTTGGCTTCACAAATGCACATAGGTCTAGGCTTGGTTCTCCGAATAGTTTCCATGGTCACATGGAATAGTTTTCCTGCACATCTCACTTTGCACATTAGTAATTCTAAAAAAATCACATAATATTATCATATGAAAAGAATACAATTTAGACATTGCATACAATTTCAATTATAATAATCAAGTTTCCAATTATCTAATAACATCCACATAAAATAATCTACTAAATGGCATCATCATAATCATCATGGAATTAAATCATTTATAGAGCATGCATCCATAATTTTATAGCATCAAAACAAAGTACTGCAAATCAAAGTAAATGACATAATCATATCAATGTTATCCAAAACACTGTATCATATAAAATCTATGTCCATAATGCATCAAAATGTAGTTTCAATAGTAGGTCCAACATCAAAATAACTGAAATGCTATGACGGCTTGGGGTAGGGCATCACAGTATTATAGTAGGAACATGTTGTATCTAACCAAAATATCGCATCACTCTATCATAATAAAATGGGATGACGATGAGTGGTGGCAACCCTCTAGCCAAATGGTCCTATTGAATCCTCCTTAATTGTCTTCCCAGCTCATCTCACACATACATATGTATATAGGGCCTCCAAATGATATCTATAGGCTATAGATGATCAAGTACAACTCTCCAATACAATAAATCTCCTCTCTACCAAGGTCTCCCACAAGGGTATGCATGTGCCCAAGTCTCCTCAAAGATGATATCCATAGGGAATCATATATTCCTTGTACATGCTATGTGCACAAACATCTAAACATGAAGGAGAGTGCACGTCATCAAAATTTTATCCTCATAATACATATTTTTTTCTAGATCATGGTAGGGTTGTACAAGCATGCTACGTCCCCATGAGAAATTTGTCATGGATTTCCTTCATCTCTCAAATAATTTGATCTAGGCCTCCTGGCATGTGAGTGTCTCGTCCATTAGGTACAACAAAGAGTGACACTGTAGAAATAAGTATCTTCCAAACTAATGGAATATCTTGAGTAGTACGCAATAGCCATCGTATGAAAATACTTTCTATGGAATCTTTGGGTGTCACTCGACCTATGCAATATACCTAATCCTCCACCACAATAGATCACAATCTTTCCCCACACTAGTAGTCACAAGATACAATAAACATCCTCCAAAGTCATTGTCATCTCCCTCTTTGGAAGATGGAATGTAGAGGTGTTTCTATCCCATCGGTCCATCAAAGCCATAAGCATATTCTCATTATACCGCATATCAGGCATACAATATCCCTAGTAGATACCTACATATCAATGGAATTTTTTCTCCTCTCAACTAAGCTCTATGATTTGACTACAAATATATTTGTACAAAAGACCTCCACTATGTTACAACATAGACAATAGCTCTTACAAATAGAAAAATCAAAGATTTGTATTAGATTCATCATTTCAAATCATTTTATTTTTATTATTATTATATGTAATAATTGTTGTAACCCCTTGTGAGCCTCATGGTGCCCATGTGGGACCATGGTGTCTATATGGGACCATGGCACCTAGTTGGGACTATGGAACCCGAGTGGGACCATGATTCCTAGTCTAAGGGGACGACATGGTGACCTAGGGTTATATGGAAAAGCAACATATCAAAAGTAAAAAAATCACATAGGAGGGTTGGTTATCCTACCTCGTCTAGTAGAAGACCCTCCTTGACTAATTGCCTCACGACCTCCATCCTCATGGGCTAATCTGGTTGTATGCTTGACATCTTCACCTTGGTAGATCCCTTTGCACTTCAAGATAAAATTTGAATACGACAAATGAATAGTGGATGTTCCACTATTTAAAGCTAAGTTCTTTCAAAACCCTAATTTCCTATGATTTATTTATTCTTTCATATCTTGAGCTAGAGAAGTTTGACTTACATGTTGTTTATTGCATTGAAATTGTGATTTAATTCTCTTTCTTGTCAAATTATCTTTGAGTATTTTCAATTTCATACCAATCATCGTTAATAGAATTTATCGTCACCTACTTTACACAATTTGACATGTTAAACATGATACCCTGTTTCTATCTCCTAATTAGCGAGAAGAAATAGGGGGCATACAACTACCCTTGAATTTCATCACTCTTAGTAAGTTTTCTAGGAGATTTTTGATTTCATCTAACAAATTGGTATTGCAGAATATGGTTCCTAACATTGTATTGCAATTATTGCTACACAGGGGGCTTCATTTGACACTTATGGAAATATCATTTTTTTTCATGAATGTTTTCTTTTTTGTACTTTAGCTCTTGCATATGCACGTAGTGTCATATGATAAAGTGGGGGATAAATGTATCATCATAAATTATACACCTTTAATTATGGTGTCCAATTTCATGCTCTATTAGCACTCATTTTATTATGTCTCATTATACTATGCATTGTAGGACTCTCCTATGCATTTTATTATGTCTAACAATCTTTACCTTGAATTTTAGGAGGATAATAAGGTGGTCCTATCCTATTCAAATCTATCTCCATACAAAAAAATAATAACTACAAATTTATTTTAAATTATATCTTAAATATTTTGGATGAATTACTTGATCTATAGAATTCATACTAGAACCCACATTAATAATAGGTGTGGAATCTTAGATGTTTAGATTTTATTTATTTTTGAATCTTCATCTAATAAATAATGGCTTGAGCTTATATTTTATACTCCCAATTTGTACATGATGGATGTGTAGCAAAGGATAACAAACTCGAACCTTATACGTTAGGCCTTGATTTATGAATTTATATATATTTTTGTTAACAGTTCTTTATGTTTAAAATTCACTAGGAAATGTTTAATTTGCAAATCATGTAATTCACCATAGAATGGTAGATGAACTTGCTTAAGTAAGGATGGCACTTAATAAATAGTCAGATTCTTTTCCTCTACTTTGTGCATATTCCAAATTTACTACAGTCTATCAAAAAAATTAACATAGAAAGCTAGGTGCTATAGTTATATTGCAAAGACAAAGAAAGAATAAATTTAGAGAAGTTGGATTTGTAATATTTAAGTTTTGATATGTATATTTGAAATAAGATCATGTGTGTGGTTTAATATTTTAGTGTCACTTAATGTTGCTAGCTTTTGGTGGTTTGGCAAAACCTTCAAATTAGACTACATCAATTAATATCAGAGCTAATAAAAAGTGGTGATAGGTCAAGATCAAGTGGTCATGGAGATGTTGCAAAGCATAAAAAGAAGATTAGATCTAGTGAAACAACACAAAGAATATAGAAGATGTTATTGAGGATGAAGAAGAAGAACACATTTTTGAAGGTGAAGTTGAACCAAGGAGGACTTGATCAAGGAGAGGAAAGATTCATTAAATTTATTAGAATAATAAATATTAAATCATTATTGATCCTCTGAATTATAATGGAAGTATGAATTCTGAAGAATTTATTGATTGGATCTTGGAGATGGAAAAATCAAAAAATAATTTGATTTTGAAGGAATTCAAGATGCTAAGTAGGTTGGATATGTTTGCTCAAAGTTGAAAGGGCGCACATCTTTATGGTTGGATCATTTGCAAATGGACAAGCTAAGGAAAATAAATGCTAAAATCTTGGGATAATGAAGCTGAAGACTAAATTCTTGTTGGCAGATTACAAAACCAGTTTATTAAAAAAATTGCAAAACCTAAAATAAAAAGAAATGAGTGTCAAGGAATATATTAAAGAATCTTATTTGTTGAGTATTTGAGTTGAGCATGTTGTAGATGATGATGAGAAAGTATCTAGATATATTAATGGATTGTGAATAACACTTTTAAGATAATTTTAGTTTGATGAGAATAAGAACAGTTGAGGAAGCTTACTAGTATGCCTTAAAGGTGAAAAAAAGCTAGCCCAAAAACAAAAAATTGATTTCAAATGTAAAGGAATATATATATAGAGTAGAGAAAAATTAAGTAGTTGAAGAGGCCAATCAACAAAAGAAGGTGAGCCAAGCTCCACATCAAATAATTACAGCCCTAGTGCAAGAGGAAGAGGTTATTATGAAAGAGGTAGAGGAGGAAGATTTTTGGGTACATGTTACAATTGTGGAGAGGCTAGTCACTGAGCATTTAAATGCTTCATATGCAACAAATTAGTGAAAAAAATCTAATGATGCAAGAAATTATGACACATAAGATGATGAAGAAGTGTAGCTTCACCAAAAGGAATATAAGAACACAAGCAAGGAGAATCCTTGACTTTCAAGAGAGATATTTTGAAACTGAAAAAGGAGAAACAAGAGTGGGTCCAAAGATTAAATTTATTTTTAACCAATTGTAAGTTGAGAGAAAAATGTTGCAAAGTAATTGTGGTTAGCGGTAGCACAAATGGTTTGATGTCATAAGAAATGGTGGAAAATTTGATGTCATAAGAAATGGTGGAAAAGTTGAATTTAAAGAGGATAAAGCACCATAGCCCCTACAAAGTTTCTTGGTTACAAAGAGGTCATCAACTTTTAGTAAATGAGAAATGTTATGTTAACCTTCAAATTGGCAATTATAATGATGAGGTGAAATGTGATGTGATGCAAATGGATGCATACCATGTTCTATTAGGTAGACCATGACAATATGATAGGAAAGTTGTGTGTGATGGTAGGGAGAACACCTACACAATAATAAAAGATGGAAAGAAATACATTTTGAGCCCATTGAAAGACAAAGAAGAGGAAGTGGACATCAGTCCAAAGGTGTGAGTAATTTCTATAAACATCTCTTAAAAGTAATGATGAAGGAAAAAACATGTTTTCATTTCATTTGTAAGCCTATAGAGGTTGGGACCAAAATAATGGAGAAGAAACCCCACCAGAAATCAATGAATTGTTGAAGGAATATGTTGATATTAACTATCAAATGAATACCACTAATAAGGAGCATTATCCATTGTATTGATTTGATACCTTCTAAAATAAAGAAACTTATAGAATGAGTCATATGAAATATGAGAAGATAAATAAATAAGCTCGCGAATTTTGGATCAAGGGTTAATAAGGGAAAGTCTAAGTCCACGTGAAATTTTAGAAATGTTTGTTGGAACTCTAAGTTGTTCATTGATATCGGAGTTTGGTTGTCATTGATGTCAAACTTGGTTGTTTGTATGGAGTTTGGTCTAGATACGATTCTGCACTTTTGCGAGTTTCTTTGTTCAGTATTTTGGTGTTGCTTGTGGCAAGTTCAATATGTAGGAAAGAGTTTTTAATGTATGCAGGATAGATTATTTAATGTCTTATTGGTAGAAGTTGGTTGTTGTTATTCTTTGACAGTAAGGGTTTCTATCAAATGGGTTTGGAATAACTTTGGCGACCTTAGATATGTTAAATCTTATGTTGTTGTTTCATGGACATGTTGGTGTGGTTCGTGCAGTGTTTCTCAATTCATACTTTGCTGGTGTTTCTATTTTTGAAGAGTTATATTGGTTTGTGTTTGGTTTATTCAGTTATGGCTATGTGTTTATGGTTGGATTATCTTGTTTGGATCACACCTCTTTCATATGGATATGCATTGAAGGTTGAGTTAGAACATTTTTATGGATCATACCATGTTGGGTAGAGATTCATTTTAGGAAATTTGCATTGGAAGATGTCTTTTGGTTGACTAAGTACTAAGCCTTATTGCTTATCTACATGTTTCATTTGGTGGAAACTTTGGAGGATGTGATAGTGTGTTTTGATCATTGGATTCAACTTGGAAGGATATTTTAGGTCCCCTCTTTCTCCTAGAGTGGACCACTTTGAGTATTTTGGTTTAGGTAGCTTATTCTATGTTATAATGTTTATTTTGTTCTTAGTTGACCCTCAATTAGGTTTTTGATGATCTATCTTATATTTAAGGAGAGCAGATGTATGATTTTATGAGTGTGATGATATGGGATAGTATGTGAATTGATGAGAAGTGAATGTGAATGATACACAAGCAGATTTGAAACTGTGGATGTGCAAAAGTTTGTGTAGATCTTTGAAGGTGATACATTGAATGAGATAGTGTGTTGCAATAGTGGTGATTATAAAAGATGAACTTGCCATGGTCTTTGTTGCTTAACATAGATGTGTAAGAAAAATTTCATGATCAATGGAGTCTTCTCATATCAATTCTTCTATTCTTTCTATTACAAGAAGATAGTGGGTCTCTTGGCAGCCTCTTTTGTATCTTGCATTGAAGCAGTGTGCCTCAATTGAGCAAGTACATGTATCTTGCCCTAAGGTAGTTCACCTTAGTCTTGTATGTCCTTCAAGTGCATGTTTCTCCTTAGCTATAATCCTAAAACTTTGTAATCAATTATATCTATAATGTGCGTATGATTCTCACCATGGTATTTCCATGTAAATCTAGTGTTCATGTGTTGATGGTTGATGTTTTTAGTATTGATGTTAAATATTGTTTAATATTGGTTAGATTAGATTTGAGGTGTTTTTGTTGGTATTATGGATGTGTTGCATTGGTTTTGTTATTGATGTCAACACTTGTCAATACTTATCCTTCTGGAGATTCTTGGTTATGTTCACCGACATGTTCAGTGACATGCATAGTCACTGATATCTGGTTCACTGGTAGATTATATTATTCATCGACACTAAGGATGATCTGTTATCATCTGGAGATTACTTGGTTATGTCGAAGACATTGTTTGGACACTTGTTTTTGGTGATTTTATTATTGGTACAATCGAGTTTGCATATTTGCTGTTATCGGCAAATAGGTCTAGGTTATGGACCAACAAGCATTATCTATTCTAGATCAGCACGACACATTATGGAGATGATTTGTTACTATTGTAAATGCATTGAGCTAACATCATGCATCGCATATTGATTCATTGGTAATTGATTTTATTGTAATATCTTAGTGAGCCGACCTACACATTTGGTCTTAGATTTTGGTATATATGTAAGATCTCATTTGTGAGATTATGTTGAAGAGTGGTGTGAAAAAGGATTGTAATAAGGTATATGCGAATATAAGTAGAGCTATACACACAAACATCATTTGAAGATTCAAGGAAGGTATGAGGAAGAAAATCAGAGCTTAACCGGTACTAAATCCAGCATATGAAGATGCTATTTTGAGCAGTACATTATCATTGGATTTAACCATCCAATTGTAATCAGTGTGACTCCCATTTTTGTGATTGAGCAGTGAGCTCTAGGCAGTTGGCCTTTTTGCATGTGCAGAGCCCATTTGTACACATATACTATCTACAGTAGTATCATTTGATTGTGGTTAAGGTTTCCCACCGTGTCTTTTCCCCTTACAGGGTTTCCACATACAAATAATTGTTTTATGTGTTGTGTATGTTATTTGTCTTTCTGTTTCATGCATTAAACTTTACCAGTACTGTTATTAACTGCTAAACTATCTACCGGAATTAAGTTTGGTTAAAGTATATTTGGGTTAAAACTAATAGACAACTGATTCACTCCCCCCCTCTCAGTTGCCTCTGAGTCCTAAAAATTGGTATCAGAGTGTAGTCCTCTTTTTGTAGAAGTTTAACAGCTTGAGGAGATTCTATGGCAGCTAACTATTTCAGGAAGGACAATCTAAAGCTTGATGGAACTAACTATGGTATATGGAAGATTGGAATGGAGACTCATTTGAATTGCATTGGAAAAGACATATGGGATGTTACAAAGAATGGCTATGTTGGTCCTACATAAAGTAAACCTAATCCACCAACCTTGGCTAAAGATCAGGAGAATGATTGCAAAGCAAGAGAAGAACTTTTGAGTGCATAATTATATCAACAAATCATGGGATTGTCAAACCAATCTACTGCTAAAGCTATTTGGGATAAACTAGAGACATTGAATGAAGGTGATACCACTGTCAAAATTGCAAAATTGTAATGCTTCCGGGTCAGGTATGAAAATCTGAAAATGGAAGAAGATGAAAGGAATTCTGCTTTTATGGAAAGAGTTAATGAAATTGTTTTGGGTATACAATATTGTGGAGGATCCTTAAGTGAAGATGAAATTGTTTCTAAAGTTTTTGTTGGTATTTTTGATGATTATGTTGTAATTGTCATTGATGGACACACACTTGCTATGAGATCACTTTTTCAATGTATGAATTATGCTCAACTGGTATTTGTTCCAAACCGATATTATGTTGTAGTCTTTAGACTATCGGTGTTTTGCAAAAAGTGTTTACTGATCTCAAGCGGCATGAAGACCTCAAGAAGTTTGAGGATCTCAAGTGAAACAAAGAAAAGGAACTAAAAGCGGTAGTTATCATTTTCCCAGTCTTCATTTTGTCAACCGGTAATCTGTTTAATAATTAAACCAGTATTACTCTGTGTTACCAACTGGTAATTAGTAAAGTTGTATAAACTGGTAATACTCTGTGATGAGTTACCAACTAGTATATTTTTGTGATGAGTTACCATGCATCGATACTTTGACAATGATTTTGTGTCGTGTTACCAAATGTCTCTAGATACACTGAACCTAGGAACTTGCAATGTAATCCTATTGGACCGACATGAAATCAAATTCCTTTTAAGGACATCATGTCTAGGGTTTTAGGAGTTGTTAGGGTTCAAGGTGATTGTTGAGGTTTTTGCATGTGCGATTACAGAAGAAGAATAGGTTTGTGTGAAGAAAAAAAGTGTGGAGATATTGAAGACTGAAGTAATGCTGAAATGTATTAACAATGAGCTATCATGGATCTAACCAAGCTGACTGTGCTATTTGCTAGATCATTCACTTGTTGATTACTCACATCTTTGACAAGTGGAAAACCCTTGCCTTTGTAAATCCTCTAACAAGGTGGTTCACAACTGTGAATCTGAAATGCTCTCATAAGGTAATATTTAATTAGACTTATCTCCTAACAGAGATTGAGATTCCTAACAGGATCTGTTCTGGTAAAGAACATTGTATGACCTTAACCAATCTGACCTTAACTAGTCTGGTTACTATTCTGCAGATAGTTACTTGTGAGTTTCATCTCACCGTGGTTTTTCCCATTTAGGTTTCCACATCAAAATATCTTGTGTTATGGTGATTGTGCTTCTATGGGTGAATGCCTTATTTGTTGTTTGGTTTGCATGTGTGTTAACTGGTGTGTTTGCAAAACTATTTTACCGATTTACTACTAGACTATTAAAGTGTTTGAGTTCAGTATTTTCCGGTATACTAATTCACCCTCCCTCTTAGTATTCATCAATTGGTATTAGAGCGAACCTTTCTATAAGTCTAACCACTTGGAAAGAGATATGGGGGAATACACTGTGAGGGAACTCACTCATCGACTCACTCAGACCGAGCAAGCCTATGATGAACTTAAAGTCAAATATAAGGGCTCTCAGGCAAAAAGAAGAGAGCATGCTGAGAAACTGATGGAGCTAACTGAAAATAGTTCTTCTGATGAAGCAAACATGGAAGCCCTAGTTCAAGAAGTTGAAAAATTGAATGAGTCCAATGCCAACCTAAGAAGGGAACTTGAAGGACTAACTATCAGAATGTGTCAAGAGCTTGAGAACTAGAGGAAAGCTGAAGATCTGGTAAAAGAAAAAGATCATGAGATCTCCAAGCTGAAGCAAGAGATCAGTGCACTTACCACTCTTCTTCATGAAAGTAAAGTGGAAAAGGAAGAAATGCAAGGTGAACTACACATGGTTGTTTTTGAGAATGCAACCTTAAAGGAATCCAATGCTACTATTTCCAAAGAACTCACTAAGTCAAAGGAAATACTTGCCAAATTCAATAAGAGCTCTGTTAAGCTAGAACAAAAGCTTGAATCAGCTAAACCAGTAAAGAATACCAATGGACTTGGTTTCTTTGAATATGAGGAAGGTGAGACCTCTGGATCAAAAGATGGAGTATCAAAGAAGCAACTAACACCAAAGCATAAAGGTAAGCAAAAGTTCAAACCTATTTGCTTTAATTGTCTCAAGGAAGGACACACTGCTAATGTATGTAGAAGTAAGGCTTACAATAATTTTCCTTATTTTCTAAACGATAAGCCTAGACCCAATAGATTCAATGGTAATTGTTATGCATGCAACAAGTTTGGGCATAGAGAATTTGAATGCAGGTCTATCATGCACAACACTGGAAGGTATCCTCAAAGGGGTCAAAGAGTTTTTCCTGAACCCTCTGGGAACTGGACCCCAAACCAGTTAATACCTATAATCATCAGTCAGGAAGCAGTGGCTATCAAGCGGCAACTAGATGGAGAGAAACCTATTTGATCTGTCATGGTAGTGGCCACACAACTACAAAATGTAGAAGGAAGAATGGAAACATGAATAATGGACCTTGGAGAGCACCTGGAATGATTTTCTATCATTGCAACAAACCAGGTCATACAACAAGATTCTGCAGAATGAGAAAGAATATATCGGATGATATACTGATCACTCCGAAAGGAAATATTGATGTTGAAAATATTCAAGTGGATATGAAAAAAACCTGGAAGAAGAAGCCAGAAGAAGTGTCTCAAGAAGAACCGGTTTTTGCACCTAGTGTGGAAGTCATTGAATCGGAAAACTAAGCATAAGAAAAGCATAGGGGGAGCAAACGGTGAAATGTTTTGAACCCCCGGTTTACACCGATAAAGGACCTTAACTGGTATGTGATACCTGTCAAATGGCAGAAGATAGAAAATGGTAAAAGGCAAATTAGGGTTTACACCCTAATAGTGGAGCATTTATTATGGTAGGTGAAGAACTTGTTTAAAAGGATTTTTCAAGTCATTTTTTACTTATCCATTCTCGAGCGAAGAAGTTTTTTAAGAGCTGAGTGATGAAAAGCGATTTGGATTATGTTGGTATTTTGGTATGGTTTTTTCATTGATGTCAACACCTACTAAACACTTATCAACTCTGGCACTTTGGAGAATCAACAACATTCACCGACAAGCAAGTGACTTATGCACAGTCACCGGTATTTGGTACACCGGTAGGATATAATGATCACCAACACTTGGAAGGGCATGGAAAACACTTTGTTATGTTGAAGACATCATGTGGACACCTTTTCTTGGAGTTTTGTTAATTGGCATATTCGTATTTGCATATTTGTTATTACTGGCGAATAGGTCCAGGTTATACACCGACAGGTTTATCTTTTCCAGATCAGCATGTCATGCTATGAAGATGACTTGTTATTGTTGTAAATGCATTAAGCTGACATGGTGAATCAGTTATTGCATCAGGTGTTAATTTATTTATAAAATGATTTTATTATATTATCCTTTAGAGCCGACCTACTAACAATGGTCTTAGGGTATGGTATAAATGTAAGTTGTCATTTGTAAGATCGAATGTGGAATGCAAAAAAGGATTGTGTGAAGGTATATGCGAGAATAAGAAGAGCTATACATGCAGACATCATTTGAAGTTGAAGGAGGGTTTTTGTGAAGACAATCAGAACTATATTGGTACTGAATCCAACATATGAAGATGCTATTTTGAGTAGTACATTCTTATTGGATTTAACCATCCAATTATAGTCAGTGTGACTCCCATTTTGTGTTTGAGTAGTGAGCTCTAGGCACTTGGCCTTTCTGCATGTACAACCCCCATTTGTATACACTTACTATCTGCAGTAGTATCATCTGATTGTGGGTAAGGTTTCCCACTATGGTTTTTCCTCTTACAGGGTTTCCACATACAAATATTGGTGTTATATGTTGTGGATAACTTTGTCTTTTTGTTTCATGCATTAATTTTTACCGATATTGCAATTATCTGATAAAACTATCCACCGGTATAATAGACTGTTTCACCGGTATTAAGCAGAAAGTTGATTAAGTTGTTTTTGGCTTAAATTCATTAGACAATTGATTCACCCCCCCCTCTCAGTTGTCTTTGGGACCTAACAATTGGTATCAAAGCCTAGTCCTCTTTTTGTAGAAGTTTAACAGCTTGAGGAGATCCAATGTTTACTAACTATTTCAAGAAGGACAGTCCTAAACTTGATGGAACCAACTATGGCATATGGAAGATCAGAATGGAGACATATTTGAATTGCATTGGAAAGGACATCTAGGATGTTACAAAGAATGGTTATACTGCTCCCACTTCCAGTCAGCCTAATCCACCTAACTTGACTAAAGATGAAGAAAATGATTGCAAAGCAAGAGAAGCACTTTCGAGCGCATTATCAGATCAACAAATCATGGTATTATCAGATAGGTCTACTACTAAAGCTATTTGGGATCATTTGGAAACACTGAATGAAGGAGATTCCACAGTCAAAATTGCAAAACTTGAAAGCTTTCGGGTTAGGTATGAACATCTAAAAATGGAAGAAGATGAAAGGATTTCTGCCTTTATGGAAAGAGTAAATGAGATTGTTTTGGGTATTAAATGTTGTGGAGGAACCTTAAGTGAGGATGAAATTGTTTCAAAAGTTTTAAGAGGATTGCCAGCAGCATATAAAATGAAAGTCACTACTATAAATGAGTTAAGAACAATGCCTAATACATCAGTAACTAGGGATACATTGATTGGAAAACTTTCAGCTTTTGAAATTGAAGAATTTGGTCTTGTTGCTACTATAAAGATAGATTTAGCCTTTAAAGCATCTACATCATCTGCACCATCATTTGACAAATCAGATTGGAAATCCTTTTATGCAAGAGAACTTGAAGAACTTGAAGCACTATTTGCAAGGAAAATGCCTAAAGGTCTAGTTGGAAGTAAGTATGAAGGTAAAGCACCCTTTAAATATTTTAACTGCAATAAGATTGGTCATATGGCTTCAAGATGCCCTAATAGACATGCTAGACTAAGAGAAGAAGCTAGAAGAACATACAAGCCTAACCCTAAATATCAAAGATACAGATTTAAGAAGAATAAAAACAAATCTTGTTACATTGCTGATGAAGGAGTGACTGATGATTCTGATGAGGATCCAACAGACAATGGATGGGTTTTGTTGCTATAATAGAAGATCAACCGACACCTACTGCTCAGCCGATAAAACAAGCCTTGGTAGCTAAAGTTGAAGTAAAAGATGAGTGGATCATTGATTCGGGATTCTCACATCATATGACAGGAGATAAATGTAAATTCTTGAACTTTCAAGAATATAATGGAGGCTTAGTGAGATTTGGAGATGATAAAGCTTGTTTGATCAAAGGTAAGGGTACAATATCTCTTGATGGTAAGCATAACACTGACAATGTTTACTATGTTGAAGGTTTAAAGCATAATCTTTTGAGTGTTGGTCAATTAGTTGAGAAAGGATTTCAGTTACATTTCAAAAATGGTAAATGCAAAATCATGAATAGATCTAGTTTAGAAATTGCCACCTGTAATCAAACTAGAGGCAATATCTTTCATTTGAATAACAGTGAAAAGACATGCTTGATTGCACATATTGATGAAAGTTGGCTATGGCATAAGAGACTTTGTCATGTAAACTTTGATTGTATAGTAAAAATTAGTACTACTAAGGCAGTTAGAGATTTACCTAAAATTGTCAAACCTCACAATACAGTATGTAAGGAGTGGCAATTTGGAAAACAAGTTAGAGCTAGTTTCAAAAGTATTCTAGAAAAATCCAATAGTGCTCTTGATTTAATTCACACTGATTTATGTGGTCCAGCTAGAACTAAAAGCTTACAAGGTGATAGATATTTCCTGTTAATCATTGATGACTATTCTAGAATGTGTTGGGTTACTTTTCTCAGAGAAAAATCCGAAGCACTTGGAAAGTTCAAACTATTCAAAGCAATGGTAGAAAATGAAACCGGTAAGAAAATCAAATGTTTAAGATCAGATCAAGGAGGAGAATTTACATCTAAGGAATTCAATACATTCTATGAAGTGAATGGAATCAGAAGACAACTATTAGCACCTCGAACACCACAATAGAATGGAGTTGTTGAAAGGAAAAAAAAAACTATCCTAGATGTATCTAGAAGTATGTTATCATAAGCAAATCTACCACATGCATATTGGAGAGAGGTAGAAAGTACAGTGGTCTATACATTCAACAAAGTTCACATCAAAGGTGAAACCGGTAAGACCCCTCATGAACTATGGTTTGGTATTACTCGTACTCTTAAATATTTCAGAATATTTGGAAGAAAATGTTATATCAAAAGAGATGAGTATATTGGCAAATTTGATCCTAGAAGTGATGAAGGAATATTTCTTGGTTATTCATCTAAGAGCAAGGCATATAGATGTTTTAACAAAAGATTGCAGAAAATTGTTGAGAGTACAAATGTAAAGATTGATGAACAATTCAAAGGAACTTCAAGGTATATAGACTCTGAACCGGCAACATAAATCTTGACAAATGAACCTACACTGAATCCACTGGTACAGAATGAAGGTCCAATTACACCAGTATCATCTGAAAATTCCACAGTAACTGAGGAACAACAACAAACGAAGACACCCCGGTATGTAAGACTGAATCATTCTGAAGATCAGATAATTGGAAACAAGTACAAAGGAGTTATGTCAAGAGGAAGATTGGCAAATGAAGAGGTATGTCTTATTTCTCAAATTGAACCATCATCTGTTAATAAGGAATGTGAAGATAAATATTGGATGAAAGCTATGGAAGAAGAATTAGAACAAATTGAGAAGAATAACACTTGGACATTAGTTCCCTGGCCTAAAGATAAAAATGTAATTGGAACCAAATGGGTATTAAGAAACAAACTTAATGAAGATGGTAAGGTTATAAAAAATAAAGCAAGACTAGTGTGTAAGGGATATTCTCAGAAAGAAGGAATTGATTACAATGAAACATTTGTACCGGTAGTTAGAATTGAGGCAGTCAGATTATTTTTGGCTTTTGCAGCACATAAAAACTACAGCGTATATCAAATGGATATTAAATGTGCATTTTTGAATGGAGTTCTTGAAGAAGAAGTTTGCATTGAACAACCTGATGGATTTTCTTTGACAGATAACAAAGATATGGTTTGCAGGTAAAGAAAAGCTTTGTATGGATTAAAGCAAGCTCCAAGAGCTTGGTATGCAAGATTGGATAAGTATATTTTGAAAATTGGTTTTTCTAAAGGTAATGTTGACAACAACTTATACTATAAAGTGACTAATGATGACATCTTGGCTATAGAAGTTTTTGTTGATGATATAATCTTTAGAGGAGAAGATGGATTGTGTAAAGACTTTTATATTAAAATGTAGTAAGAATTTGAAATGTCTATGATTGGAGAAATAAAATTCTTTTTAGGATTGTAGATTTCATAGACTGACAAAGGTATATTCTTGAGTCAATCCAAGTACTTAAAAGAGTTACTAAAGAAATTTGGGATGGAGAACTCTAAACCGGTAAGCACACCTATGACTACAAATGACAAACTATCACTAAGGGATGAATCTACACCTATTAATCCAACTAGATACAAATCTATGATAGGAGGTTTACTGTATTTGATACAAACCAGACCTAATATTATGAATGCAGTATGTATTGTTTCAAGGTTTCAGAGTAATCCTAAAGAAAATCATGAATCAACAGTAAAAAGGATTTTTCGGTACTTACAAGGCACTATAAATCTTGGATTATGGTATCCTATAGATGAAAACTTTGAATTATGTGCATACACAAATGCAAATTGGGCAGGAGATGTGGATGATTGAAAAATCACCAATGGTGGTGCATTCTTTCTTGGAAGAAGACTAGTTTCTTGGCTGAGTAAGAAACAAAGTTGTACATCTTTATCTACAATAGAATCAAAATATGTTGCAATAGCAACTATGTACACAGGTATTATGGCTTAAGAAAATGTTGAAAGACATAAAGGTAAAATGCAAGGAACTTATTACTATCTATTGTGATAACATTGCAGCAATTGATATATCTAAGAATCTGGTATTACATTCTAAAACCAAACATGTTTCTATTAAACTGAATTTTCTAAGGGAAAATGCTGAAGCAAAAGAGATAAAACTAGTTTATGTGAATACTAAAGAGCAGATTGCAGATATCTTCACTAACCTTTGCCTAAAGAAACTTTTGAATATCTCAGAGACCAGCTTGGGGTCATACCCCCACCAGTAGAGACTTAGGAAGTTGATGTTTGTCATCAACTGGCATAATTAATAGAAAAATATTTTACTCTAGCTTTGATGAGGAAGCTACTTCTCAGGGGGAGTAGTTGGTATACTAAATTGATTGGTATTTTGTATATTAACTTGGCTTGGTAATAACTTTGGCATTTGATGTCAAAGGGGGAGAGATTGGTATGGAAAAACACAAGGAAACACATGTTGCTCCCAAGGGGAGAGATTGTTGTTTGGGAGAGATTGTTACTCTCTGTATCTGTATTTTGATTTCTGGTTATGATCTCTTTTTTGGGAGATTGTTGGTTTTTGGTATTTGGCATTTCTGTTTTGGCACTTTGATGGTTTTTCTATCTTGTGTTGCCATCAATGCCAAAGGGGGAGATTTTTGGTATTTTGGTATGGTTTTGTCATTGATGTCAACACCTACTAAACACTTATCAACTCTGGCACTTTGGAGAATCAACAACATTCATCGGCAAGAAAGTGACTTATGCACAGTCACCGGTAGCTGGTACACCGACAGGATATAATAATCATTGGCACTTGGAAGGGCATGGAAAACACTTTGTTATGTTGAAGACATCATGTGGACACCCTGTCTTGGAGTTTTGTTAATTGGCATATTTGTATTTGCATATTTTCTATTACCGGCAAATAGGTCTAGGTTATACACCGATAGGTTTATCTTTTCTAGATCAGCATGGCAAGCTATGAAGATGACTTATTATTGTTGTAAATGCATTAAGTTGACATGGTAAATCAGTTATTGCATCAGGTATTAATTTATTTGTAAAATGATTTTATTGTATTATCCTTTAGAGCCAACCTACTAAAATTGGTCTTAGGGTATGGTATAAATGTAAGATCTTATTTGCAAGATTGAATATGAAATGCGAAAAAGGATTGTGTGAAGGTATATGCGAGAATAAGAAGAGCTATACACATAGACATCATTTGAAGTTGAAGGAGGGTTTTGTGAAGACAATCAGAACTACACCGATACTAAATCCAGCATATGAAGATGCTATTTTGAGTAGTACATTCTTATTGGATTTAACCATCCAATTGTAGTCAGTGTGACTCCCATTTTGTGTTTGAGCAGTGAGCTCTAGGTGCTTGGCCTTTCCAGACCCCATTTGTATACACTTACTATCTGCTGTAGTATCATCTAATTGTGGGTAAGGTTTCCCACCATGGTTTTTCCCCTTACAGGGTTTCTACATACAAATATTGGTGTTATATGTTGTGGATGACTTTGTCTTTTTGTTTCATGCATTAATATTAACTGATATTACAATTATCTGATAAAACTATCCACCGGTATTAAGCAGAAAGTTGATTAAGTTGTTTTTGGCTTAAATTCATTAGACAACTGATTCACCCCCCCCCCCCCCTCTTAGTTGTCTCTGGGACCTAACAGATGGTGATTCGAAGAATTTTCAAAACCTTGAAGAAGAATCAGAAGCTAATATCAGTCATTCAAGTGTAGAACACAAAGCGATATTTCAGCAACCGAAGGAGTGTGTGGCGAAGTGGAATTTGCAAGCCCTAAATTTTGATTTATGAAGGTATTTTTTGAATTTCTCTGTTTATCATGGCTTTGGCATCACACTCTAGTTCTAGTGCACCCTTTGATTCAATAGACTTCATCCAACAGAAGGCAAAATATAATGCCCTATCTCAAATACCCGCTGGTGTTATAGTGGAGGAAGGTATTTCAGATTATATTGATTGTAAAATTGAAGACCTAGGATCTTTGATGATCCATTCTCAGTTGAGCTTATTATACGTAAAGGACAAGAAGATCAAACTAGAATTCAGCATCTTGGAAAAGAAGAAGCTTCGCAATTCGGTCTATTTCCTTGAAGAGTTTTTCAGATGATCACATTTGCATCATTCTAAGCAGAGTGCACGGTGACAAAATGTACTTAGAGCGGACACATGACATCACACCAGAAGCTATTCATGTCATCACCAGTTTCTATAACATCGGTGAAGTGCCAGCCCTAAGGAAGAGCAACAAGCCCGAAATGACCAAGCTCACCAGTTCTGTGAGCGACCAATGGGGAATGACCATCAATCCCATCAAGGACGATTTGGTCAAATATGCCTGCATGGTAATAGGTTACCGGACATTTTATGCTAGCAGGATCAACTCTATCTCTGCTGTAGCAGTAAATGTTGCCTACAGGATGATCATGGAAGATGCATCATTTGATTTATGCACTTGTATGCAAAGGCAACTTCTGGTGAACCTGAAGTTGATTAAATAGGACAATGCCTTGAGATTTAAGTTTGGACAACTATTGGTTGGGTTGTTCTTCTACTTCCAAGGTTACTTCCCAGGAGTCAGAGATATTCAGTGGTTTGCCGACCAACTGGTTACAAAGCAAATCAAGGAAAGCCTTCAAGCAGTTGGAACTGGTTATCCAGAAGTTCTAAACAAATACTTTGATGAGTTCAGACACAAAATGAACCAAAGAGTGAGAATATCGAGTGATATTGTCAAAAAGTATGAAGATGACATCTGCTTCACCATCAAAGTTGATGAGTGTATAATGGAGGCAGTTGAGCCTAGATAGGAAGAAGTGGAACCCATGGGATATGAGGTAATGTATGACATGCTAGATGGGTATGCCTCTACCCTACTCACCTTGCCCCTTGACCCAAAGGCAAAGAGAACCAACACCTATTTGGAAAGGGTTACACTAGTTGAAGAACCTTCAGTAAAGAAGGGAAAGGAAGTGCCTTCAGTATCGGCACTGGTTACTACAGCAAGTCCCAAAGTGACCAAGCGGTCACCAGCAAAGAAGAAACCAAAAGCTGCACCCACCAAAGTGTTTGAGAGAAAGCGGAAGATAAAAGGCAACACACCAGACTCAGAGGACACTGTGTCTGAAGAACAACCTAAGAAGACTAGGAAAATGAGAAAAAAGACAAAGACAACCAGCAATGAACTGACAACATCTGCACCAGTAAATATTGATATTTCCTCCTACAAACCTTTGACACATTGTCAAAGAACTATTAAGAATATTAGAAGAAAAGTGCTTGGTGATTTGAAAGAGTGCTTTGATGATTTTAATGATGAAGAAAAGGAAGAAGTTGAATAGGAAGTCATTAAATATTTATGTATTAATGAACGGTAGCCATCAGAAATTAAATCTGAGACACCTGATTCTTTATATAATTCTTTAGATAACAAATGGCGCATTTCCATAGAGAAGGAATGGGAAATAAGAGAGGAAGTATTTGCACAATACTTTCCTGATGTACCTAAATCAGAACTTTATGAAGTGGTGGAAAGATATAAGGGCCTCTTCTCCATGAGAAGAAGGAGAATCCTGTTGCTAGAAGGAAAAGTCTCGGAAGTGGTAAAAATACCCACTCCCTTGCTCAATCCACTCTAAAGTTGCACCAAGTGGCAGAAGCCAACAAGAAAGCTGAGCAAGAATCGAAAATCAATAAACCGGATGAAGCGTATGATAGTGAAGGAGTATCGGTCACTGATCAAATGGAACCCATCGATGTTGATGCCTTGAATGATGAAGATGTTACTTCAGGTATATCAACAGAAGCGACAGGATAGGAAAAATAGGCAAAGGAAGATAAGAAGCAAAAGGAAGAAGATAAGAAGAAACAGGAAGAAGAAGAAGAAAAGAGGAAATAGGAAGAGGACAAGAGAAAAGAAGAGGAGAATAATAGACAAGAGGAGGAGAAGAAGAAGAAGGAAGTGGAAAAGAAAGAAGAAGAGAAACGGAAGGAAGAAGAAAAGAAACAGGAAGAGGAGAAGAAAAAGGAAGAGGAGAAGAGAAAGGAAGAGGAGAAGAGGAAGTAGGAAGAGGAGAAGAAGAAGAAGGATGAAGACGAAGAGAAGCGGAAAGAAGAGGAGAAGAAGGAAGAAGAGAAAAGGAAGACAGAGGAAGAGGAGAAAAAGAAGGTAGAAGAGGACAAGCTAAGGGATAAAGAGAAGGAGGGAGCGGCACAGAGCACTCAAGTGGAGACCCCCAAGGCAATCAGTAGTCAAGCCAAACTGGCTGACATTACCAGTCCCATTGAACTCTAATCTACAAATGAATCAGAGCTGCTGCAAAGCATTAAGCTTGCTCAAGAACACCTAGAAGTGATAAGGAGGAAGAAGGAGCAAGACGTGATCCAAGCTATGGTGGACACTCTTACTGGTTTGATACCCAGTACCAACCTCCCTAATACCAATTCCTCTCTGACTCAAATGAAGCTCTTATGCACTATTGTGGAAGACCAGGTACAAAGCCTAGAAGAGGTTGCTGAAGTAAATGCCAAAAAGGAGCATCAAAAGGCTTTGAACACTGTCTTGGTGAAAAAGTTACATGAGCTTTGGTCTGATCTGCAAAAGGCACAGAAGGACATCAGAGATGCAATGGATGAGGGGAAATTACTGCTTAGTAAGATATGTCAACCCCATCTATTCTGTGATGATGTGCTTGCTCAGAAAGACAAACTACAAACTGATTTGCAGACATTCTTAAGCACCTTCAAGATGCCATATGATTCCTTTACCGCTTATGGGCAAAACGTTCACCAGTTTCAACTTCAGGCTGCAAGAATTTATTTGGAGATCAACAAACAGACCAGGGATTTGTAGGAACTACAACTAGTTCTACTACCAAGACTGCAAATACTTCAAAAATGCTATCTCAATCTGGATGCCTTGACGGTTACTCAAGAGATGAGTACCTTGGACGCCATGGAGGAACAAGTATCCTAGATGTAAACGGAGAGTGAGGTTGCTACCTCATTCTTGAGTCATGGTCCTTATCCATGAAGCAATTTATGCAAGACTTTAAATCTATTTTTGACAAGTTTCACTCTTTATTGTCAGAAATATTTATTCAGCTAATAGAAACAAGGGTTATTCAACTGTATTTTGTCATTGTTGGCAAAGGGGGAGAAGTATTCTAGTATTTAAATTTTTTTATGCATGCTTATCTCTGTAAGGAAGTAGTATACATTGTATTTTCTGCAAAGGGATAATGTATATGCTTAGCGGGAGTAATTTTGATTATGGCATATTTTTTTTGTCAAACACTTGGATGTCAAAATTTTCCTAAGTGTTGCCATCAATGCCAAAGGGGGAGATTGTTGGGATTTTTGATGATTATGTTGTGATTGTCATTGATGGACACACACATTCTATGAGATCACTTTTTGAATGTATGAATTATGCTCAATCGGTATTTGTTCCAAACTGGTATTATGTTGTAGTTTTTAGACTATCAGTGTTTTGTAGAAAGTGTTTACCGATCTGAAGTGGCATGAAGACCTCAAGCGGTTTGAGGATCTCAAGCGGAATAGAGCAAAGGAACTAAAAATGGTAGTTATCATTTTCCCAGTCTTCATTTTGTCAACTGGTAATCTGTTTAATAATTAAATCGGTATTACTCTGTGTTACCAACCGGTAATTGGTAAAGTTGTATAAACTGGTAATACTCTGTGATGAGTTACCAACGGGTATATTTTTGTGATGAGTTACCATGCATCGATACTTTGACAATGATTTTGTGTCATGTTACCAAATGTCTCTAGATACACTGAACCTAGGAACTTGCAATGTAATCCTATTGGACCGACATGAAATCAAATTCCTTTTAAGGACATCATGTCTAGGGTTTTAGGAGCTTTTAGGGTTCAAGGTGATTGTTGAGGTTTTTGCATGTGCAATTATAGAAGAAGAATAGGTCCATGTGAAGAAATAGAGTGTGGAGATATTGAAGACTAAAGTAATGCTGAAATGCATTAACAATGAGCTATCATGGATCTAACCAAGTTGACTGTGCTATTTGCTAGATCATTCACTTGTTGATTACTCACATCTTTGACAAGTCGGAAACCCTTAATCGGGTAGGCCCAGAAAAGCCTTTGTAAATCCTCTAACAAGGTGGTTCACAACTGTGGATCTAAAATCCTCTCACAAGGTAGTCTTTAATCAGACTTATCTCCTAATAGAGATTGAAATTCCTAATAGGATTTGTTCTGGTAAAGAACATTGTATGACCTTAACCGGTCTGACCTTAACCGGTCTGGTTACTATTCTGCAAATAGTTACTTGTGAGTTTCATCTCACCGTGGTTTTTCCCATTTGGGTTTCCACATCAAAATCTCTTGTGTTATGGTGATTGTGCTTCTATGGGTGAATGCCTTATTTGTTGTTTGGTTTGCATGTGTGTTAACCGGTGTGTTTGCAAAACTATTTTACCAGTTTACTGCTAGATTGTTTAAGTGTTTGAGTTTAGTTATTTCCGGTATACTATTTCATGCCCCCCTCTTCGTATTCATCAGTTTTAAGAGCTTTGCCACCGGCATACAAAATGAAAGTAACTACTATTAATGAATTGAGAATAATGCCTAATGCATCACTATCTAGAGATACTTTAGTTGGAAAACTTTCAGCTTTTGAACTTGAGGAATTTGGTCCTATTGCTATAATTAAGACAGATTTGGCTTTCAAAGCTTCATCATCTGCATCATCATCATCATCATCTGAAAAATCTGATTAGAAAGCACTCTATGCTAGAGAACTTGAAGAAATCAGAAGAGAGAATGAAGAACTTGAAAGCTTGAAGCACTATTTGCAAGGAAAATGCCTAAAGGTCCAGTTGGAAGTAAGTATGAAGGTAAAGCACCATTTAAATGTTTTAACTGCAATAAAATTGGTCATATGGCATCTTGGTGTCCTGATAGACATGCAGGATTGAAAGAAGAAGCTAAAAGAGCATATAAGCCTAACCCTGAATATCAAAGGTACAGATTTAAGAAGAATAGATACAAATCATGCTACTATGCTGATGAAGGAGTTATTGATGATTCTAATGAGGAACCGGCAGATAATGGATGGGATTTTGTTGCAATAATAGAAGATCAACTGACACCTACTGTTCAACTGGTAGAGCAAGGCCTGACAGCTAAAATTGAAGAAAAAGATGAATGGATCATTGATTTCAGATGTTCACATCATATGACTGGTGATAAGAGTAAATTCTTAACCTTTCAGTAATGCAATAGAGGTCTAGTAATATTTGTAGATGACAAAGCTTGCTTGATCAAAGGAAAAGGCACTATATCTTTTGATGGTAAGCACAATACTAATAATGTTTACTATGTTGAAGGTTTGAAGCATAATCTTTTGAGTGTTGGTCAATTAGTTGAAAAGGGATTTTAGTTACAATTCAAGAATGGTAAATGCAAAATCATGAATAGAACTGGTTTGGAAATTGCAACTGGTAATCAAACTAGAGGTAATATCTTTCATTTGAATAACAATGAAAAGACATGCTTGATTGCACATATTGATGAAAGTTGGTTATGGCATAAGAGAATTTGTCATGTAAATTTTGATTGCATTGTGAAAATCAGTACAACTAAGGCAGTAAGGGATTTACCTAAGATTGTTGAACCTCACAATCCGTTATGTAAGGAATGTCAATTTGGAAAGCAAGTTAGAGAAACTTTTAGGAGTATTCCAAAAAAATCCAATCATGTTCTTGACTTAATTCATACTGATTTATGTGGTCCAGCAAGAACTAGAAGTTTACAAGGAGATAGATATTTTATGCTAATCATTGATGATTATTCTAGAATGTGTTGGGTTACTTTTCTTAGGGAGAAATCAAAAGCTTTTGGGAAATTCAAACTATTCAAGGTGATGGTAGAGAATGAAACCAGTAAGAAAATCAAATGTTTGAGATCAGATCAAGGAGGTGAATTCACATCTAAGGAATTTAATACATTCTGTGAAGTGAATGGAATGAGAAGAAAATTATCAACACCTCAGACACCCCAGCAAAATGGAGTTGTGGAAAGGAAGAACATAACTATTTTGGATGTAGCTAGAAGCAAACCTACCTCATGTGCATTGGAGAGAAGCAATCGATATACTTGTTTATACATTCAACAGAGTTCACATCAAAGGTGAAACCGATAAGACCCCTCATGAACTATGGTTTGGTAATACTCCTACTCTTAAAGCAAATGTTATATTAGGAGAGATGGTTATATTGGCAAATTTGATCCTAGAAGTGATGAAGAAATATTTCTTGGTTATTCATCTAAGAGAAAGGCATATAGATGTTTTAATAAGAGATTGCAGAAAATCATTGAAAGTGCAAATGTGAAGATTGATGAACAATTTAGAAGGTCTATAGACTCTAAACCGATAGTTGAGATAATCACAAATGAACCTACAATGAGTACATCGATGCAGAATGTTGATCCAATCACATCGACATCATCTGAGAATTCCACAATGACTAAAGAACAACAACAAGTGAATACACCCAGGTATGTAAGATTGAATCACTCTGAAAGTCAGATAATTGGGAATAAGTATCAAGGAGTTATGACTAGAGGAAGACTGGCAAATGAAGAGGTATGTCTAACTTCTCAAATTGAACCAACAACTATTAATGAGGCATGTGAGGATAAACATTGGATTAAAGCTATGGAAGATGAATTGGAACAAATTGAAAAGAATAGCACATGGACATTAGTTCCCTGGCCCAAAAACAAAAATATAATTGGAACTAAATGGGTATTCAAAAATAAACTTAATGAAGATGGTAAGGTATTCAGAAACAAAGCAAGATTAGTGTGTAAGGGATATTCACAGAAAGAAGGAATTGATTACAATGAAACCTTTGCACTGGTAGCTAGAATTGAGGCAGTCAGATTATTCTTAGCTTTTGCAACACAGAAGAACTATAAAGTATATCAAATGGATGTTAAATGTGCAATTCTGAATGGTGATCTTAAAGAGGAAGTTTACATCAAACAACCTGATGGATTTTCTTTGAAAGATGACAAAGATATGGTTTGCAGGTTAAGGAAAGCTTTATATGGATTGAAGCAAGCTCCTAGAGATTGGTATGCTAGTTTGGACAAATATCTTTTGAAGCTTGGTTACACTAAAGGTAATGCTAACAACAACTTATATTACAAAGTGACTAATGATGACATCTTGGTTATTGAAGTTTTTTTTGATGATATCATTTTTGGAGGAGAATATGGATTGTGTAAATAATTTTCTAATAAGATGCAAGAAGAATTTGAAATGTCTATGATTGGAGAGATAAAATTATTTTTTAGGATTGCAGATTTCACAGACTCATAAAGGTATGTTCATAAACAATCAAAGTACTTGAAGGAATTACTTAATAAATTTGGCATGGAAAACTCTAAACTGATAAGAACACCTATGACTGCAACTGATAAACTATCATTGAAGGATGAATCAACACCTTTTAATCTGACAAGATACAAATCTATGATAGGAGGTTTACTGTATTTGACACAAACAAGACCTGATATTATGAATGCAATATGTATTGTTTTAAGATTTCAGAGTAATCCTAAGGAAAATCATGAATCAACAGTAAAAAGGATTTTTTGGTACGTACAAGGCACAACAAATCTTGGTTTATGGTATCCTAAAGATGCAAATTTTGATTTATGTGCATACATAGATTCAAATTGGGCAGGAGATGTAGATGATAGAAAAAGCACCACCGGCGGAGCATTTTTTCTTGGTAGCAAACTAATTTTATGGTTGAGCAAGAAACAAATTTGTACATCTTTATCAATAGCAGAATCAGAATATGTTGCAATAACAACTAATTGTACATAGGTATTATGGATTAAGCAAATGTTGAAGGACATAAAGGTAAAATGCAAAGAACCTATAATCATTTACTGTGATAATATGGTAGCAATTGATATATCAAAGAATCCAATATTTCACTCTAGAACTAAACATGTTTCTATCAAATTCAATTTTTTGAAAGAGAATGTTGAAATAGAAGAAGTGAAATTGGTCTATGTGAATACTAAAGAGCAGATTGGAGATATCTTTACTAAGCCTTTGCCTAAGGGAACTTTTGAATATCTAAGAGAGCAGCTTGGAGTTATACCCTCACTGGTAGAAACTTAGATAGTTGAAGTATGGCATCAGACCGACAGAACTAATAGAGAAACTATTTTTCTGGCTTTGATGAAGGAGAGATACTTCTTAGGGGGAGTAGATTGAATAAATTTGGTTATAACAATTGGTATTTTTAATAAGGTCTATGAACTGATTGTATTTGGTTTTGTATTGCTTTGGCATTTGATGTCAAAGGGGGAGAGATATCTATGGAAAAACAAATTATCTTTTGGGGAGAGATTATTCATTGGGGGAGATATTGTTACTCTTTGTATCTATATTTTAATGATCTCTTAGGGAGATTGTTGGTTTTTGGTTTTTGGCATTTCTTCTTTGGCACTTAGATGGTTTTTCCATCTTGTGTTGCCATCAATACCAAAGGGGGAGATTGTTGGTATTATGGATGTGTTGCATTGGTTTTGTCATTGATGTCAACACTTGTCAACACTCATCCTTCTGGAGATTCTTGGTTATGTTCACCAGCATGTTCAGTGACTTATGCATAGTCAAAGGTATCTGGTTCACCAACAGGTTATATTGTTCACCGACACTAAGGATGATTTGTTATCATCTGGAGATTACTTGGTTATATCAAAGAAATTGTTTGGGCACTTGGTTTTGGTGATTTGATTATTGGTATAATCAAGTTTACATATTTGTTGTTATCGACAAATAGGTCTAGGTTATGGACCAGCAAGCATTATCTATTCCAGATCAACACAACACGTTATGGAGATGATTTGTTACTATTATAAATGCATTGAGCTGACATCATGCATCGCATATTGATTCATTGGTAATTTATTTTATTGAAATATCTTAGTGAGCCGACCTACACATTTGGTCTTAGATTTTGGTATATATGTAATATCTCATTTGTGAGATTATGTAGAAGAGTGGTGTGAAAAAGGATTGTAATAAGGTATATGCAAATATAAGCAGAGCTATACATGTAGACATCATTTGAAGATTCAAGGAAGGTATGAGGAAGACAATCAGAGCTTAACCGGTACTGAATCCAACATATGAAGATGCTATTTTGAGTAGTACATTATCATTGGATTTAACCATCCAATTGTAGTCAGTGTGACTCCCATTTTTGTGATTGAGCAGTGAGCTCTAGGCAGTTGGCCTTTCTACATGTGCAGACCCCATTTGTACACACATACTATCTGCAGTAGTATCATCTGATTGTGGGTAAGGTTTCCCACTGTGGTTTTTCCCCTTATAGGGTTTCCACGTACAAATAACTGTGTTGTGTGTTGTGTATGTTATTTGTCTTTCTGTTTCATGCATTAAACTTTACCGGTGCTGTTATTAACTGCTAATCTGTCTATCGACATTAAGTTTTGTTTACCGGTATTATGCATTAAGTTTGGTTAAAGTATATTTGGGTTGAAATTAATAGACAACTGATTCACCCCCCTTCTCAGTTGGCTCCAGGTCCTAACAGTTTTGGACTAATTTATCCACCATATTAGTCTTATCATGGGTTTAACAATTGGTATAAGAGTTGAGTTCCTTTTGAAGAGTTTAACTGCTCGAGGTTAGATCCATAATGGTGCAAGAATTTTATTTTTAAATCACCAAGGTTTGATGGTACAAAATTTTCTTATTGGAAGGAAAGGATGGATTCTTATTTGGAAACTATGACAGAAGGTATTTGGGAAATTGTTCAATTTAGTTATACACCTCCTTTGTCCTTAGACTCTAGATGAATACAAGAACCATGAGAATAATGCAAAAGCTAGAATTATGATTATCAATTGATTGAGGTATGAAGTATTTGGTATAGTTAGTGGTATGAAAGACGACAAAGAGATGTGGAACAAATTAAGTCAATCATATGAAGAAGATTTGAAGATAAATCAAGATAGGTTGATGAATCTAAAATATAAGTATGAATGTCTAAGGATGGCTGATGACAAAGGTGCTAAGAACTACACACATAGATTAAATGAAGTTTTGAGTGGTATTAAAAGTATTGATGGAAAAATAGAAGAAGGTGTTGTTATGAGAAAGATTTTGCTAACTCTGACAAAACCCTACAAGTTGAAGAAGTGTGCTATTAAGAATGTCATGATCTGGATAAGTATATAGTTTCTCAACTCCTACTACCATTATCCACCTACGAAGTGTCAGAGATGGAAGATATCAAAAGAGAAATAAAAGAAGAACTATGCATTCAATGTTTCAAATGTAGATGAAGATGAATTGAAAGTAAGTGAAAACATGAATGAAATCAAAGAAAACTTTGTTAGAAGATTGAAGAGAGGAACTAGAAAATACAAAGGTAAGTTACCTTTGAAATGTTTTAATTGTGGCATAATTGGTCATTATGCTTCTAAATGTATTAAATGGAGATTTTAAGAGGTTTGATGATGAAGAGAAGAAAAGTAGACACAAAAAATATGATACAAGGAAAAAAATTGATGATAGAGAGAAAGGAAAAAGGAGCTTATGTTATATGGAGACACATTCATTGGAGGATGAAGATGGTGAAAAATCAAATGAATAATCTTTGTTTCTATCTATAGAAGAAAAGAGAAAATAGATGTTTAGAAGATCAAAGAAAATGAAGAACATTAGGAAGTTAGTAAGTGAAAAGACCGGATTGCATGGTAAAGGAGAGTTGAAAGCTTATATCATTGACTCTAGATGTTCAAAGCATATGACCGGTGATAAGAAGAAATTCATTAAGCTTGATATGTAACATGGAGAATTAGTAAAAGTTGCAGGAGAGGAAGATGCGCCTATTTGTGGTATAGGAAGCATTACAATTGATGGTAAGCATAAAATTGATGATGTTTATGTTGGAAAATGCACACTCCAATGAGAAATTGTAGGTGATTGAAGGTATTGTCATTGATGGAAACCTTGCAATCCTATGATACCAGTAGGCACCGACACCGACACCGATAGACTCAACACTGACACACAGATCATTGACACTAAAAAGATTGATCACTAGCACCATGGCGGACATGAATTTTGTTTAAATGTATTTTGTATTTGATTGTAAAATCTTTTGTAAGAAGACTTGGTGGATTGTAACATGACTCATATATGTATGAGATCATTGTAGATCATTTAGAAGTAGTGATAGGTGAAAGGATTAATGCAGACCTAATATGTGAATTGTAAGGTAGATATTGGATAAGGGTTTATGTATGTAGCAGAGCTTAAACTGGTACTAAATCTAGCATAGTAGATGTTGATCTGAAGCAATACAAGACATTGGATTTGTATAATCCTTTTTGTAAGTTAGTGAGACTTCTTTTGTAATTGAGCAGTGAGCTCTAGGCACTTGGCCTTCCTGCATTTGCAAGCCCCTATTGTAAATAGTAATAATCTCTTATTGGCCAGTAAGAAAATATTGTGGGTCACAAATCCCATCGAGGTTTTTCCCACACCGGGTTTCCTCATTAAAAATGTTGTGTTATGTTGTGTCTCTTATGTTGTGGTTATTGCTCTTATTTACTGCATTATTTTTGGTTTACCGATACATAGTTTTGATATGCTTTTCATGCTATAAGTCAAGAAATTTATTATACTGGTTAGACATTGATTCACCCCCCCTCTTAGTATCTTTGGGAATCCTAACAATTTATTATGTTGAAGGTTTGAGACATAGCTTGTTACGTGTTAGTCAAATGTGAAATAAAGGCTATGAAAATTTATTTATTTAGTCCAAATGTGTGATTAGAAAATGAAAAATAGGAAGATTAGTAGCAGAATGTGTTAGAACAAATGGAAATGTATGTTATATAGAGGATAAGAGTGGTGTTAGCACATATTTTTATAAAATATTTTGTGCTATATATGGATACCTTTTTCCCATCATACGAGCATTTACTACTAGTGTCTTATATGCGAGGGCATAACTGAAGAACATGGAGCTGTGTCAGAAGAGGGAAAGCCTTTATCCCACATTGTTTGTGGGATAGGCTCTTTTAACACTTAAATCCAAAGCAGCCCATATGATAATTGTCAAAAGACAAATGGCTTTTGGCGTGAAGAAGGTTAAACCTAGTAGACCCCACGCATGCGAACGTGCATCTCGAGGCAACCAAAGTTTTATGATAGATTGGCAAGGATGGAGGCTAAAGATCGAGAAAGTTAGGTAGATCTAATGGTCAGGAGAAAAGATCCAATGGTGGTCGCTATATCACAATGAGAAACAACTCACTGGTTAATCCTCACGACTTGGCGACTAAGCACGTGCAGAAAAGGGGAAGTTAACAAGCATGCAAGTTTGAGATTGATCCAACAACGGTTGCTATACCATGATAGGAAGTTGCATGACCTATATCCCTTGCAACATAGCGACTACCAAGGTGGTAGATGAGGTCTTGTCCCAGTGGATCTGCAAGCGAATCAGGATGTGCCATGTGGTAGAGCACAGAAGAAGAACCCAGGTCTAAGTGGTGGGTAGGTGGATCTATGGGCAAACCAAAGAGTGACATGTGGCACGATAAAGAGAAGAGAGAGCCTCTCAGGAAAGGTTAAAGGCCGAGTAGATAAGGAAGATCAGCTGGTTGGCCGAGTTGATCTGACGGTGGTCACTATACCACGATTGGAAAATATGTGATATTAATTCACCGCGACCTGGCGACTAACCACTAGTGGCTAGGAGACAAGAGAGAGCTTCATTCTAGTGGTTAGTGAGGCCGTGCTAAGGTGGCAGGATAGAGACCCTGGAGCCAATCCAGAGGTGACATGTGGTGGGCCCGGTATATGAGATGGGCTGCCCAGGTGTGATAACAACTGTGCAAGTTGAAAGAGATCCAATGGTTGTCGCTATTCCTCTATGGAAAGTTGCATGATCAATATCTATTGTGGATCAGTGACAAAGAGGAACCAAAGTGAAACGGTGGGTCCGGTCAAAATGAGTTAGCAGCTAAAGTGGCAGTCAGGTGGCATGTCATCAAAAAATGACTTATTGAATAAATCTAAGCTGCGATGGATCTCTAAAAGGACTCACTGAAATTAGCAGTTTCATCGACATGAAGTTCATCAAAGAAATCTGAAGCAGTCCCATCGAAAATAAAAGGTATCGATGAAACTATAGAATCGATAAGACATGAGAACAACTCACTGAGGGAGGAAGTTTAGCCAAAAGAATAATAAAAGGAAAGTATTTCTTATCGTATCACACTGCCTTATGTATTATTTGAATGTGCGTTATAGATGAAATTTATGTATATCTATCCTAAATAAGTGCTTTGAATATATATTTTAGGATAAAGCATTATTTTATATAAATGGATGTTATGTTCGCAAAATTATTTTCTTAAAGATGGAAATACTTTGATTTAAATAAATTATTTTAAACAAGTATAAGAAAATAAAGATTATTGACTTTTCAAACTAAAAGCTAAGGTGGAATATGTTTTAAATTTTAAATCAAGGAATTTGATTGGCTTATCTTGTGTGCAGAAGATAATGAAAATATGATGGATATTTGCTAAGGAATTTTATCAAGGCGGAGAATAAAAGACACATGATTTAAGTATCATTGTATTTTTAAGGATTCTCATTTGTAATTAATTATTAAACCAAAGGGTGTGTCCTTTGGAATGTAAATGTTTGTAACTCCCTTCTGTGTATGAAATGGTGTGTCCTTTCATATATGTCTTTTGATTGACATACTTATAGGGAGTCATTCTTATATATAAAAGCAGGGAGTCATAAGAAGAACAATATACTGTTGTAAGGATTGAATATCATTTTGTATTAGAGAAGTCTATAGGAAGAAGAAGTATCATTTTGTGTAAGCAATCTGTAATGGAGTATCTACAAGTGCAGCTTATGTATGCAATTATTTCCTAAAGATTAATATACAAGGTTCGCTGTTTCTTTTTTCCAAATATTGTGTACACTTTTGTGTTGATGATTATCTTTGTCCTCTTGATAAATCTATTTATAGAATTGCTATGATGTGAATCGCATGTCATTGCATTAAGTGAAAGATTGAGTTCTTATTGTTTGTGTAACGCATACTGAACCTTCATAGTTGATGAGAAATTGTCTCTTGAGTTGATAAGATATTTTGTCCACAAAGTGTCATATATATCCCTGGATAGAGGCACTGGTCTATTATTCATCTTTTAAGGTTTTGATCTATATGCATTCAACATCCTTGATAGAGAAACACTCTTCTTAAATCCTATATGAATTGATCTATGCAGATTTCATTTGTCCTAAAAGCAATCTCATTTTCAATATACATTCACAATCATTTCTTTTCAAAGCATTTAGTTAAAGCACATAATAAAGCATAGTTGCAGAACAATAATGTTCTAGTTGTGTAAACTTGCTAAAAGGTTTAAATCCACTATATATAACCTATTTTTTGCTTGAGAGGAAGACGAACACCCACCTAGGTTCAATGAAGCCTAAAGTGCAGAGGGATTTGGTCTTTGACCATCCATGTTCGTTGGCCAAGGCTGATTGGACTACTTGAGGATTTGACAAGTCTTTGGTTTTTCAATTTGTGGTTTTGGGCACCAACAAGTGGAAGCAGATGTTTGCTAGCACAATGTAATGAATCTTGGTTGTCACACAAAATAATGGGAAATATCAATTTTGATGTGAAGATAAGTATTACTAAAGTGAGATATTTACCAAGAATTATCAAACCTACTAATGTTGTGTGCAAGGAATGTCAAATAGGAAAATAGACAAGAGGAGATTCAAGAACAAATAATATTCTACTTCTAAACCTCTAAAGATGATTCACACATATCTTTGCAGACCTACAAGAACAAAAAGACTCAATGCAAAAAAGTACTTTATGTTGCTTATTGATGATTAGTCTATAATTACATGGGTTACTTGCTTAAAATAAAAATATGAAGCTTTTGAGAGATTTAAAGTGTTCAATTCAATGATTAAAAATCAAGTAGATGCTAAAATCAATGTTTGAGATCTGATAGAGGAGGAGAGTTTACCTTAGATGAGTTTGATAGCTTTTGTGAGAAACATGGAATTAGAAGACATTTTTCTACCCTTAGAACCCTCAACATAATGGATTTATATAGAAATTAAGAATAGGACTATTATTGAGATGGTGGCTAGAACTATGATGAAATATAATAACTTGGCTAATGTGTATTGAAAATAAGTTGTGCATACTACTATATATATTCTTAATAGGGTACAAATAAGAGTTAATCATACCAAGATGCCTTATGAGCTTTGGAATGGAAAACCTCCTACGGTGAAGTATTTTAGAATCTTTCGAAATAAATTCTATATCAGAAGAGATGAGAATGATCTAGGAAAGGTTGATACCAAAGAATATGAAATAATATTTCTGGGATATGCTACAAATATCAAAGCCTATTGATGTTACAACAAGAGATTAAACAAGATAATGGAGACCCAAATGTAAAAGTATGTGAAGAATGGGATCAAACTACCTCTGAACCTGACCAAAAAACTCAGTTTGATTTTTTTTTAATTTTTGTTGAAGAGAAGATAGATTTGAAACACAAAAGTGAAAAAGAAACAAATGAAGAACAAGAAGAACCTGAGAAAGTGCTTGAGACTCCGATCAAATAGGTGAAAAGAATCATTTAGAAGATTATATTTTTGGATTTATAAATAAAGGTATTCAGACTAGAAGAATAGTTGCAGAAGCAAATGAGCAAGCAAATTATTGTTTTTCTTCAAAATTTGAACTAAACTCTTATGAAGAAGAAAGAAAAGAATATAGTTGGATAAAAGAAATGGAAGAAGAGCTAAATCAGATACTAAAAACTCAGACATGGGAATTGGTACCTAGAATAATGGACAAAAATGTAATAAGAACTAATGGGTGTTTGAGAAAAAGCTAAATGAACATGCACAGGCAAGGAACAAGGAAAGTTTGGTACGTAAAGGTTATTCACAAGTTGGAGGTAACAAACTATTGATTGTTATTGTTTATGTTGATAATATTATTTGGAGGAAATGATGGTCTATGCAAAGAGTTTGTTGAAGAGTTGCAAAAGAAATTTGAAATGTTAATGATTGGTGAGTTATCTTTCTTTCTTGGTTTGTAGGTTACACATTACAGGAATAAAATTTTATTTCTCAAGCCAAGAAAGTCAAGGAAATGCTAAAGAAGTTTGAAATAGAGAATTGCAAACTAGTTGCTACTCCCTTGGTTATTGGTTGTAAGCTAAGACACGATGATAATTCTCTAGAAGTTGATTAGAATAAGTGCATATAAATTATTGGAGGATTGTTATATTTAACTACATCTAGATCAGATATTATGCAAGACATCTATTTCATTGCAAGATTTCAGGATAGTAGAAAGAAATCACATGAGCAAGAAGTGAAGAGGATTTTTTAGATATTTGAAAGGTACCCTGGATTTTGGTCTTAGGTGTAGAAAGGATGGAGACTTCATGTTGAAGAAATGCATAGATGCAAGTTGGATCAGATGTGTTGATGACAAGAAAAGTACTAGTGGTGGTGTATTTTTCTTAGGAGACAGGTTGATCTCATGGTTGAGTATGAAGAAGGATTCGATATCTCTATCTACCATAGAAGTAGTATACATTACAATAGTATCTTGTTATATTCAAGTTATGTGGATGAAATAGGATCTTAAGGATATTAGAGTGATATATGTTAAAATCTGAGAAACAAATTACAACTCAAAATTGAATTGAAAGAGAGATCAAATAAATTGTAAATGCAAATGAAATGAATAGCATAACAATGATGTTGAGAGAAAAATGATGTGAAGTTATCCAAGGAAAAATAGCCTCAGATTACTATCTCCAACTATATAAATATACAAGCAAGGTAGCATGTTTATATAGACTCAAGCAAGGGGTGGAGGTGGCAATATCGGCCAATGAGGAGAGACCACCATGATGGTCTAAAAATAGTAAATTCACCTCCTTATAGCATGAAGACACCTCAATACCCACTTATCTTAAGTAAACATACTTTATTAACCTAAGAAAGATTAATTAAAGTGTAGGAAAAACCTAGGAAAAGGGAAAATAATAAACCCAACTAGGAAAATAAAAAAATTATAGAAACACCTGCCTTAAGCATAGCATAGGTGGGTGAAAATATGGGTCTCGACAAATGAAGCCTGATGAGGTACCCATGTACATAATATTCCCCCCCAAATAGAGAAGAATCCCCCCCCCAACAAAATAGAGGATGATCCCCCTAAAATAGAGAGAGAAAGAAAGAAGGAACTAAGAAGTCCCCCCAAAAGAGGACATCTATTGCACCCCAAGCAAAGCTCTCAAATGAATGAACTTTCTCTCAGTTAAGGGTTTGGTGAATATGTTTGTTATCTGATCTATTGTTTGACAGTACTGAAGATCAAGAATGTGCTCGTGAATTAACTCCTGAATGTAGTGCATGTGAATCTCAATGTGCTTAGTTCACTGATGATGGACCAGATTGTGAGAAATCTAAATGGCACATTTGTTGTGATAAAAAATGACTATAGGCTTTTAAAATGGAATGCCAAATCAGTGAGAATATTCTAAAGACAAATTACCTTAGTAGCAACATTAACTGCTCCTTGATACTCAGTCTCAATGGATGAAAGAGAAATAGCATATTGGTTCTTGCTCGACCAAGAAACCGAACCAAAACAAAGAGAGAAGCAATACCTTGAAGTAGACTTGTGATCCTGAGAATCACCTGCCCAATCTGAATCCGTATATCCCACCAAGTCAATATCCATGCCCACTGCATAGTGAATCCCATAACTACAAGTTCCATGTACATAGTGAAGAATCCACTTAGCTTCCTTCCAATGTAGCTCATGTGGCTCTTGCATGAACTTGGAGACCATTCCCATAGCATATGAAATATCAGGCTTCGTGTGAGTCAAATATATGAGGCTTCCAACTAATTGGCAATACAAGGTAGCATCCACCAATGGTGAAGAACAAGAATCCTCAAATTTGACCATGGATAAAAATAAAGTTGGTGTAGGCTTATAGTCACCCATTTAAAATTTAGAGAGCATATCAAGAGCATACTTATATTGTGCAACGAAGATACCAGAAGGTGATTGAGTGATCTCAATTTCTAAGAAGTAGTGGAGTAGGCCTAAGTTTGACATCAGAAAATGATCATGAAGGGCAGTTTTGACTACCTTGATGCAAGATGAGTGGCTCCCTATGATCAACAAGTCATCAACATAGACAACAAGGAAGGTGAGAGTATCATTCTACTGTAAAATGTAGTAGACGTTCGGATCAGAATGGCACCAAGTGAACCCAACAGATAGAAGGAAGGAGTCCATGTTGGCATACCAAGCTTGAGGGGCATGTTTAAGGCCATAGAGAGACTTCCAAAGGAAACAAACAAGTAAAGGATCCTAGACAAAACCTTGTGGATGCTTCATTTATATCTCCTCTTGGAGTTCACCATGAAGAAAAACACTCTTCACATCCATCTGATGAACTTCCCAGCAATGGGATGCACAAATACAAAGAACAAGTCAGATGGAATTCATCTTGGAAAATGGCACACAAGTCTTAAAGTAGTCAATCCTAGGAACTTGGGATAATCTTTTGGCGACCAGGCGAGCCTTATGCTTATCAACTGACCCATCTGCATTAATTTTTTTTGGTAGATCCACTTGCATCAAACAAGTTTCCTTCCCTTAGGAAGAGGGACTAAATCCTAAGTATGGTTCCTCTCCAAGGAATTGAACTCATCTTGCATAGCATGCCTAACAACATCCCACTTGGGGACACTTGAAGACTCCCAAAAGGACTATGGATTTGAAGTTGTAGCAAAGAAGAGATGTGGAACATGCTCAAATTGTGACCTTGTTCTTCTCTCATCTGAAGGATCACTAACCCAATCACCTACTAACTCCAATGTCTGACAAGCCCAAAGAGGCTCAGTAGTTGGAGAATAAGGAGAATCTAGAGGAGAATTATCTCCCTCTGAATGATGACTAAGAGAGGAGGAAGATGAATCCTCATCATTGTCATTTGAAGTGGAGGAAGGAGACTCCTCAAAAGGATTAGGAGGATTAAAATCCTCAAGAAAACTATCATCATGAAGTCATAATGTCTCCATTGGAATGAAAGATGAAGAAGTGACAAAAGAAGAACTGGAAGTATCCTCCTCAAAATGGACACTCCTCTCAATGAAAATCTCATGTGTGGTAGGATGCAGAAGCATGTAGCCTTTGACACCATCTGGATACCCAACAAATATGCAAGGATTTCTCTATGGATCCATAGCCTTGCGTATCTCTATTGGAATGTGGGTCCATGCAAGAGATCCAATCACTCAGAAGTGCTTGAATATGGGTTTTCAATAGGTCCAAGATTGAAAAGGAGTTACCCCTTTCACAAATCCATGAGGATCCTAATTTTAGATATAAAATTCACAATTGATGGCCTCCAACCAATAGTGAGGTGCCATTTATCTGGAGTGAATCATACAATTAGCCATTTCCTTCAAGGACTGGTTCTTATGTTCTACAACTCCATTTTGTTGTGGTGTATAGGGAACTGTGTGTTGAAGATTAATGCCTTCTAAGATACATAATTTCTCAAACCTCTAGTTGACATATTCCCTCCCATTATCGGTGTGCAGAACCTTTATGGTTTTCCCCAATTATTTCTCTACAAATTCTTTGAATTCCTGAAAAGACTAAAAGACCTCAGACTTTTGTTTGAGAAAATATACAAAGGTGTATTGAGAAAAATCATTAATGAATTTCAAGACATATTTGGCCCTACTGAAAGAAGGATGTGGAAATGGTCCTACCAAATCACTATCATGTACTAGATCCAAAAGTTGTGTGGCTGTCCATGCTTTGCCTTTATCAAATTTTTCTTTAGGATGCTTGCCATGAATGCATCTTTGACAAACTTCATAAGAAAATATAATAAAAGGCAACCCTATATCCATGTCACACTAGCTGAGCTATTGCAAGTAATGGTAGTTCAAGTGGCCAAACCGTTGATGCCACATCTAAGTGAGTGAGTAATGCAAGTAAAGGAGAATCGGGAACAAAGTGAGGAAAGTGATACAATCTGGATTAGTGATCTGCCTTTCCCATTGCAATTGTAGACCCATTGTGCATCTCACTAATTACTACTATGTCTGGAGTGAACTCAACCCACTTTCCAGAGCTAGTGTGAGTGATCTGATAGATAGATAGGAGATTAGTTGACAAATATGGAACACAAAGGACAATTTGAAATTTTCCTTTGCCCACATCAATAGACCCTCTCCCATTCACTTCAACAGGAGTGTCATCACCCAATAGAATAGTTGGCATGGAATATGACTCCATAGAGGAAAAACTATCTTTTGAGGAAACCATGTGGTGCAAAGCACCTGAGTCAATAATCCAGGAATTAGGCTGTGAAGCAACAAAAACTAGGGCCTTACCCTTTGCTTTCCCTTACTTGTGTCCTTTGAATATTTTTGAGATGAACTTGGTTTAACAAAATCACACACCTTGATGTTATTCTTTTCAACAAGATGAGACAAGCGATCAATTTGCTTCTTCAGACATTTATATTCATCATGACCATTCTTCTTGCAATAGTAACACTTAGTTTTATCCTTCTTGGGCTTATCACCTTTTGAATAAGATGCATCATTAACTTCTTTTTGTGTCATCGGTTTTTGTTCTTGCTTCTTTTCTCCTTAGTTATTTTGTTTCTTTTCTTTCTTAGAAGGCTCTTTTTGATCTTTTGTGCCCTGATTTGCACCCAAGGAATGTGATTTAGAGGGCTTAATTGTGCCCATTTCAATCATCTTATCTTGTTCTTTTATGAGTTAATTTGTAAATTCATCAAGAGAAGGCATTTCATAGCTGGTTCCTAATGCACTTTTCATGACATAGAAAGTAGAAACAAAAACTAAATGGTTTGGACCGAGTTTGGAAAGAATGATAAGAATTAATTGTGAATCTTTCTTGTCTATCCCACCCACCTTTAATTGTGGTGCAGTCATTGGTTAGGAGGGACCTTGAAGAGATCAATCTGAGTCGGTCAACAAGAGTAAAAACAACAAAAACACAAAGATATGATGGAGCCAATGCAACACTAAATGAATTATATCATGAAAACTATTTATAATCAACCAGTAGCAACCAGGTTACAGTAACCGGCTCACTAGCCTGCTAAAACATGCTTGATTACAGAACAGGTCACAACTGGGACCTCAAATATTAGGATCTATCTTCTATATTCTATCTCTTTCCTTTACTAAATTATAATGCTCAATTACAATTATTTATATGAGCCAAAGGGATCCAATTGACCCAAAAGGATCAAATACCAAAGAACAAGACCTAACATGTAAAAACAACAAGGTCAGCCTCCACCAAAGAAATTCCTCTAGAAAATCCAAAGGATGAAGTGTAGATCAAAGAGAAAGGTCAGACACACACCAAGGAATATTGGAATCAACGCTCAGGGCTCTGCAAGCTATGTAAGGGATCTGATAGATCCCGATAGATTACAACTAGGCAACCAGTACCAGAAAATTATCTCGAAAACTAACAACGATAACTTACCGAAAAATGATCCAAATGCTCCATGGTTTGGGGATAAGGTAGATGATAAAGTCCTCAAGAAAAATCCAACTCCTCGAGATCCGATGATCCAAATTCAGGAAGTACATAGCATCTCCAAATGAACAATATCATCTCCAAATGTCTGATTATAGTTCTGGTGAAGCACCGATGTTTCCTATATAACACCAATCTCACCACAAACTCAACATTGAAGGATAAATCTCTTGTTCACACATTCACCTCTCTCTGATAACGCAGACACAATACTGACACCTAAATTACATGAATATCTCACCTATATATACAAATCATCAACCTTGATAATATGGTCAGCTAAACCCTCAACTTACAATTACAGAAATTACATTGCATAATACAAAGATCAACCACCAAACCAATATAATGATTTACATTACATGGCATGGACCTAATTCAAATTCCCAAATGATCACATCCACTGGAAATCATGCCAAGTTCAACCGCAACACGCTACACCACCAGAAAGATCGTATAACATGAAAATCAGCACCAGTTCATAGAAATCACCAAAGACTCTCACTATGATCAATGCAGATCACCAAAACATGACTAGGAAACACCAAAAAAGACATTATAATCATCCGGGACAGCAGCACCAACACCACTTTTCAAATTTTCATTGATGAACATCTATAAGCTTAAGAACACAACCAATCAGTAATAGTCATGAGGAAAGATAACTTGCAGAGTACCTAATCATGAACCATATAAAAGGAAGATTCACAAGATAATCCAAGATAATACCCCAAAGTCTCAGCACAAGATCTGATCATACCGGAATATATTGGATTCTGCAAAACAATGATAAGCAAAACCAAACTATAAAACCGGATCATAAGATCTTTCCAGACTCACCAGAATAAATCATAGGAATATGTTGACATCAATGAAAATAACATATCCTAGCAAAAATAATGAAAAAACAACCAAATCCAATAATCTCCCAACAATCTCTAATTATCTCCCCTTTTGGCATTGATGGCAGCATATGAATGTAAAAAATAGTCAATGAAAAGAAAGAAGATATCACCAACAAACTCTCCCTAAGATCAGGATAGATAGAGAAGTTTTTTACATGATCTCTCTTCCCCTTTGACAGCAATGCCAAAGATCTCCAAAATAGAAAACCAAACTCTCTCCCAAACTAGAATCATGAATCTCTCTCCCACTGGGACACACAACCAAATAAATAGACTACTCCAGCAGAGGAACAACATCAATTCATCAATTTGGATAAAAGAAAAAGACTCTGAATTCTACCAGATCGATGCAACTCAATGCATCTATTTCTAATCAAGAGGGGTGGATACCCCTAACTTGTCTCTCAAATAGACAAATGTATCTGCAAGCAAAGGTTAGTGAAAATGTTAGCAATTTGTTTCTTTGTAGATACATACTCCAACTTCACCTTCCCTTCACTGACTTTCTCTCTCAAGTAATTATATTTGATTGATATATGGTTAGTCTTTGAATGTTACACCAGATTCTTTGACATGTTTATAGAACTAGAATTATCACATTAAATGACAGTAGGCTCATCATGAATAGTTTTGATATCTTTCAACATTTACTTCATCTAAACTATCTAAGTGCAATTACTAGGAGCAACAATGCACTCAACTTTGGCAATAGATAAAGATACTAAATTCTGTTTCTTGCTAGCCCATGAAACCAGCGTACTACCTAAAAGAATGTTCCACCAGTAGTACTCTTACGGTCATCAACATCACCAGCCCAATCTACATTGATGTAGGCACACAACATGAAATTATCATTCTTTGGATACCATAAACCATAATCCTCAGTTCCCTTTAGATATCTAAATATCCTTTTAACAATAGTGACATGAATTTCCTTTGAATCAACTTGATATCTAGTAGCCATACATACAACATGCATAATGTCGGACCTAGTCTAAGTGAGATATAACAGTCCGCCAACCATAGATCTATACAAGCTCTGATTAGCTTTAGAAGATTCATCATTTTTAGACAGTTTACAATCAGTCACCATAGGAGTACCAACCAGTTTGGAGTCATCTAATCCAAACTTCTTCAACAATTCCTTCACATACTTAGTTTGTCATATGAATATACCTTTCTCTATCTATGCAATTTGCAAACCTAAGAAAAATTTCATCTCACCAATCATAGACATCTCAAATTCTTTTTTGCATATCACTGACAAACTTCATACTTATATCATCATCACCACCAAAACTAATGTCATCAATAAAGACTTCAACAATTCAAATGTTATCATTTTCAATTTTAAGGTATAAATTATTATCAACAACACCTTTAGAAAATCCCAATTTCAACAAGTATTTGTCTAATCTAGCATACCAGGCTCCAGGAGCTTGTTTCAATCCATGAAGTTCTTTCTTTAACTTACATACCATGTCTCCATCATCCAATAGTGAAAATCCATCAGGTTTCTCAATATAAACCTCTTCCTCTATATCACTATTAAAAAATGCTGATTTGACATCCATCTGATATACCCTTAAATCTTTGTAAGTAGCATAAGAAAGTAATAGTCTAATAGCTTCAATTATAGCAACCGGAGAAAAGTTTAGTCATAATCAATCCCTTCTTGTTGTGAATACCCTTTGCAGATCAGTCTAGCTTTATTTCTGACTACTTCACCGGCTTTATTCAATTTGTTCCTAAAAACCCATTTAGTACCAATAACATTTTTATCCTTAGGTCTAGGCACAAGTTACCAAGTGTTATTCTTTTAAATCTTATCTAACTCTTCTTCCATGGCCCTTATCTAGTTTTCATCTTTACAAGCTTCAACAACATTTTTAGGTTCAACTTTAGAAATCAAACATACTTCTCCTATAGCTACCCTTCTTCTAGTCATCATACCTTTATTCTTATCACCAATAATTTGATTCTCAGAATGATTCAATCTAACATACCTTAGAGTCTTCTAATTGTTCTGATCAGGAAATTAAGAAGGAAGACTGAGAGGGGGGTGAATCAGTCTTCACTGGATGCAAAAAATTAAACTCCAAATCATAAACTAATAAACTACAACAATGAACAGATAAGAAAATTAACAGTACAACATACAACCCCAAGATTTTTTACATGGAAAACCCGGTTAAGGGAAAAACCACGATGGGAACCTACCCACAGTAGGATGATACTCTACAGTAGTATGTGAAAATATTACAATGGGGAATGCACATGCATTTAGGAACATTTCCTAGAGCTCACTGCTCAAAAGATATATGCTCGGAAGGCTACAACCCTCAGGAAAGTCTCACTGACTTACAATATGAATTGGACTACAATTTAGAAGAAATGAACTAAAAGAGTAGCATATCCAAATGCCTGATTACAATTCTGGCTAAGCACCGATGTCTACCTTGCAAAACCAATCGCAACACAAACTCAACACCAAAGGATAAATCTCTTGTTCACACATTCACCTCTCTCTGATAATGCAGACATAATAATGACACCTAAATTATATGAATATCTCACCTATATATATATATATACAAATCATCAACCTTGATAACAAAGTCAACGAAACCCTCAATCCTCAACTTACAATTACAAAAATGGCATTGCATGATACAAAGATCACACACCAGACTAATATAATTATTTACATTACATAGCATGGACCTAATTCAAATTTTTGAATGATCAAATCCATCGAAAACCACTCAAAGTTCAACCACAACATGCTACACCACTAAAAATACTGCATAACATAAAAATCAACACCGGTTCATAGAAATAACCAAAGACTCGTGTGAGGTCCTACCCTGACCCATCCTAGCATTTCAGTGATTTTCATGTTGTAACTATTATGGATGCTTTATTTCTATGCATTATGGATATAGAACTTTATATGATCCCAGGATTGGATAACATTGTTATATTGATGCTTCATTTCTATGCATTATGGATATAGAATTTTATATGATTCTAGGATAGGATAACATTGAGATGTTTTATGTCATTTATTTGATTTGTAGGACTTTATTATGATGTTATAAATATGATGCATGTCTTATGAATGGTTGGAAATTATGAGGATTATGATAATTGCTTATGTGGATTGCTTTGGATATATGGTAAATTGATTTGTATGATGTTAATTCTATACAGAGTGATTGATTTGTATTCTTATTTATGTGTTTAATATTATATGAGGTAATTGAGATGCATGGGAAAATTATGCATGTGACCATGGAAACATTATGGAGAATCAAGCCTAGACCTATGTACATTCGTAAAACAAGGGGTTATCTATTTGGAGAGACAACACCCCATATGTATCGTATTTTATTCATAAATGTAAATGTTTGCATGTGTGTTAAATTGTATTTATTAATTTGTTTAATCCAACAAGAGACAATTTCCATGTGTAAATTAAGTAATGTATTTTATTGTGTCACTTGACACATGTGCTGAATAGTGTTTTGATTATGACATGTCTCTTGGAGGGAGATTGTTTCAACCAAAGCCTTTTTCAAATATTTGAGTGTGGTCCAAAATTTGCCTTGGTTAGAGAGTCTTTGGAGTGGTCAACTTAGGTTTGACCCGTAGGTTAACTTCAGATGGGTTTCTAAGGGGTCAAATGGACTCCTAGGGTTAGTTTAGGGGCTTTTTCAAAGGTCCATAGGGTATACCTATGGGTTAGGGGTATTTTTAAGCTTGTAACCACTCCCATGTGACTGATTTGACCCTTCAAAAATTAGTTTTCCCAAGGTGAGCGAAAATCCAACTTGGAGGATTCCTCCTAGGTTAGATAACCTTCCTTTCTTGTGTCAGTCTCTCTTCCCCACTTTCTCTTACCTTTTCAGTTTTCCAATTTTAGTAACTTGCAAGAGGTTGGGAAGACCAACCAATGTGAGCTCTCACTCTATCCAAGAGGTTGGAAAGAGTGAGAGAAGCCTTCTTAGGCAAGGGATTGAGACTTAGGAAGTTAATCACCCACTCTCCATCTTTGGAGACTAGTTCTTGAAATTTTGGAAGCAAGTTTAGGATAGAATTTTTTGGCTAAGTGTTGAAGGAAAGAAGTGTGGATTTGGGCTGCTCTTCTCCAAACTATCCCTTGTAAACCCTTGGCAGATTCAAGGTTGGTTCAATCTTTTTCCTTGTATGTTACAATTTTGCTTTGAAAGATTGCTTGAATGTAGTTTGTTTTCTTCCTTTGTGTTTAAATTGTGAAGAAATATATGTGAGCTTTCACTTGTTTTGGTTATGCATTTTATTTGTGTTTTGGGAGTATCCAAGGCCAACTCACCCTTGGGAGGGTAGAGTGGCCTTGGGGTGGAGGGTTGTATGACAACCTTAGAGTGAGAGGCTCTCTTTGGAAGAGAGTGACCTCAAGGGTTTCTTTTTTTTTTGTGACCCTTGCTGCATAGTTATTGTTTATGCATTTGGGGGTCATAAGGGGAGATATTATGACTTGTATGCCTTGGGGGTCATAATATTGTTGGGACAAGTTGGACTTGTGATGTGTTCTTGGTTGCCATGAGATGGCATGTGTTCTACTATTTTGCAGTTTCTAAAAAAAAGAAAACTAACATATAAAACCCAAGTAAAATAATGGGGAATACCTAATTCAAAATTTGAATGGGTTTCCACCCTTTTAAATTTTCTAAACATAACAATATTTAAATATCCCCATCTAACCTAAACTAAAAGCTATAAAAACAAACTACATTTTCTTTTAAACTATCTTATATTTCTACCCTAACCCAAATCGGGTTAGGGTTTCTTTTGTGTTATGCAAGTTTTCAAACTTAGCCATGGTGGTGGGTGGACTCCCCACAGTGGCCATGTTTTTTTTTGACAATGGCAGTGGTTAAAATTGTTGCGGGGGCTGCGGATTGACAGGGGGCATAGGAGGGAGTGGCGCCACTCGCAACGGCATCGAGACGCCACTGCAGGTCGCAGCCAAGGCCATCCCTATGGGTTATGGCACAAAGCGGTGTCGTCGGCGCCTCTATGGGGCTCGAGCCACCGAGGGGATCCCGCATGGAGCTTCGGCTCCACGGGACCCTCGGGGTAGGGTTTTTGTTTTATTTTTATTTTTTAATTTATTTTTATTAAAATGTGTTTCTTTTTTTTTATATAGTTTCAAGTGTGTGTGTGTTATATATATATATATATATATATATATAAGTCTAGCTTTCGATTAATTATTCTATTTATATATTTATATTTTATATATGTTTTATATAAACATATAGGTATATAAATATTTGAATGTGATGTTTAAATTTTAATTCTTTTTGGAGTTTTATCTTTTAGGAATTTATAACGATTTTTGTAAGTTATTTGGCCATAGGGGATTATTTTTAGTCCACCTAAATTCAGGCGTTTCGAGATTAAATTTTATAGGGCAATTTACATTATGGATTTATTTGGCCCTTTAGTCAAATTTTTAGACACATTATATTTATTGCTCAATTGATTATTAAATTTTAATAATATAAATGCTAGAATTAATTTAATTAAATCTGGGAGCATTTAATGGAATATTTGAGATTAATAATATCTCTTGTCAATTTAGTTAGAGATTTTTGTTTAAATTAATTTATTAATTAATGAAATAATAATGGTTCTTTTGGAGAGTTATTTCCGCATTGAATTTAATTTCGCATGCTTGATTAAGTTAACTAGATTAACTTTAGTAAACAACTCTTCTAATTTTCCCAGAGTTAAAGCATAGTTAAGCCAAAACTTAATTATTGCATTTTTATTTTAGCTTAATTAGTTTTATTAGGTTGTTTTAAAAAAATTTGTTGTTCCAATTTTGCCCAAAAGTTTGGGCATGATAACTCACACACTGATCAATGTAGATCGCCAACACAAATAGGAAACGACTAGGAAACACCAACAAATGCGTTAGAATCATCTAGAACATCTGCACTAGCACCACTATTCAAATCTTCATCGATCAACATCTAGAAGCTCAAGAACACAACCAATCAGCAACTGTCACGAGGAAAGATAACTTGTGGAGCACTTAATCAAAAACCATCTAAAATGAAGGTTCACAAGATTATCCAAGACAATATACCAAAGTCTCAGCACAAGATATGATCATATCGGAGGAAATACCAGATTCTACAAAATAGTGATCAACAAAACCAAACTATAAAACTGGATCAAAAGATATTTCCAAACTCACCGAAATAAATCACAAGAATATGTTGACATCAATGACAACAACATATCCTAGAATCAGAAATGACAACAACCAAATCCAACAATCTCCCAACAATATCTAACAAGATGTTCTCTTTAATGGATGGCTTCTCAGGGTACAACCAAATCAAGATAGCCCCTAAAGATCAAGAGAAAAGAGCATTCATATGCCCTTGGGGTACTTTCTATTTGAACGTCATGCCTTTTGGGCTCAAGAATGTCGGGGCTACTTATCAGAGAGCTATGATCACCATTTTTCATGATATGATGCATACCTACATGGAAGATTATGTGGATGATATACTAGCAAAATCACACACCAGAGAAGGACACCTAGAAATTGTAGACAAAATATTTGATAGGTTAGAGAAATACAAGTTAAGATTGAATCCAAAAAAGTGTTCTTTCGGGGTCACATCAGGCAAGCTTTTGGGATATATCATATTTCTTGAGGAATAGAAGATGATCTAGCAAAGGTAAAATCTAGAATGGAAATGGAATCACCAAAGAACATCAGTCAGTTTCATTCTCTACAAGGGAGATTGCAGTCAATAAGAAGGTTCATGGCACAATTGGCTGATCATTGTCATCCATTTACTCACTCATTGCAGAAGAATGTTTCATTCAAATGGAATGACAAATGTGAGGAATCCTTCACTCAAATCAATGAATATCTGATAACTCCACTAGTACTAGCATCACCGATTGAAGGAAAACCATTGTTTCTTTACATTTCAGCTACAAAAGTATCAATAGGAACTCTTGGCGTAGCACAAAAATGAAGGAAAAGATTGAGAAATCTACTATATCAGCAAAACTCTAGTTGGATATGAGTTGAACTACACAACTGTGGAGAAAAAATGTCTAGCAATAGTATTCACAACCCAAAATTTGCTGCATTATATTCTCACACATTCAGTTAAGTTGATTGCCAAGATTGATCCTCTAAAGTATCTGTTAAGCAAGGAAACACTAACACGTCGACTAGCTAAATGGGTCATGGTGCTTCAAGTGAATTTGAAATTGAGTATATTGATCGAAAAGCTATAAATGGACAAGTAATTGTGGATTAACTAGCTAAAGCACCCCTGCACGATGATACTTCATTACACATTGAATTTCCTGATGCAGATGTTCTCACTGTCAACAAGAAGACTTGGGAATTGCATTTGGATGGCTCTTACACACAATATGGATCAGGTGCAGGAATCCTATTCATAATGCCTCAGGGCCACACTATCCCTAAATTATACAGGTTGAGCTTCCCATGTATAAATAATACAATAGAATATGAAGCACTAGTCATTGGTCTCAAGATGGTCATTGAATGGAATATCATAGATTTGCATATCTATGGTGATTCCTAGATAGTTATCAACTAGATAAATGATGAGTACCAAACTAAGGATGATAAATTGATGCCCTACAAGACACTGGTTGATGATTTCAAGAAATACTTTGTAGAGATCACTTTTGTTCAGATCCCAAGGAATGAAAATAAAGTAGTGGATGCTATGGAAATGATAGCATCTCTATTAAAAACTCAAGAGAATCAAGAGCATTATGAATTCCTAGTGGAATAACTCTTTTATCCAGCCCATGATTTCCCTGATACACAAATCGTCTACAATATATCCACAACTAAATCCTCACGTTATGGCTCAACATATCTTTGCTCGAAAGATAATATCCTTTCCCCAGATCTCTCACAAAACTAGAAATGAAACTTTATTCATCAATCTAGTCATTATACCATTATCACTGATACCCTTTATAGACAAGGTCTGGATAACACTCTCCTCAGGTGCCTCAAACGTGATAAATCTAAAAAAGCCTTAAATGAAATCTATGAAGGTTTTGTGGAAAACATTCAAGTGGTCTTATGCTATCCAAGAAACTCATATTCTTGGGTTATTATTTGCCCACTATGGAAAGAGATTCCTTCACATATGCTAAGAAATATAAACAATGGCAGATTCATGGAAATCTGATACATGCACAAGCACAAGAGCTGCGTCCTTTAGCAAGATCATGGCTGTTTTATCAGTGGGGTCTAGACCTAGTGGGAAAAACTCACCCTTCATCTTCAAATGGAAACAAGTTTATTTTGACTACTACAGAATATTTTACTAATGGATTGAAGCAGTTCCTTTAACAACAATGACAGGGAAACAAATACCTTCTATTATCCTCAGCTATATCATATGTCGCTACAACATTCCTATCTCCATTATCACTGATAATGGAAGACCCTTTAAGAATCAAGATGTACAAGAACTATGTGAGCGATTCTAAATCCAACATAGATTCTCAACACCATACTATCCTCTCAAGGGAATGGTCAAGTTGAGACATCTAACAAAATGATCCTAAAATTTTTGAAGAAAATAGTCAATGAAGCTGGTAAGGATTAGCACGTTCAATTGAATCCTGCTTTATGGTCTTATTGCACTAGCATCCATACACCCACCAGGGCAACTCCATATTTCCTTGTGTATGGGTTAGAAGCAATCCTACCAATTGAAGTAGAGATACCTTCTCTATGAGTGTCACTAAAGGGACTCATTCTAGATGAGGAGCAAAGAGTATCCAGGTTACAAGAACTAGAGTTGCTACAAGAGCATCACCAAAATGCTTCTGATCACTTAAAATCATATTAGAAAAGTATGGCAAGAATATACAATCATTGGGTCAAGCCAAGAGTATTTCAGTTGGGAAATATTTTTTTAAGAGAAAATTTACGTAACCAACAAGATCAAGAGAAAAAAGGGAAAATTTAAACCAAACTGGTTAGGTCCTTTTGTTGTGGTTGTTGCATATGGATCCAGAGCCTACAAATTGTCAACACTAGAAGACGAGTAGTTTGAAGAACCTATCAACACAATGCATCTAAAAGGGTTTTATATTTAAAGAGTAGAAAATCCAAAATCAATGGAAAAGCAGAAAATCAAAAAACAGTGAAAAAGCAGAAAATACAAAAACAATGAAAATAGTGAAAAAAAAAATGTGGGAAAAATGCAATAAAAATAGATGGTAAAAACCTCATAACAGGTACTATTTTTTAGCTAGCTCTTCTATCTATGAGTTCATGCTTTCTTTTTGCATCCATCCGTCGCATGTGTATATATCCATCATAAATCCTTTTTGTACATAATCAAGTAGTGCAACCTCACCATGGTTTGGATCATCGTTGTATATCCATAATAAAGCTTGTTCCTAGACTAGGGCAAAATCCTAAACCTAGCTAGGGGCAAAATATCACTTTGAGCTTAATCAAATAGGTAGAACAATAGTTAGGCAACACCTATCAAGCAAAAATTGAGACACATCCAACGTTGAGCATAAGATCAAATCATCAATCATCAACTATCAAGTTAAACATGACAAACACATATCAATAGATGATATCTTTCGACTAATGGTTTTAACACTTTGATAAAAATGGTTCTATTTTATCTTGATTTTTTCTATCATGATTTTTGAGTGACTCAAGGATGTCTTTGACTAGAGGAACAAGGAAGGAATATGATATTTTCTTGTCTACTATCTATAAATTAATCGTTAATATGTGCAAGTTTGTCTCAGGACATGATCATCAAAATATCATCGAAGACATTTTGGATTTGCACATAGAAATGGTTAACAGTGCATGTTTTACATAAGCAACACTCAAGTCATCTTGGTTCAATTATACCTCGATGCTTGTGCTAGCTTGCAATATCAAAACCCAGGAAAGTAGTGCTCAAGTCATCATGGTTCAATGATGTTTGCACTCACTTCCCACATTTTAAAGGCTTAATGATGATAAAAAGAAATGACAAAATGATCAGTCTGATCACATCATTGCATTTCATTTGCATATTTAGAAGTAGATTGCATCTCATTTTGGATGGGATCACCAAAGCTCATCTTTTCCAAGGCCAAAAATCTTCAAAATAGGTGTTATCTCTCTTATTAAATGATTGAGTACATTTTACTTTATTAAAAATAATCAATTCATCCATCCTGCATGATAAGTTAGTTCATTTCATCACATGTAAGCATTGCACAATAAGAAATCATTCATATGATAATCATTAAATCGTTAATTCAGTTAGATCAATCATTGCATAGAACATTCATATAGCACCAAATCATGTACCATAATTCATCATCATTGCATCGCATCCATCTCATATAAACATGCATGGACAAAAATCATAAAACATCATAAAAATAGAAAGCATGAGATTGCACATACATCACATAGTACATATAGAATCATCTTGCATCATCACATATCCATGCATCATGTAAACACTGCATATATCTGTTGGCATATGATGAACCGACATGTTGATATGATGATAATGTATGTTGTCAATAATGTCAATGAGTGTAAGTGAACCAGTATGCAGATTGGAAGAAGTTGGTGAACCGGTATGAAGAAATGCAATGAAACGGTGTCGAGGTTTCACCGAGTGTGACTACTAGTTGGTAGTCCTAGCTCTAGGGTTTCTAGTTTGGCAATCTCGTTTGTGTGATGCAACCAATGACATTCTATGTTAGGTTAGCTAAGAGATGAAGTTGAGATCGTGATGCCACATCAACTTTGTGCACATGAAGGATTTCCTTGAGGATCTTGCATGAGAAGATCAACTGCATTAAATGTCTACCTTAGGAATGAACATTATTCTTAGTGGTATGAGAAGAAAGCGTGATGAGTTACTAATTTCTATGTGCGGTGAAGAATGGACGATGCAGATTGTCTTGTGATCTGTTTAAAATTGTATTGATCTATGCAAAGTGTATGGACGATCAAGATTGGACTGCTTGTATTGTAAACCTAAAATGCTTAGGGTTTAGGGTTTATGCTACCGACCTAATTGTTGTCTATAAGGTTGATGATGTTTTTTATTGTAAGTTGGTGGCAAATGTTGTGTGTGTATCCGAGTGATGAGATACTTGCCAGACCAGTAAGAGAAAACTGCAGAGTGTGATTGTAGAATTAGAGGAATTGAAAAGGATCTATCTTAGCATATAGTGTTGTTATCAGATCAAAGTTGTACCTGTTGTCTTCTAACCATTTCAATAGAAGGAAAATCCCTTTTCCGGGTAGCTTTAACAGGATTACTATAAATACTCTAACCAGGTGACTCAAGTGCATTGAGTTCTTCAAATCCTCTATCAAGGTAACATTTAACAGGGTATATAGCCATCCCTTAACTAGGTGATCTTTAATAGGATCGGTTCCTAGCAGAACTGTATTGTAAATTCTTTAATCAGACTAGGCTCCTAACAAAGTGAGCTTCAAAAGAGTTCAAAGACAAGCTTGTGGGTATTCATCCCCACCATGGTTTTTCCCATTTGGGTTTCCATGTGAAAAATCTGTGTCATGTGTTGTGCATTTTTCATGCGATGATTAAGTGTTTATGCATGCAGAGCTAATGGTTATGGTATTGGTGACACACCACATGCATATCTTTATGGGTAAAGTAGATATCAAGTATTAAATGCATTTGAAGTGTTCAGACTTATCGGTCTATGTTGTTTGAAGTCTTACTGTGTTTAACCTTTATTGGCATGGTTAAGTTCAGTGATGAAGACAACCGATTAGTGTTGTTTTAGCTTGAAAAGATTGTCAGAAAGTCTTTGACTGTACTGATTCACCCCCCTCTCAGTACTAGTTAGGGTATCTTCTATTCATCATTATTCATCAACATCCATCATCTAGAATCCATAACCAAATAGAAAGTAAAAGAATACATCATGTAAATAGTTGCACAACATAATCATATAGCAAGTAAAATGCATCCATAATCTCATAGGTCATATAGAGAAAGTAGAATTGAATGCATATCATATCATCAAAAAGGATCATTGTCCAAGATACAATGATATAAACAAAATATCTAAGATACATCACAATGGTACATCAAAGGAATCATCAATATCTCATCACAAAAAAGTGTACATCAATGAATCAATGTCCCATATCAGTGTGACCACCAGGATGCGGTGCATAACTCTATATAGATGCAGTAGGTCTAGCACCTCCACCTGATGCCCCTGTACTTGGCCCCCCTCTTGGGGGATCTCTCTTAAGTGGCCTTGTCACTCCTCAGCTCTTAGACTATCTATGTCTTGATCTCCTTCTCATCTATGAAAATCCAAGAGCCCTCCCATCAACAGGAACAATAGTGTAGTATAAGGTCATGTAGTACTCAGCCTCCCAAATTGACTGATGCATCATCTTTAGGGAAACCTTCTCTAAACAAGATCCTCCTGATAGTATCACCTATGCCTCTACCTATCGACACCTATCCCTGGTTGCATCTCTTTTTACCATGAGAGAAGCCATCCAAGCCTATACCTAGGCAATCTATGCCTATGTTTGTACTTGGGCAATCCGGGCATGTGCTTGTGCCTGTAACTATGCCATCTAAACTTATAACTAAGCTATCTGAGGATCTCTATCTACCAATAGACCCTCTACCTATTGAATTTGACCCTACAAGTCACTGATCTGAGCCTGCTGATGGTGGGATGGCATCCTAATGAGGATCCATCATGGTGCCTCTTCCTGTGACGGATCAACATATGGTACCTCATGCTCTGGGGCCTATTGCACCTGGTCCACCTATCCTGATCTCCTTTATTAGACCACCCAAGTCACCCAATCCATATATAACTCTCTAGCAAGTATAGAATTGCTAGCTCTTGGCATGCCTGTCGATACCACTACCATCACTTTTTTTGTCTCCCCCATCATCATCTCCTCCAACTCAATCTCCACCACCATGATCTCCTCCATCTCCATCTCTGCCATCTCCTCCATCTCCACCATCATCTCCCCCCCACCTCCTTTCCCCCCTCCATCCCTCCGCCATCTCGGATCACGATGTTGAGGTCTCTCCTCGTCATCATCAAAAGTCGGCTCTAACTCATCAGGACATGACAATCTTGACACTATGTGTGACAAGAAATATTGATCATACTTGGTAGACATACCACCATCCATGACATCCTGGATGTGATCCCAAGCATGAGCTCCTAATGCATGATACTCAGCGCATGCCTGATCATATGATATGTTGGGCCCCCAAGTAGACACATCAAGTCTCCGACGTGCATAGTGGGTTGTACCCTACAAAGATCCTTCCACTTGGCCATACTATCTCTACACTCTAGTCATGATGAAGCACTCAATAACATATGGGGTGCATCCAATTAGGTATTGAGAAGAGTATACAGAGGGCATCTCAACTACATCCTCAAGATAGACCTCACAATCTCTATAAGGTCTCCATACCATTGTGTCCAGGTCATCTAGAGCTCACCTCCAATACTCCAATTTGCCCAGATTTTGTTGGACAATAATACCTAGATATCCATGTGCATAGAGCCTCCCTATAGGTCTCTCTCTATCTACAAGTGGTCATGTGATGAGCAGATGCTCCCAGACCCATATCTAGAGAACAATCACCCCCGCTGACAATGTGGCTGATCCCTGATACACTACTCGGTCTAGATCATAATATAGGTGGGCCAACATGTAATATCCCCATGTGAATCACATCCCCTATGTAACAAACTACTCAAGGAGACAACTCTAGCCAATAGATAATCCCTTCGATCTATGATTAGGACAAAGGAAGCTGCCAATGAATCTGACAAGAATGGCAGGTAGTGGGTCATAACCCCGATCAAGAATCTCTTGCCATACAATATCATAACCTCCAATATCCTCATCGTTGAATACTCTATGAAGTGCATCAGTACCACCCTACTCACTGAGATCATAGTAGACCAACTCTCTCATCCCTAGGACACATAGTATCCGACATACATCCTCAAGTGTAACTGTCATCTCATCGGTCAGTAAGTAGAAGGTATTGTGCTCGCTATGCCACTGCTCGACTAACACTGTCAGTAGACCCTGGTTAATCCAAGGTCACAATATATAAAGAAGCGAAGATAAGACACACCTATCAATGTGGCCTCGCTCTACTTGGCTAAGATGAGGTATCAACATCCACGTCTTCAGGAACCACTCTCGAGATAGGAGGACACTAAAGGGCTCCTGCAATCAAATCATATCAACATATCAATAACTCGATTTATCTATCAATTTATCAATCTATCTATCAATCTATCTTGCTCAAGTGAGATTTTTATTAGATTTCATTGAGCCCCTATCAATGACTCTCATCTATCATGAGGTTGTTATCAATCCTATCTTATCAGGCATGCAAATCGAGATAATCAAAACTGGTCATCAATCACAATCAATTAGGAGTATCCAAATCAAAAAATTTCATCAATTTGATACCAAGCATCAAATTTAGCTTATCTTTACCCTATCAACATCAAACAATCAAATCAGAGTGATAACATTAGTCGCTTTTATAAAAAAAATGTGAAAATTTGAGGGACAGGTCACCAATTTATCAACTCTTAGCATATCACACATGAACAATTATTTTTTGTGTGTGCTTTGGCTTGGTGACACCAATGGGGTCATCCGTGACACCCATAGGATCATCCATGATGCCCACAGGGTCATCCACAGCGCCGACGCCAACACCCTGGGTGTCGTTCGTGCCCATGGCTCCATCTGCGGCATCAACAATGCCTATGACCATGGCCATGGTGTCGTCTGCAGCACCGACGACGATCACGGTGTTGTTCATGGCATTAGTGGTGGTCGCGGTGCCACTGGCGGCGCCGGTGGTGGCATCATGCCCCCCCCCACCCCACCCCACCCACCCACCAATAAATTTGAATTTGTTATAAATAAATAAAAAACACTCAAAACCCATTTTTTATCGTGAAAAATCTAGTTTGAAAATGTAAAATATTTTCATACCCACATGCTAGAAATGCTAAAAAAATTATTTTTCTAAATTGGCTAATTTTATTTAAAAGATCAATTAAAACTGAACAAAGGAGGGTTTTCTCAGGGTACATATAGGTGGATCGTAGGCTGCGGGATGCTCATGTCATCAAACTCACTCAAATCTGTGTTGGTGGTAGGGGATAGCCATTTTCTTCTCTAGAGCAATTTTTCAACAAACTCAAATGCACAAATGAGGAGTCGTAAAAGTGATTTTCACTTTTTAAACTCAAAGGGGGGCATTTAAGTGGGATTTTTTATCTCATTTATTTTTAATCATCTAATAAAATATTCAGCTTGGCAGGGCAACATTTTCAAATTTCTTATTAGGAAATGAATTAGATCGACTTGGAAAATATCTAAAAAATCATAAAATCATTAAAAATCCAAAACATTGTAAAATTTAAAATTGTAAAAAATTTTTTAAAAAAATGAAAAATTATCTGATTCATCTCCCGAGGGGGCATCCCCGTATCACAATTTATCAATCAATGTCTGGGGCATCATATCGAATCATGTCCACATCAAATCAAAATTTATCGTATCAAGATCAAATCCACATCGAGGCATATCACATATGTTAGGATTCCCAAAGATACTGAGAGGGGGGGAGAATTAGTATCTGACCGGTTATATAATTTTCTCAACTTATAACATGAAAAACATATTAAAACTGTGTACTGGTAAACCAGAAATAATGCAGCAAATAAGAATAACAACCACAACATGAAAAGCACACCATAACACAATATTTAATGAGGAAACCCAGTGTGGGAAAAACCTCGGTGGGATTTGTGACCCACAATATTCACTTACTGGCCAATAAGAGAATATTACTGCTTACAATAGGGGCATGCACATGTAGGAAGGCCAAGTGCCTAGAGCTCGCTGCTCAGTTACAAAAGAAGTCACACTGACTTACAAAAATGGATTATACAAATCCAATGTCTTGTACTACTTCAGATCAGCATCTGCTATGCCAGATTCAGTATCGATTTAACCTCTGCTACATACATAAACCCTTAACCTAATAATTTGCACATTAGGTCTGCTATATTCCTTTCATCAATCGCCTATTAAATTATCTACAATGATCTCATACATATATGAGTCATATTACAATCTGCCATGTCGACTTACAAAAGATTTTACAATTAATTACAAAATACGTTTATACAAAATTGTTGTCGACCAAGATGTCAGTATTCACCCTTTTCGGTGCCAATGTTCTATATGTCGGTGTAGAGTCTGTCGGTGCCAGTGCCTATGTCTGCATGCTAGTATCACATAATTGTAAGGTTGCCATCAATGACAATACCTTCAATCACCTGCAATTTCTCATTGGAGTGTGCATTTGCCAATAATCTCCCCCTTTGGCATTGATGGCAACACTCATGAGAAAAATCCAAAAAGAATATATCCAACAATGGTTTGCCAAAATTGTCTTACAAAAACTATGTGCCCAAAAATATATGCTCCCCGTGAGCTGATGATGTCCTATTCTGATAATTTTTCTCATCACACTACTCCCCCTTTGACATCAATGGCAAAGGTTTTCATTCGCTATCGATGGAGTGTGGTTCCTGCCTAGATTTTTGTAACTGATGGGTTACAATCTGAAATATATCTGCCAAAACCAGATTTAAACTATCGCTGAATCTTTTGCTTTTTTGTAATGCCTCTTGTGTTCTCTAAACTGTACCGGCGACTATGTGCATTTTCTCTTCCGGTGTCTTAAGTCCGGGAACCGAAGCCTCAGACATTTCTTTTCTCAAAGAAATGAGGTAGTCTAGTTTTGGACCAAGTTTACATTTTAAGCTCTTTGCCTTATGCTTAACTTTCTCTTTGTCCTTTTCTAACTTCTCATTTTTCTCTTCTAGATCTACAATTTTCTTTTCTATCTCCAAAAATGAATTGGATGTACCTATCAGCTTGTCAGCAACATTGTTTATTTTAGTTTGAGTTATGCTGATCTTTGAATCTATATCCTGTGTCAAGATGTCTATTTTGCAAGTATCCCTGTACATTTTCTTAAAATCCAAAATTGTTTTTCCTAGATCTAGTAATAAGGTGTCCATTTTATCCTTGTTCTTCTTCACAATTTCCTCAAAGAATTTATCTTTTTCCTTAATCATTCTCTCCTTAAATGTGTCCTCATTTATTTGATCAATTGTCAAAATGTTGCCAGTGATGAATTTAGACAATGTGTCTAGTTGACCTAAAGAATCATTATTATTCACAATGCATTTAGGTGCTATCAATTTAAGAATAGGGATTGTATCATCTATAGCCTTATAGGCTTGTGCATTGCACTCTATGATCTTCTTTATCGAATCTAATAAGACCTCTGTTACATTTGTAGGCCGAAATTCTGCTATTGAAGTACTAGATGTCTACCCAACTACTTTCACAATATCCATTCTACTGGTTGTAGTAATCACCTTGCTTGATTCGACCTCTGGTAGGTTAGTTTGTGTTTTCATTTCTACTAGCAAAGGTTTAGGCTTTTCACTTTTAGCAAGTGGCACTGTCTCTATCTGAACTTGTGTCTCAACCTGTTTCTGTTCTGGTTTCTCCATCTGTGTCTCAGAGGGTTTCTTTGAGCTCTCAACAGTCAGTTTCTCTGTTGTAGTCTCTGTATGCACTTCCAGTTTCTCAATTTGTACCTCTGCATTGTCCATTTCCGATTCTCCTGATTGTTTTTCAGTTTTATCTATCAGTTCTTCTAATGTTTTACCAGTGGTGTCTTCTGATGGTTGCCCTATTAGAGTAGGTTTTTTTGTGCTCATTTTTACAGTGTTATTAACCTCAACCTCAACATCTGTAGTCGGTGACTCAGTAATCACTTCTTCCTTCTTATCCTTAGTGGTTTCTCTGTCAACCACAACATTTACTTCCCATGTGTCTATATTTACAGTGTACAAAATTTCGGACTCAAGATTAGTATCCTCTAGTGGAGTCTCCATACTCTCAGTGGCCGGTTGACTGTCTGTAGTACGTGCCAGTGGAGTATTAGGAATAGGTGGGAGCACATTATCAGTTATTTTAAGGCTTGGAGGTCCACCTACCTTACCTTTTCCTTTATCCCTATCCTTTTGGTATACTTTGATAGTCTTGGGTCTTAGTAACTCTTCCTGTTTCTCTTTTTCTACAAAGAATATGTCCCATGCATCTGATGTTTCCTCAAAGACTTCATTCACTCTACCTGCCATCAGTGCTACATGCCAGTGAGCAGTTGAGAACAGTGTCCGGTTAGCCTCACTAAATAATTTTTCTATTTCATCAAGTGAGTTAACTGGATGCACTGCAAGTAATTTTTTAATTTTAATTTTCTTATCCAGCTCAACAATGACTACCCTTTTGGCTTCTAATCTTCTATACAAGTCATTTGGTATTTCATCAACAATTTCCATCAAAAATTTCTTGTAAATGTCCAAGTGTAAAATTACACTATTCTCTATGCTTTCTTTGTCATCAGCAGATAGTGTGTTGTATAGTTTGCTAATGTTTTTCAACTTTCCATCTTTAGTTATTTCACTTAAGAGTTTATCCAGTGGAGCAATATCTTGTTTTACCTTCTTCTTCTTCTTAGGAGTTAACTTCTTTACCGGAGGCCTCACTGCCTATTGCTTTTGTCTTATTTTTCTAGGAGTGGGTGAGGGTACCGGTGAGGGTTTTCTTTTCCTTTCTACCCATGGCATAACACTCTCAGAGGAGGTTCCAACTGGTGAAAGATGAGCTTCTGTTTGAAGTCCTTCCAACTCACTTTCTTTTATACTTGTTTGTTTCAAAACATCTTCCTTAATTGCCTTTGCCTGTCAGGTTCCTTTCCTTACTATTTCTTCAACCTTCTTAACCCTTTTTCTTGACTGAATTCTACTTTCAATTGTTTCTGCATTTCTAAAAACTTTCTTAGTGGGCTCCTTTGGTGCTTCAAGGAGGGCTTTTGCATAAGTTTCTATGATATTATCATCTATTTCATAGCCCATTTCAATTACCTAGATAGTTCTAGGGATAATTGCCTCCATCTAGATTTCATCTTTCTTTATTATAAAACATATTTCCTTCTAATATTTATCCATGATTTCCTGTGACAGTCTTACTCTTGTTTTCATTCGAGCCTTCAATGCTTGAAAATGCTCATTTGTGTTTTTCTCTCTATATTCTCCCATATTATTTAATAAATCCAATAGTTGCTTTCCTACCAGTATATCAAAGCCAAAATCTCTTCTACCAATACCAGGTACTTGCTTAGTAATGTGCAATATTAGGCAAACAAGCAAATTTCCAAATCTAAAGGTTCCTTTCTTATCTCCTTTAGTCTTCTTTAGATTGTCTATCAATTCATCTTTGAGCCATTCACACACATCTATTCTAGCATTATCATTTACCATGTCATATGCACTTTTGATACATAGGATAGAAACTGAGTTCAACCTATTTGCATGTGTGGCTTTGTAACCTAAGATCATACTGATAAATCTGACATTGATGTCCTTTACATCATTTACCCTTAGAGATCTTTTGTCAAAAGTTGCACTGGTTAGTTTCATCATTGTGTCATTTGAGACCTTCTTTGTTCTATCAAGCCTGCTATCGATGGAAGGTAACCCTGTTACTGCTTTTACTGCTTCTTTGGTGATCTTATGGATGGAATCCAACCAAAATAATTTTCCATGGACTCTTCTTAGAACTATTCTTATTACATCTTTGGGAAAATCAGGAATGCTAAGAATATCCACAAAGCCTAGGGTTTCTATTATCTTGTGTTCCGGTTTGACATTACCATCTACATCACAAATCACAGTCCTATACATGTTTTTGATCTTGTCATCACCTAATTCCTATATATGACAATGTATGTATATCCTAGGGTCTTCAGCATATACTACTCCCTTAGGAATTTGAGAGAATGCACCTATGCTATCATCTTTCTTCGCAATTTCGGGAACCAGTTTGAATACTGGTCTAGGGCGCTTAATAACCTCAATCACAGTAGGGTTTGTAATAAATTTAGGAACAAAGGAGGATGCCATATTTATAAATACCTCAATCTGCCTTAAGGATGAATGCTTGGATGAACTACTTCACTTTTTCGCTAAGGATGTCTTTGCTCAGAAATTTTCCCACTCTCGAAGATTTGAATGCTTGGTGAATGAAAAAGGAGCCAAAACACTTGCTTTATAATGCTATTTTATCCAACTACCACATTTAATGCTTGCCGGTTTAAGTCACAACTTAACTCATCTACCAGTATAGAAGTAATTCAACTTCTTACCATCAACCGAGGGTATAATAGCATGTTTTTCAATTTGTTGATAAACCCCAAAGGATTTTCATTCAGTTAGATGAAGAGTCTCCTATCGATGGAGTGTTACTCTATTCTACTGGTGCAGGAGTATTCCCATCAATATTTTGATCTGAATTTTTGATCCATTGTTTTGAGAATTCTTGCTTTACCTCTTCAACCTTTTATTTACCCTTCAAACTAGGACATTTGTTATTTTTTGGTGATGCCTTACTTCTACAAAATTTTGCAATATGTCCAATTTTGTTACAAGCATAACAAGTCACATTGTTTTTCTGAATAGCTTTCCCATATCCCATGTCAGTTTGTGTTCTCCATTGATTAGATAGGTGTCCAAATCTTCCACAAACATAACATCTTACATTCATTCTACAATTTTCTGAGTTATGACCAATTTTGTTGCATTTAGAACATTGACTTGTGGTTGTATTAGTGTTTTGATAATTTCTAGATCTACACTGATTTTATCTATGACCATACTTGTTACAATTAAAGCATTTCCCATTGAATTTGTAAGCATTAGGTTGTCTTACCGGTTTACTATGATCATGATTGTTTGCAGTACCAGAGCTTTCACCAGTTTCAAAGCCAAGGCCATTTTTATCACCATTAGGTTTATGATTCTTCATCATGTCAACAAGTTCTTCTGAACTTTTCTTGAATTTCTCTTTGTGTTGATTTGCAGCACTCAATTCATTCTCCAAGATTTCGTTCTGTCTCATGAGTTCAATTCTGTCATTTTGTGTATGCATCAGATCTATCTTCAACATATCATTTTCATGACTGAGTCTTGTGTTTTCATTTCCAACATCATTCAATCTTCTAATCAAATCATCTTTATTCTTCTTCTGATTTTTCAGTTTCCTTGCAAAATCTCGTAGTCACATCTTGCATCTCATTCTTCATTGTAGTGTTTTCTTGTCTTAGCTTGTTCACCAGATCAATAAGAGTTTCCTTTTCATCTTCCTCATTCTGCATCTTCTCAAAAAGTTCTCTTCTTTTATTTCTTGCTATAGTGTAATTTTCTTGAAGTCCTCGAATGATATCCTGAGTAGCCTTCAGATCATCTTCACGTTTGATATTCTTCACCTTTTCTGCATCATAGTCTGAAAGAGCTGTTTCCAATTACTTTCTCAAGTTTTCCATCTCTATTGGTGTCAACATCTTTGTCAAGATGTTACGCTTTTGAAAATAGAGGACCAAGCTCTGATACCAATTTTTAGGATTCCCAAAGATACTGAGAGGGGGGGTTGAATCAGTATCTGATCGGTTATATAAGTTTCTCAACATATAACATGAAAAACATATTAAAACTGTGTACCGGTAAACCAGGAATAATGTAGCAAATAAGAATAACAACCACAACATGAAAACCACACCATAACACAATATTTAATGAGGAAACCCAGTGTGGGAAAAACCTTGGTGGGATTTGTGACCCATAATATTCACTTACTAGCCAATAAGAGAATATTACTACTTACATTAGGGGCCTACACATTCAGGAAGGCCAAGTGCCTAGAGCTCACTGATCAGTTACAAAAGAAGTCACACTAACTTACAAAAATGGATTATACAAATCCAATGTCTTGTACTGCTTCAGATCGGCATCTACTATGCCAAATTAAGTACCGGTTTAAGCTCTGCTACATACATAAACCCTTAACCTAATAATTTGCACATTAGGTTTGCTATATTCCTTTCATCAATCTCCTATTAAATGATCTACAATAATCTCATACATATATGAGTCATATTACAATCTACCATGTCGGCTTATAAAAGATTTAACAATTAATTACAAAATACATTTATACAAAATTGTTGTCGGCCAAGATGTCGGTATTCATCCTTTTCAGTGCCGGTGTTCTGTATGCCAATGTAAAGTCTGTCGGTGCCTATGTCTACCTGCTGATATCACATGATTGTAAGGTTGCCATCAATGACAATACCTTCAATCACCTGCAATTTCTCATTGGAGTGTGCATTTTCCAACAACATCAACATCATGAAATCGAATTTTCTTTGAACCAATGCGTCATCACACATCGCTTCAAAGAGGGGTAAAATGTATAACCTAAAAATGGTTTGAAGATAATTGATTAAATACACAGTTATTTAATTAATCCCCCTTCCCAATTAATTGAATTTGCAAGTAATTTAATTTATTTCCCTATTCGTCTTCTTGTAAATAAATCTAAATGATTTATTTATATAGTTCATTTCAAATCCCCCCTTTAATTAATTAATTAATTTTCCCCCATTTAAATCAATTCTTCTAATCCCATTATTAAAATTAACAAATCCAATTTTGTTGAGATTAATTATCCATTTTCCTAATTATTTGAATTTATAAATTCAAATGAGCACATGGCTCCTATATTCTAACCACCTAGCCTAATTAACCACCCCCTAACCTAACCCATTCTATCTAATCCTAGGTTTAACTAGCCCTATCCTATCTTGCACATCCTAACCTCTTTTATTCTAACCTCCCATGGGTTGGATATCCCCTCCTTGAGATAGGTGGAACTTTGGCCACATGTCCTCTCTCCTTGGACACTTTCCCTCTCATGAGAAAGGTTCCTTGACACTTGTCACCACAGAGATGACATGTGTCCCTCCCTCCAACCTCTTCTCCAACTTCCTCAATTCTAACCCTTGATATCTTCAAATCGACTCCAGACCATTTATTCCTGCCACCTTAGCTTTATCCTTGGAATTCGTATAAATACCCCTCATTTTGGAGCAATAAAGGACCCTTGCATTCATAGTTTTTGCATACTTACTATAGGAATTTACATTCTAATCATCTAGCATAATTAGCATTTAGATCAAATATTAGCATGTTTAAAACATATTTTATCATGTTAATCTAGTTTCAATTATCAAATCATGTAGCTTAAATCCTCATTTTAGCTAATCAATCATCCTAGCCTTATGCATTTTCATTATCATGATCATATAGCTACTCAACTTTTGAGTTACCACTTTGGAGGTAAATTCTTGCTAAGAGCCAACAATCCAACACCTTCAAGGTCCTCAAAATATAGAAGAAGATGGGGCATCTTGAAGGAGGCCATTGGTTTGCATCTTTTATTTGGTTTTCAATTTGTGTTTCCTTGTTCTTATTGTTGTCTCATCTATGCACATGTTTATTATAATTGACACTAATTTTAGCAGCACAAAAGTATAATAATATTACATGAGGGGAATGTACATGCATTCAGGCACACTGCCTAGAGCTCACTATTCAGATTGCAATAAGGGCTACAACCCCAGAAGGCTCACTTCCTTACAAACAATTATAGATAATTATTGGAATGTTTGAACTGATAAGCAACATCTAAAAATACCAAAACCAATTATGGTTAAACACACAATACTCTATTCTACAACACTACTCAGTTCTATTATTCTACTAAATTTTGGAGCACAAATCCTTCAATTGCGCACGTGAAACTACACACAATTGCTCATACACAATTCACACATAACTATCAATATAAAAAATGATCAAATCAGCCACTCTTATATATCCGCAACATCAATTTAGGTCTATTTCATGTTGGCCCAAAAACACATAACACACAAATGAAACGTGTTACCCAAGTCAGCTCAATCTGATCGAAAACAATCACATAGACCAAAAACAAATTATCCACATGCTTCCCATATGTCAGCTCACTATCCTCAAACACACAAAAACTCACCAAAATTACTCTGTACAATTTGTACAGTGAATATCCACACATTACTGTTGATGAACACTATTCTAACCAAAAACCTATATATCGGACCTCCCAACTCACTCAACACTCAACACTAGAGGCCATAAACTTGGAATAAGGCATATTACATGTCCACAATGCTTCTCTGAGATCCACAACACCAAATAATCAACACAAATGATCTTCCAACCAAAACACTGTACACTTTGTTAGATGTCTTGTTCTTCTCATCAGACCCAAATCAATCTTCTGGTATGAATGAATCATGAACTGCAGATTTAGTATTTGACTCAAGTTTCCATCAATGACAACATTTAAACACCAATGTAGTGTCTCTTGCCATCAATCTCCCCCTTTAGCATTGATGGCAACACTTAGTGAAAAATGACTAAGTGTCAGACCAAAACCAACATATATACACTGCAACCAAAAATTTGACTAGAATCAAGACTCTCCCTCAACATTTTTCACTTCTCTACTCTCTCCCTTTGACATAAATGGAAAAGTTAAGGTTCCAAAAACCAAAAATTCAAGCTAAAAATGTTATGTACACACAATCCTTACTCACAAAAATTTGAAGATGTCTGCATAGAAATTATTTAATGTATCTAAGTGATTGTCCAAGCCCTTCTTCAAGCTCTCCAAAACTATCATCAGACCGTTGAAAAGATAATCTTGGGATTCTGCTATCTTTAGGTCTGTCGAATCACTATTTTCTAGAGCATCTTGACAGTCCTTCAAGGCAATGAGCATAATGTCCATCTTAGGAGTAATGCGACTCCTAAATTCTCTAACTCTCCTAATTATTCTCTCCCGATCATGGCTCAGACTTTTGATTTTCTCAAGTAATGATATCACATGATTTTCATGACTACTCAATGATACTGATAGAGGATCAATTAACTGAGATATGCATTCAAGCTCATTCTCATGTACCTTAGACTTCATCTTAAAGTTTGTTGTGAACTTGGACTGTGATAAGCATGATTTGTATAAGTTTACACCTTCAGACAATGCATCTTTCATACTCTTTACATAGGCATCTAAAGTGACTATCTTTGGCAATCATCTTCTTCAACTTTCAGAGCCTCTTTGCATTGAATTCATTTTGAACCTTCTCCTCAGCATACTTTTCAAAAGACTCAATATGTGTATCTATAGAATTATTAAACTTTTTAACTACCTAGATGGAGTGTCTGAGGTATCCTTTTGAAATGAGGGCATCAACTTTTCCAAAATACTGGATGCCTGGGTCAGAAACATTTTGTCTTCTGAGTGAGACTTCAAGATATCCTCACTAGATTTTGGTTGTGCAAATGATGCTAACTAAAGCTTCTGAATTGGCAATAGAGAGTCAAGGTTAATCAAACCTTGAATAAACTCTGGATAATCAATGACTTGCTTTCCCTTCACTATCTTTGCAATGTATTTTGTCTCAATCTTAAATTCAACCTTAACCTCCACCTTTTCTTTTTCTACATTTTTCTCAGGAATCATAGGGTTAATTACAACAATCAGAGGATTCTCAACCTTGTCCTTTCCTTCATCTACATTTCCTACATCCTCTTCTCTAGCATCTTTTTGCACACTCACTTCTTCTGGCTCAACTGTCCAAAATTTTGAGATAGAAGTATCATCCATTATTTGTTCAGCTTGTGATGGTAGCTTTTTCTCTTTTGGATGAGATTCTTCTTGTCCTTTTTCCCGATTAACTTCATACTTGTTTTCTAGCAAAATTTTTGTCCAAATTTTCTCAGTTTCCTTTGCAACTTCATCAATTTTTCCAATCATTATTTTTTTACTATGTACTTACTCCTAAACTCATTCTTTGCTAATTTATGTAATCTATCTATCTCCTCCTTAGTAATAAATTAACGTAAGTTGACTAATACATATTCCTTCAGTCTCTCATCTTCCTTATTTGTCATTTGTCTACTAGTGTAAAAAATTTCATACAATCTCTTTGGTATGAATGTCATTAGTTCAATCAAAGCTTTACTATATACATTAAAGTACTCTACAGTTGCTTCTTCTAAAGTTCTTTTGTTAGATTCATCAAATTTTCCATAACATTTTGTTAATGGCTTTGGGTTACCATTCTTCACAACCTCATTAACAATCTCATTCAAGGACATAGGAAGTTTAACTTCAAGTTTTCCTTTCTTTAATGCCTCATCAAGTTCAAATGGATTAAGTTTCTTACCAAATTTGGCTCCACTAGATGGTTTCTATTTTGCAACTTTGGTGGCTTTAAAAGCTTTAGCCTTAACCTCCTTGACTGCTTCATCTAAATCTGTCTCTTCTTCATCAACATGAATGAATACTCTAGCTTTCCCTCTCTTCCTCTTTCCTTTACTAGATAGTTTGGCTAAATATTTGGTCTTGCTTGTAGGCTTTGTAGGACTGGAGGAGGGAGTTGTGCTTCTAGTTTGCCTTGGCTAAGGCTTATATGCTTTTGGTTTAGTATCCTTCTTCACAATCTTCTCTTCAGAGAATATTTTCCTCTCTAGCTTTCCATACCACTTCATTTGATATCCCAAAGCTCTCTGCAACAGCCTCTAATTCCTTCCTCACCTTTTGGATCATTGACTTCTTGAACTATTGATGCAATTTTAATCTCTTCTCTTTGTATGTTCTGAACCTCTCCTCATTAGGGTCCACTAGTTTACTCAATGACTGTTGTGCACACAGTTCCAAAATATGTTCTTCAACCTCAAAACTCGTAGGCATAATCCATACTGTCTGGCGATCTATTGCTTCCATAAAACATTGATTAGTATCCACCATAAAATGGATGGTGTCTTGATATTTCTCTACAATGGTCTTAGGGATTCTTTCCCTCTTATGCATCTCCTATTGGAAATTTTTGAAATAACCCCATAAATTCTTATTCTGGACCTTAGAGTCACCGAAGTTGTAAAGATATTTCTAGATTTGTACTCCTACTAGTCTATCAAATGCCCACTTTACTTTCCCAGCTCCCAGAACCTCACTCATGAAGTAGAAGAATATACATAGAATTAGGGTTTCGTATTTGAATGGATGCTTCTTATTTTTCATTATCTTCTTTGGATTCTTAATAAGCTCACTTCAGAGCAACTCACAAAGATCATATTTATTTTTTTCTCTTATCATTTCATAGGAAATGTATATAGCAGTATCAGAGAGAATTTTCTCTATTGGAATAATAGATCTTATAGCCAATCACCATCGATGCAAACATGATGTCATTCTCGATGATGTTGTTAATTCTCATTGCTCATTTATCAAATTTCAACCTAGTTGCACTAGTCACAATATCATTCTTTACAACCTTCAAGGATGGCAGTTCACTAGATGCACACAATCTTGTCACATCTTGAATAATTGTCTTGATGATCTTGTGCGGCTTTTCCAACCATATTAATTCATCATGCATTCTACTCAATAAATTTTGTCTTCCAATCCTTGAAATTCTAGTTTCAATATGAAACTCTCACCTAATAGTTGATTATTGTATAGATTCAACATTTGATTGCTTCCTAATTCCTCAATAGGACAGTGTGCTTCCTAATTCCTCAATAGGACAGTGCATGTATACCCTAATATCTTCAATATGCAAAATTTTGTAGGGCACCGATGAAAACACACTCTTATGATCATCTTCCATCGAAATGAATGGATGATTCTTAAATTTTGGTCATGCACTCTCAGTAATTTCAACAACGAGAGGGGTAGAAACACCATATGCAGCCATTTTCTAATATCATAAATTTCAAACTTGAAAAGTTCAACTGATAAATAACTTGATCACCAAATTAGGGTTTCTTGAGAGATCTTCTTTCAAGGCTCTCCAAACTTCTTCTCTTCAAATGCAAAGAGAGAAATGAAGTGGTGAAATCTCTTTTTATCTTCCACAAATCTAACTTTTTATTGCAATAAATGCACTTTGCCCTAATACTTTTAGATACTTTTCATTTCACAAAAATCTTTTGTAGACCTTAAAATCTGCTTGAACTCTTTTGGAAATCCTTCAAAAACATCTGTGATCATCGCATATACCTCTACAACCTATGCAAATCAGACACAGATCTCAAATAGTGTGTTTTTAGGATTTTTAAAGGCCAAATGCCTTAGTTCAATTACCAGATAAGGTTCCAACACTGGAATCAAGTGAAAACCCACATCCTGCCTCTGAATCACTCTTCTTAACCTAAGTCTTCTTCATTTAATCTCTGATCTCTTCAACCTTTTCTTTTCCTTTCTCATATGGCTTCATATTCTTATTCTTGTCTTACAGACCTCTCTTATTCACATTTCTACTTCTACAGTACTTTGCAATGTGACCGGATTTATTGAAAACATAGAAAACAACATTTCCTTGCATAGGCCTGAATTTCATCTGATTACTTCTTGGTCTACAATAATTAGAAACATGTCCAAACACACCACATGCATAACATCCAACATTTCTTCTATTTTTAAAGTTATTCATCATACTTTTTGTAGCATAGGAATTCGGAAATCATCACAAACAATATCAAAATACTAATCATTAGCTCAATCATGAAAGCTCATTGCAATGATCTATCCTAATTACATCCAATAAAGACATAAAGATAAAACATTCAAAAGTAAATACTATGCAAACCATATGCAGATCTGAATGCTTCCTTCATGCGGCTCCATTGTTCTTCTTTCCTCTTCAAATAGTTTGGTTGTGGATCTCACCTACAAGTGCACATACATGATTGAAAGCAAGTAGGTAAGAAAATTGCTCAAAAGTACTCGAAGCGTGATTGATTAGAAATTCGATAATCTGATTAGGGAGTCAAAAATGCGATCAATTGGGGATTTGATTGAAGAAATTCATCCAATTTATAGAGCAATTGGAGAGATGGATCAAATTAGCATGATTCAATTCAAATGGAAATTGCAAATCAATAATGTCAATTATGACAATTTATGACAAATTATGCACTTTCTATGCAAAATTTGATGATTGATAATTTATGACAAATTATGACAACTTCTATGTCAAAAATTGATTGATTGTCAATTATGACAAATTATGACAAATTGACATGTCATTTCCATGAATTTAGGAGAGAAATAGGAGGAAATTGAAATTAAGAATTAGAAAATTAAGAAATTAGAGAATTAAGAATTTAGGAATTAAGAAATTGATGAAAATTAGAAATTAGGGAAATTAATTAATAATTTGTCATTTATTAATTAATTCACAAAGAGGAATAATTAGCCAATTAAATGAACATTTAATTGTGACAAGAAGACTTAGGATAAATAAATAATTTATTAATCCTAAAGGGAGAAATGACAAACAAGGTTAAATGATTAAATCACGAAACCTTAGAAGATGAATTAGGCCTTGATGAAAGATAATTGACTCGATCATGATTCTGATTAACAAAGGACCAATGTGATAAATGATTTAATTGATAAATGCGCCAATTGACGAGGAACAATGACTAATTGATCCAAATTGACATAATTGAAAAGAACTATGATTGATGACAAAATAGATTGCAAAATGAAAATATTGAAAATGACCACGATTGATGACAAATCGATCGCAAAATGACAAGATCGAACATGACAACGATCGATGACAAATCGATCGTTAAAACGACAAGATTGAAAATGATAAGGATTGATGATAAATCGATCGCCAGATGACAAGATTGATAAGAGGACAACGATCGATGACAAATCGATTGCAAGATTGATAGGAGGACAAAACCCTAATTAGGATTGACAATGTCCAAAATAATGACAAATGAGCATGCACATTGATGCAATAAGATAAGATCAATTAAAATCATGACTGGAGATTGTTGTCGACAAGACCAAATTCGAGAGCGAGATAAATGAAGAATGCATAAGAAGGACTCAATGTTCACAAATGATAAAGACCAAGTGCGTGACATAGGAGAAAATGTTAATGTGACGCAAAAACCTAAAATGAGGCAATGCGCAAATGTTAAAGTATGACTCCACAAGCGTTGACCATTTTTAGGTGTCTACACTTTTGAATTCAGTTGACTTGTGACAACACTTATTGCATTTAAAACATTGGCTAGTAAAAGATGGACCATTATTGATCATCCTATTTCTTCATTGACTAACCATATGACCGAATTTATTGCAAATAAAATATTTACCATTGAACTTATGAGCATAAGGTTGCTTTGTTGGTAAGAGACACTATTATGATGATGATTGATGCATGAGAGATATTTAGGAGTGATGGTATGATGAATCAATAAGGATCCAGACAACTACTAAGATGGGGGGGTGAATCAGTAGATAGAAAACTAACTAAACTTTCACCAAACTCAAAAACAACCTCTCAAGTCAAACTCAGAACTGACTGGTTCAAACACTGAACTACAAATTGCAATATTAGTGTCAAGTATACTAGTTGACTATCATAACAAAATAAGAGTATAACAACTCTAAAACTCTCAAAACCTTTTAACAAAAACATTAAAATACTTTACTAACAATAGTAAAAAGAACATTTTAGATTCTTGTCGGTCATCTTATCATATCTAAGTTTATTTAGCAGTTAAGCAAACTAACCATAGAAAACATAACCACAAAAACATTCATCACTTGACCCAATGATTTTGATGTGGAAACCAAAATGGGAAAAACCATGGTGGGGATGAATACCCACAAGTATTCTGAACTCTTATGAAGTTCACCTTGTTAGGAGCCAAGCCTGTTAAATCTTTACAAAAAGTCAAGTTAAGAACAAATCCTGTTAGGGACCACCCAGTTAAGGGATTGACTATAATGCCCTATTAGAAGAAATACCCTATTAGGAGTAACTTCGGTAGAGGATTTGAAATCCAAGCTAATGGATCACCTAGTTATAGGATTTAGATAGCACTAAGCCTATTAAACCTTACCTTGTTAAGGGATTTGACTGTTGTAATTGTTAGAGAACGACAGGGGTTTGTTGATCTGGTGAATAGCACTACTCTTCTTGATCAGATTCTTTTCATGCTCCTATATGCCTTCACACATACTGCAGATACACCTTCTGGTTCGGCAACCAATCACACTTACACTTAACCAAAATTTCCAACACTACAAGAAAACAACTCATCGACCTTATAAACAAACAATAGGTTGGTAACACATCACAAACCTAAGATCTCATAGAGATTACAAACAAATCAGTTCAAGTATGACCATTAGATTACATAGCAATCATTGCACATGATTCAAGACAACCTCAATCTCTCCTTGATCATCGCTTCATCGATCCCTGTAACTCATCACACGGTTTCCACTTCATGTAATGTACTCGCTCATTCCCAAGATAAAACCATTATCTCTACGCACCAAAAAATATTTGAAACTTTTCAAATATAATATGCATATGTGGCATAACCATTACTGCTCATCATTTGATCATAAACCAATACAACTAATTCACCAAGCTCCATTAGTTAGGGTTTGGCACATCAATAGGTAGGGTTACCGGTTGATCTCATTGCTTCTCAAGTAAAACCAATTTCCTTCACTAGCTCACCTACCGGTTGCAAAACATCATCATAGCAACATCATTACTAGTTATAATTGACATCAATGACAATATAATAGTTCATTAATGCAATCTTCATGCAAATGCCAACAATCTCCCCCTTTGGCATTGATGGCAATATAAGTATCAATACCCTTAATTGTGATGATTATGTATAGGAATCCTAGTTTACATTTTACCATGTACTCTCCTTCAATTGAGTCTCCATGTCTTCGGCTAGTAACTGGCTATAGATCTTCTCTCTATCAATCATACAATTCATCTCCCCATAATCATATAGTTCTTCTCCCCCTTTGACAACAATGCCAAAGTAAAAGTAAAACATGTAGTATCATAGGTCATTGTTCTGTATCAACAATTTGCAACTTGATGCTCCCCCTGTGGAATAACTCCACTCTACACCAATCCCGCTGCAAGATTCTTCAATTAGCTTCGGGACTGATGTATTCAGCGTTAGCTCAATTGACCTGATGTAGGTGCACAACCCCTAGCTGACCTCTAAGATACTCAAAAGTAAACTTAGGTAGAGCTTTAGTAAAGATATTTGCTAGCTGCTTCTTGGTAGATACATGCTCCAATAATCCATCTTTACTCTGCACTTTCTCTCTTAAGAAATGATATTTTAGCTCAATATGCTTGGTTATAGCATGCAACACCGGGTTCTTTGAAATATTTATTGCACTAGTGTTGTCACATAAAATCTTTACTAGTTTTGTAATCTTCAACTTGAATCCTTCCAGAATGTGTTTCATCCAGATTGCCTGGGTACAATTCATATATGCTGCAACATATTCAGCTTCAGCAGTGGATTGTGATATACAACTCTGCTTCTTTCTGCTCCAAGATACAAGTCTTCCTCCAAGAAAGAATGCACCACCATTTGTGCTCTTCCTATCATCAACATTACTTGCCTAGTTTGTATCTCTATAAACCTTCAAATCAAAGTTACTTGCATATGGATACCATAATCCATAGTCAATAGTATCGTTCAAATATCTAAATATCCTTTTGGTTTCTATCAAGTGTGTCTCCTTTGGATTCTTTTGAAATCTGGCAACTAAACCAACTGGATGAGCAATATTCGGTCTATTGTGAACAACATAATGTAGTTTCCCTATCATTGATCTGTACTCCTTTTAATCAACAAATGCAACATCATCCTCCTTAGATAGTTTACAACCTGTAACCATTGGTTTCCCAACTAGTTTACAATCTCTCATTCCAAATGCCCTCAATACCTCTTTCACATACTTAGACTATGTGATAAAAATACCACTCTTCATCAACTGAATTTGCAAACCTATGAATAATTTTATCTCTCCTACTAGAGACATTTCAAATTCACTTTTCATCTCATTTGCAAAGTCATCACTCATGTCATCGTTTCCTCCAAATATGATATCATCTACAAACACTTCACTCACCAATATCTTATCTCCTTTGGATTTGAGATATATATTGTTGTCTAAATTGGTTCTCTGAAAACCTATCTTCATTAGGTGTGCTTGTATATTTTCATACCATGCTCTCGGTGCTTGCTTCATAAAATATAGTGCCTTGTGCAGTTTACACACCATATCCTTTGCATCAGTCAAAGCATAACCATCTAGCTGCTCAATGTATACTTCTTCTTCAAGTATTTCATTTAGAAATGTTGACTTCACATCTATCTAATATAATTTGAATCCCTTATATGCTGAAAATGCAAGTAGGGTTCTAAAACCTTCCAATCTAGAAATTGGTCCAAATGTCTCACCATAGTCTTCTCCTTCTTCTTGTGCATAACCTTTGCATACCAATCTAGCTTTGTTTCTGACTACTGCTCCATCTTCATTTAGTTTATTCCTAAATACCCATTTAGTACCTATCACATTTTTATTCACCGGTCTGGGTACTAGGTTCCATGTATTGTTCTTCTCAATCTGGTCAAGCTCCTCTTCCATAGCTTTGATCTAGTGATCATCTCCAAATGCTTCCTTGGCAGTTCTAGGCTCAATAGTGGAGATCATAAAAAAATTCTCTCTAATTCTTCTTCTGGTTAATACTCCAACATCTTTATCCCCAATAATCTGGTCAGGATTATGATTGAGTCTCACATACCTTGGAATAACATGATCATTATCTTTAGGTTCTTCTTCCTCACTATCATCATCTTCTTCTAAATCTACCTATTCTGGTTGAACTGGTACTACAACATTCACTTCACTAGCTTGTGGCTTCACCGGTTCTGGTTCCAAAATCATAATGTAAGGTTCATCTTCCTTCTTTTCCTCATTGGTTTCTCCTAAAACTTCAGGAAACTCATCCACTCGGACATCAACAATTTCAATGATTCTCTGTGTCCTATTGTTGTAACATTTGTAGGCCTTACTCTTGGTGGAGTAACCAAGAAATATGCCTTCATCACTCTTAGCGTCAAACTTACTAACATAGTCACCTCTCTTGATAAAACATTTACTGCCAAAAATCTTAAAATAACTGACATTAGGTGTCCTACCATATCAGTATTCGTAAGGAGTTTTATCCTTACCTCTCTTTACTAATATTAGGTTCATAGTGTAGACAAGTGTTCTGATAGCTTCTCTCCATAAAGTTTTTTCTACACCTCCTTGTATTAGCATCATTCTAGTAGCTTCAACAACTATCATCTACTTTAGCAGTCAAACAGTTGTTGACTTTAGGATTTAAGTGAAACAGGTTACCTTTTGCTTGCTTGCCAGTCGCAATTAGTTCACCTTTTCTCCCATAGATTTTGCACAATCCATTCTTAAATTCCAATGGATAACCTCTATCATTTAGTTGAGCTACACTCAAAATATTGTTCGTTAATCCTTCAACCCAGTAGACATCATATGTACTGCTCTTTCCATTAAGAGAAATGGTTCACTTTCCTTTTACCATGGAGGGTGAGTCATTTCCAAATCTCACAACTCCTCCATCAAATTCTTTTGAAGTAAGAAATTTACTCCGGTCACTGGTCATGTGGTGTGAACAACCACAATCTATGATCCAATCATCAGAACTATCCATGTGAGAAACTAATGCCTTCTAATCATATGTCTCCTCTTTAATGGAAACAAAGATAATGTATTCATTAGCATCTCCCTCAGATTCCTCATCAATGATACCACCATCAACTACAATGAGACAATCTCTTTTGCCTTTTCCTTCATTCTTCTTGGACTTCTCACGCTTATGCTCATTGTCACCATTAGGACAGTTAGTTGCAATGTGTCCAATCTTGTTATATGCAAAACACTTCAAAGGTAATTTACCTCTATACTTATCAGTACCTCTGGGCAATCACTTGTCCAACAATGGTTCAAGCTCAATCAGACTCTCTTCATCATCAACTTTTCTGCTGGATTTAGACTCATAACAATGACTAACATCTCTGCTTTTCCTCATAGGTGGGTTAGAAACTGAAGCCCTAAATGCAAATTCAGATTTCTGAGCACTACCATCATAACTATTTAATTCAAATACAATAAGTTTACCAATGATGGAGTCAAGAGTTACCTTAGTTTTATCAATAGACTTTATCTCTTGAATGGCTCCAACTCAGATAGCGTAAACTGGTATAAGGGTTCTCAACACCTTACTGACCACTATGTCATCCTCCACTTTACCACCAACACTCTTGATCTCACCAACTATCTCCTTGATCCACTGACCATACTGTTGAATATTCTCACCTTCAGCCATCTGAATATCATCAAATTTACCTCTCAGACTCTCTTCTTTGGCAATCTTCACATGCTCATCACTGCTATAGATTTCCTCAAGTTTTTTCCACACATCATAAGCAGTCTCTAGACCATGCACATCAACATACTCTAAATCAGACAAAGAATCGATAATGGCCTCCAATGCTTGATTATTTTCTTGTTGCTCTTTCTTTTGATCATCAGACATAGTCCCACTAGGTGCAACATATTGAGTAACAACATGTTCCCAATATTGACTTCCTAGACTCTTGATATAGATTTTCATCCTATCACTCCATATTCTATAGTTTTCCCTATTAAACTTCAAACCTTCTTTCTTCATCATGTTCTTCAAGAGCTTTACCTCAAGCTATTAGGCTTAGACACTAGAGGACCTAAAATTCTCTGATACCAATTGATGGTATGATGAATCAAAAAGGATCTGAATAGCTACTGAGAGGGGGGGGACATGAATCAGTAGATAGAAAACTGACTAAACTTTCACCAAACTCAAAAACAACCTCTCAAGTCAAACTCATAACTGATAGGTTCAAACACTAAACTACAAATTGCAATATCACTGTCAAGTATACCGGTTGACTGTCATAACAGAATAATAGTATAACATCTCTGAAACTCTCAAAACCTTTTAACAAAAATATTCAAATACTTTACTAATAATAGTAAAAGAACATTTCAGATTGTTGCTAGTCATCTTATCATATCTAAGTGGATTTAGCAGATAAGGAAACTAACCATAGAAAACATAACCACAAAAATATTCATCACTTGACACAATGATTTTGACGTGGAAACCCAAATGGGAAAAACCACGGTGGGGATGAATACCCACAAGTATTCTAAACTCTTCTAAAGTTCACCCTATTAGGAGCCAAGCCTGATAAAGCTTTACAAAAAGTCTTGTTAAGAAGAGATCCTGTTAGGGACCACCCAATTAAGGGATTGACTATAATGCCCTATTAGAAGCAATACCTAGTTAGGAGTAACCTCGGTAGAGGATTTGAAATCCAAGCTAATGGATCACCTAGTTAGAGGATTTAGATATCACTAAGCCTGTTAAAGATTACCCTGTTAAGGGATTTGACTATTGTAATTGTTAGAGAACAATAGGGGTTTGCTGATCTGGTGAATATCACTACTCTACTTGATTAGATCCTTTTCATTCTCCTATCTACCTTCACATATACTTTAGATACACCTTTTGGTTCAACAACCAATCACACTTACACTTAACCAAAATTGCTAACACTACAAGAAAATAATTCATCGACCTTATAAACAAAACAATAGGTTGGTAACACATCATAAACCTAATATCTCATAGAGATTACAAACAAATCAGTTCAAGTATGACCATTAGATTAAATACCAATCATTGCACATGATTCAAGACAACCTCGATCACTCCTTGATCACCACTTCATCGATCCCTGTAACTCATCACATGGTTTCCACTTCATGCAATGTACTCACTCATTCCCAAGATAAAATCGTTATCTCTATGCACCAAAAACCATTTGAATCTCTTCACATACAATATGCATATGTGGCATAATCATTAACGCTCATCATTTGATCATAAACCAATACAATCAATTCATCAAGCTCCATCAGTTAGGGTTTGGCACATCAATAGGTAGGGTTACCGATTGATCTCACTGCTTCTCAAGTAATACTAGTTTCCTTCACTAGCTCACCTATCGGTAGCAAAACATCATCATAACAACATCATTACCAGTTATAATTGACATCAATGACAACATAGTAGTTCATCAATGCAATCTTCTTGCAAATGCCAACAAGGAGTTGTCATTGATGGCAACTCAGTTAAGAAATTATATCCCACATATGTAGATTTGATTTACTAGAAGTTGTATTATTCATTAGGCCTAAGTCAGGAAGGTGGAATACAGTATCTGATAGAGCATGAGTATATTGTGAAGATCTTGATTTTGGTTGCATAACTTTGGTTACAGTGATAGAGGCAGATAATTCAAGGTCTGAGGTAGCTTACTTTGTAATTCTAGTATCTGGTATTGATTCATGAGCGAGATTGAAAGTCTGATAACTGGTAATTCAGGAAGAACATAGCTATTTTGATGTAACGTGCTATGTAAAACCTTAGGGATAATTTTGGTGATTGGTTTTTGTTGACCTATAAAATCTCTTTAAAGAAACAACCTTATGGGGGACCTACACATTTCTCACTAAGTGACCTCTAGGATTTTAGAAGCTGGATCTTCATACATAGGGGGGAAGAAAAGGGATAGGAGGAAAAAAATCAAAACAAAACTATCCTATAGCAATACACTGAGATATGACTTAAGTTATAAGCATAAAGAACTTCATACATATGTAGCTCTGAAGCCCATTCAACAATATACATGCCCAGTAAAATCAATATCTGAATACAAACAATTTCTTATTAACATAAATCTATATATGCAATTCATTTGTTAGATAACAAGTATAGAAAACATAGTTTAATCCACCAAGTCTTACAACATAGATCTTAGAAGTTAAGAAGAATTACATCAAGGCACAAGAAAAAATATTGTAGAACAAAAAGCCATGTTCATAAAAGTCGGAGGTATAATTTGATTATCACAGTTTTCCAAAAATACAAAGACAAATTCAAGGCCTAAAATTCCCTAGCAAGAAGTATGTATTCTCTAAAAGTTCTGAACCCTTACAAAAGAAAAAAGCATCCTATAAATAAACCCAAGCTAATTGCTTGGTAGAGAAAATAGAGAAATTGTCCAAAACTAATAGAATTGCTGGCATCCATCGACAACTGTGAAATGAACTCTCAACCAATTGAACAAAAAAAATTTGAACCTCATCACAACTGCAATTGAATAGTCTATCTGCAGATCAAAACAGAAGAATCCACAACCACTACGCTAAAACTACAAACCATTGGTGTTTCAAAAAACCACTACCTCTACAATAGCAGAACAAGAATACTCAAAGGTTACTATTGGCAATTTTTGTGCCAACCTTAGCAGAGCTCAAATCTAGGATTTCAATGTGGCTAATATTTCATGTTAGTCAATATCAATAACATGTTGTGTTATCGGTCTCAACAGAGTTAGCTACTTCATAGTTTTGCAAAGTCATATAACATGAGGGTTATATGATGTGTCAATAACAGGTCATTTTATTGACCGGGTCATGTTATTGACTGGGTCATGTTATTGACCACTGAGATCGGGTTGTGTTATTGAGCACTGAGGTGGGGTCCATTCAGCTAAGTGTTTGGAAAGGTTTTGATCTCGTGGGATAAGGTCCCGCAGGATAAGAGATCAAATATAGATCTTGGACCGCTTATCCCACGAAGATAAATGAAGATAGTTGAGACTGCACGAGATAAGAAAAGTAACAAAGAAAAGTGCAAAGCAGGCCCCAATTTTTTTTTGAGTTGACTAGGTCAGTCAACCAACTCACTTAGGTTCAACCACCTAGAGGGGCTCTCAGTCGTTAGTGGGACGATTTCCCCCTTCCTCTTATCGGTCATAGGAGTTTTGAATGCAACAAGAAGAGGCCATGGGATAAGAAAGCAAAGTGAAAGGATTTCTTCTTATCTCGTGAGGTTAGAATAATGTACAGCTGATGTTGTGAGATAAGAGACAAGGGGAACAAAGGACCCTAATCCTGTGAAGGAAAACAAAGACAAGAGAGATCCCATGGGATAAGGAGCAAACAAAGACTATAAATATTTTTTCTTATCCCGTGGGGTAAATTTGAGAACACAAACGGCCTGTGGGATAAGAACAAAGCAAGGAAAAACCTTAAGGCATTATCTCGTGAGGTAGACAGGAGAGTGCAAAGTGCCGCGAGATAAGAAACAAGGAAGAATCAAAGCAAAATTCTTATCCTGCGAGGTTAAAAGGGACCTGTAGAGATGCTATGAGGTAAGAATACATTTCATTTAGCGGTCAACATAGCCAAGGAAGCATGGACTTGGGGTGCCACATCAGCTACCCACGGTCATTAGATCTTCATAAAGCCCAATCCAACAAAAGTGTTTTAATCTTCGATTGGGATTTTGAGCGTGCTTAGATGGTGAGATCTCACATGTCCATCTGCACATGAGACCTTAGATCAACGATCAATTTTCAAACTTGCAGCTGCCATTGGCATTTAAACTCTTTTGCAAGCGGTGGTTGTCAACTTAATGGTCAAGGTCATTTTTTGCTTGGTCGACGCCCGACCTACTTTTTGTACAACTACTGCATTTGCACACCATGACTCTAGAGGCAACCCTGCAAGTCATTTTTCAGATGCCATCATGTCGTCTTCAATGTTGAATAGAGACTTATGTCCCTACAAGTGTGCTCAACCTTGCTTGTTGATAGGGATTACTTCACCGAGGGATGTTTTTGCGCTTCCAAAGATAGAGGACCAACTTGTAGAGCTGACAAAGAAAGCCATTAGATCTATTGATCTGATCTCTTCTCCTCCTCTCTAATTTTTTGTAACCTAACCCAGGTAGGGTTAGGGTTTTCTCAATTGTAGCAATCCAGAGTTATGCCTGAACATTTAAGGCAATTGTTTTCATTTTCTCAGCATCTTCTCCCTTTTTTTCTCATGCAGAATTCTTATGTTTGTCTACACTTGTAAAGTTTTTCCTTTCCCTTACATGAATAGAATTCACCTGTTTTGCTTTCTTTTAGTTTTGACAATCTGTGTATTCCTTTTAACTATTTGTTTGAGTGCATTTTAATTTGTTTCCTGAGTATAGATGACAACATTGATTCCTTGTGGATATTATTTGTGAACTGGATCAATTCCTCCTGCTATCTTACAAATTCCAACCTTCACTCTGCATTTTAGGGGCTGGTTAAGATAGGTAATTGTGAATACTTGGGTAGTCTTATTCATTTTCTATGCAGTTATAGACAAGAGAGATCATCATTCCAGTCTGGGTAAAACCCCCTTTTCCCTTCTTTCCCGCAACCCTTCTCTTTCTCCCTTTTCCCTGTCAAACCATAGATTAGTTTTAGAAGTGTTGGGTTGGTCCAATACTCTGCATTTAGATTGAAGAGGAATTCGGCCTTCTCTGAAGATTCAACCTCACAACAATGCAAGGTCCCACATTTGAGAGGTTGATTCAATGTTTCACAAGGTTGGTAGTCAAGCCTGATCATCAAGGGTGCAAACTTTTGTGTTAACAGTTACCTCAATCACAACATGGCAGCAGGAGGGAGCATCCTGAAGGCAAGATGAAAAGTATTTAAACACCTTGCAAATAACTGCCACATGGAGAGAACAAAAAATCTTTTGAATGCGAGCTCATGGGTGTGTGCCCACTTAAAACAAGAAAAATAGCCAACTACTATGTGTCAACACTGTTCGACTTCTTGGAAAAGGCAAAAGGGAACTCAAATAACATGAGCCATACTGCCACGTGGAAGATGTTGGCATTATTGGCATTAAGTTGTCATTGATGTCAACTAGTTTGGCATGGTCACCAGTGAGTAAGAAGTAGTAACTAGTACAGGAGAAGTAAGACATGATGATGTCACTCCATATGTATGTAAGCATATTTAAGGTAAGTTACCGATACACATGAAATGCATCATGTACGAGTAAAGCAAGACTACCGACAAGACAAAGAAAGCAAGCAAGAGAAGAACTAAAGGATGTAAAGAGACATAATCAAAGAAGATTAATGTTGCCGCTAAATGGACTAAGTAGTAGGGCCAACATGTTTGATGGAAGGCCAAGTTGAACCATTGATAGAAAAGCGGTTTGTAGGTATGAAGGCCCACTAGTGGAGTTAGGTTATACTAGTAAGGTGAGTTGAACCGGTAGTCAATCTTGGTCAACAAATAATGTCAAACCGACATAGCAAACCAAGCATAGGTGGATGTTGACAAAGATGACATCTGGAAACTAGGTGGTGATCATGCATAGGTCAGTGAAGTGTGCATAGATGTAATAGGTAGCAAGAAGGTTGGTTTTTATGAAGAACTCGCAAGTCATGGGAGGATGGTAGAAGATTGCAGCTCAAGAAAGACAAGCTGACAAGCGATTGAACTTATCCTACAAGAAGATCTGATCTTCATACCCATTTGTTGAAGGAAACAATCGAGCATATTATGGCATGTGATAGAGAAACATAGAAAAGCATGGTGCAGATCTCCAGATATAGAAAATGCACATTGGAATAAGAGGTATTAGAAGTGCTAGTCGATGACATGTAGATCATCTCTCTGAAAAAGTAGATTGGATCAAATCCAATACAAATTGAGTTGGTGAAGGCAAAACCTAACACAACACTGTTTGAATGTTGTTTTGGTGGGAACCCTAGAAGATAAATATGTGAGATCGAGACTGAAATTAGTTGATGATTGATGCAAAGAGTGAGAGAGGAGAGAGCTTGAGCAAGGAGAAAGATCATCTTCCTTAGAGTTTATTCTAAGAAATTTGCAAAGTGAGTTAGCAGGCAAACTGGTGAGAGGGTCTAACCAGTAGTGATAGAGTAACCAGTAAACTATTGTAGGTCTAATAATTAAGCTAACTAGTGAGGTGTGATTGGTCAAGAAGGCACCCGAGAGTGATATAATGTGGTGTGAGGCTAAGGGAGATAGAAGAGAGGCTAGGAGTAACCACTGAGTGATCAGAGAGAGTAATCTGATAAAGAATAGTGTGAGAACCAGTGAAGAAGAGAAGGTTGTTAACCAATAGAAATCCATTGATCAGGTTTTGCATAACTCATTTGCAACCAGGTGCTATAACTATATCAAAATTCTATTTCATTATACATCATCGAGCTAGACCTTGGTGCAGGGGTTGGTGCTCCTTGTGTTGGTACCCTAAATCAGTAGAGGTTGGTTCTCCTTGGGTTGGTGCCCTAAATAATTGTAATCCATTGTTTCACTTGTGAGGCTGGATTGGAGCAGTAGACTTCAGCAACATTTCTCATCGAGGTTTTTCCCATATTGAGTTTTCCTCATAGATCTGGCATTGTGGGTTGCATTTGTGTGTTTTCCTCTTTTGATATCCATATTTGTCTTACTGGTTTGATTGTTTAGTGCTTAGGGTGATAACCGGTATTCTAAGGTTGTTTTAAAAGGAAAAGAATTTAGGAACCACTGATTCACCCCCCTCTCAGTGGTACATTATGTTCAACAGGTATCAAAGTTATATAGGTTCCCAGTTGATTAAAGCTTGGGTAGATTCTAGTCTTAGAAAACAATTTAAATAAATGAGTCTGCCTCCTCAAAAGCCCCCATGTTTGATGGATCTAACTATGCCTTCTAGAGCAGAAGAATGGAGACCTATATTTCCTCCCTTGGTTTTTATGTGTGGATGTCTGTCAAGAATGGGTATATTGTCCCTAGTGTTCCTCCCACTAATCCGAATGCCAAGAAGGAGTGTGAGAATAATGCAAAGGCTAAACATGCTATCTTAAGCGAGTTGTTTGATAATGAGTTTGTCAAGGTCATGCATTGTGCATTCGCCAAGGAGACAGGATAACATGCAGAGGTTATTTGAAGGAGATGAAAAAGTCAAAGAGGCCAAGCTAAAAGCACTAAGGAGTCAACTTGAAGGCATCAAGATGAAGGATGAAGAAAAGATTGCAGACTACCTTCACAAAATAGATGAAACTATGAACACCATCAGAGGACTTGGAGAATAAATTGCAGATAAGATTCTTGTCAAGAAGGTACTTAGATCTCTCACACCTAAGTATGATATGTAGAGGTAGCAAACTTTGTCAAAAAGCTTAGGAGAGGATCCGACAAGTATAAAGGAAAGTTGCCACTCAAATGTTTCAACTATGGTAAAGTTAGACACTTTGCTGGAAAATGTCCTTATAATGAAACTGGTGGAGATGAGTCAAGAAGTTTTAGTAGATCTATTGGTAAAGATAAAGAAAGAAATGTCTACCGGCAAGGAAGAAGAGGCTATCAGAAGCAAAACAACCTATACACTATTGAGGAGGATGCCACAGATGAAGAAAGCGCATCAAAAGATGACTACCATGAGAATGACAGAGAAGTTAATCTCTTTATGGCACTTGATGAACCTATTGGTGAAGATGAGGAAGAAGAAGACATTGAGGTTGAAGTGGATCTAGAAGGTGAGCTCATAAGTGATCTTGAGGATATGAATAAAACAAGAAGAGATCTCAAGAAGTTCGAGCTTGTTGCAGTAGATGAACAAGGACTCTTGAAGTAATCCCTAGATGAGTCCAATCAAGTTATATCTAACTTGAAACTCTAGTTGGAAGAAGCCAAGAGGATATGTAAAGTTACATCCTCTGATCTGATGAAGAAGGAAAAGGAGCATCAAGATCTGGAAGCCAAAATAGTGAAGCTCAGAAAGGAGCTTGAAAATAGTAAGAAAGAAATGAAAGTGAGAAGAAAATATGAAGGAAACACCGAAGCCTTGGAAAAAATGTTGAGCAAATAGAAGCCATCTAAAGATACTGGAGGCTTAGGATTTGAAGAAGGACAAAGTTCAAATAGAAAGGACACATCCAGTAAGGAGATATAGTTCATTTCTTCAAGTGAAGGTGAAGAGAAGAAGAAATTTATAGTGAGCAAGGATACCAGTAAGAAGACATATGCACATGCTATTAGAAACTGCCACACAAATTGGTATACACAATCAATCAACCAGAGGCCACACTCAATGTACATACATGTAGATCCAAGGAGAAATGCAAGAGTTGATCACAAAGGATTCACCAGAGTCAGCAGCATAAAAGGAAGACCCCCGGTGAGGCAGTCGTTTACAGAACCAAGGCAACCTAACTGGTATGTTCCAAACTTTCATGGTTATTGTTATTGGTGTAACAAATTTGGACATAGGATAGCTAACTGTAGATTAACCAATAAGCCCACTATAAGTTATGAAAGTAGAAATCCATTTAATGTACTCTGGGATATGAATGTTGTCTGTCTTCAGTACAATGGATTTGGTCATAGGAGTTTTGAATGTAAGAAGAACAAACCGATGTCCTATAATAGTTTCAAAGATTTATCTTCAAATGAAAATGTTAAATGCTATAACTGTCAAGAGTTTAGATATATAGCAAAATTTTGTAAGAACGGGAAAATCAAGAAGAAGAGGATAGATCCTGATCAAGAATCAGTAGTTAAACCAGAGCACAAAATTGAAGCTGACAAGAAGAAGGAAACCCAACCGGTATGGGTTGAGAAAGAAAAGGACAAGGAAAAATCAAGTTTGATATTGTAGACTATCCTACATGTTGAAAGGAAAAATCTATGGGTTGTAAATAGTGGTTGTTCCAACCACATGACCGGTGATAAAATTTATCAAGCTTGAAGATTGGAATGATGGTTCAGGTAGATTTAGAGACAACTCATCCATCAAAATAAAGGGAAAAGGTACTCTAAATATTGATGGAAAATTGAAGGCACATGATGTGTATTATGTGGAAGGCTTAAAGAACAACTTTATGAGTGTGAGTCAGATGTGTGACAAAGGTTATAAATTCACCTTTAATTCTACCAGTTGTTAGACAAAGAAAGAGAGTATCGGTTAGACTATATCCAAAGGAAATAGGACAGATGGTAATGTATACAATCTAAAAGAATTTTTTAATCCCAATGTATGTTGGGACAAGTGGATGAAAGTTGGTTGTGGCACCGAAGATTAGGCCACATAAATTTTGATAACTTAGTTGCAGTTAGTAAAAAGGGGCGTGTAAGAAATATTCCACCCATCATCAAACCGGTAAGCACATTTTGTGATGAATGTGTGAAAGGGAAGTAGACTAAGGTGAGCTTCAAAACAAAAGAACACAACACCTCAAGACCACTTGAAATTGTACATACAAATCTGTGTGGTCCAACTAGGACAAGAGCTCTTGTTGGTGAAAGATTTTTTATGCTCTTCATTGATGACTACTCAAGAATGACATGGGTCAATTTCCTAAAAGATAAATCACAAGAACTTGATAGATTCAAGATCTTTAGGAAGATGGTGGAGAAGGAAAGTGGGTGCAAGCTGAAATGTCTAAGATTAGACTGGGGTGGAGAGTTCATATCAAATGATTTTGAAGATTACTATGAAAGACATGGAATTATAGGGCAATACTTAGCCCCTAGGACACCACAAAAAAATGGTGTGGTAGAAAGAAAGAATAGGATAGTCAAGGATATGGCAGAACCATGTTAAATGAGGCCAACTTGTTAGACATATATTGGAAGGAAGCAGTTCACACTATTGCATATACCTTGAACTGAGTTCAACTAAGAACAAATAGTAGAATGACACCTTATGAGTTGTGGTATGACCACAAACCATCAGTCAAGCACTTTAAGGTATTTGGAAGCAAGTGTTTTATCAAGAGAGATATGGATGGTCTAGGTAGTTGTGATTCCAAGAGTGGTGAAGGAATATTTCTAGGTTACTCATCTAACAACAAGACATATAAATGCTAAAACAAAAGACTAAGAAGCATCATTGAGAGTGTGTATTTAAGAGCTGATGAGGATATGCACAAAGGAAGGAAATCATAGGTAAACTGGTATGATGATTCCGATGATGAAGGTGAGGAAGCTCGGTCAGACAATGAACTAGAAGAAGCATCTAGAAAGGCTCCTAACTGGTATGTGTAGATGAACCACCTGGAAGAACAAATTTTAGGTAATAAGAGTGATAGTGTGCAGACTAGGAGAAGACTTTCCCGGAATGATGAACAAGTCAACTTCTGCCTCATGACTGAAGTAGAACCTAAAACATTCAATGAGGCCAACAAAAGACAGGAATGGATGGATGCCATGGAAGAAGAACTACAATAGATTGAGAAGAATAGGACTTGGGAATTAGTCCCTAGACCAAAAGACAAGAACATCATTGGCACCAAATGGGTCTACTATAATAAGATGAATGAAGAAGGTAAAATTGTTAGGCATAAAGATAGACTTGTGTACAAAGGTTACTCTCAAGTAGAGGGCATTGATTTTAAAGAAACATTTACACTGGTATCTAGATTAGAATCAATTAGAATGTTTCTAGCCTTTTCTACCTACAAGGGTTTTAAAGTATATCAAATGGATGTAAAATTTGCCTTCCTAAATGGAAATTTGGAAGAAGAAGTGTACATGGAGAAATCAAATGGGTTTCTGCTACATGATGATGAAACCTTTGTGTGCCAGTTGAAGAAAGCCCTGTATGGTTTAAAGAAAGCTCCTAGAGCATGGTATTCAAGGCTAGATTAGTACCTAAAGGAGAAAGGATTCAAAAAGGGGAGGGAGTGCTAACAACAATTTATACATCAAGAAAAACAAAAACCACATGATCATTGTGGTTGTGTATGTAGATGACATTATTTTTGGAGGCAACAAGGACACCCTTTGCAAAGAATTTGTTGATCAAATGTAGTTAGAATTTGAGATGTCATTGCTTGGAGAATTGACATACTTCCTTGGTTTGCAGATATCACAACAAGATAAGGGAATCTTTATCTTACAAACCAAATATGCAAAGGATATGTTGAAGAAATTTCAAATGGAGGACTACGAATCGGTGAATCCCCCATGATGACTAGAAGAAAATTAAACAAGAATGATGAATCACCAGTAGTGGATCAAACATTGTATAAATCTATGATAGATAGCCTATTGTATCTTACTGCTTCTATACTGGATATAGTGTAGGCGGTGTGCATGGTGGCTAGATTTCAAGCTGCACCTAAGCAGTCACATATGAATGCCGTAAGTAGAATTTTTAGGTACCTACAAGGAAAACTCAATTATGGTTTATGGTACCCTAATCAAGGGGAATTCATCTTGGAAGCATACACTAATGCTGATTGGGAAGGTTGCATTGATGACCGGAAGAGCACAAGTGGTGGTGCATTCTTCCTAGGTGACCAGTTGGTCTCATGGCATAGAAAGAAGCAGAATATATTGATGCTACTACATGCTACTCTCAGGTGGTTTGGATGAAGCAAACCCTCAATGACATATAGGTGGACATCACTAATCCTATTCCTATTCGGTGTGATACTGATAATTCAAGTTCCATTAACATATCAAAGAATCCAGTGATGCATTCCAAGACAAAACATATAGCCATCAAGTATAATTTTCTCAGAGAGAAGGTTGAAGGACAAGAAGTAAAGATGGACTATATTTCTACAGGAGAACAAGTGATAGACATTTTCCCCAAACCATTGCCGGTAAGTACTTTTGAGTACTTAAGATGCAAGTTGGTAGTTGTGTCACCTACCTTATGCACTTAAGTTAGTAAGGAGTTATATGCTCCAGGGGAAGTTCATAGCAACATCTATAACTCTTGAACCACATGCTGATCATAGGAAAAGTTAAAGGTTGTATATCTCAGTACCGACTATAATCACTACGAGAAGATTTGACTAAGTGGGGGTATACAGTACTCTGACCCTTTGTCATTGTGTCAAAGGGGGAGAAATCTATCGGTATGAAGTCTTGTCGTAAGTTGACATCAATGCCAAAGGGGGAGATTGTTGGCATTATTGGAGTTAAGTTGTCATTGATGTCAACTGGTTTGGCATGGTCACTAGTGAGTAAGAAGTGGTGACTGGTATAAGAGAAGTAAGACATTATGATGTCAATCCATATGTATGTAAGATATTGAAGGTAAGTTACTGGTACACATGAAATGCATCATCTATCGGTAAAGCATGACCACCGGCAAGACAAAGCAAGCAAGCAAGAGAAGAAATGAAGGATGTAAACTGACATACTTGGAGAAGATTAATATTTGTCATAAAAGGACTGAGTAGTAGGACCAACATGTTTGATGGAAGGCCAAGTTGAACCACTAATAGAAAAGAGGTTTGAAGGTATGAAGGCCCACCGGTGGAGTTAGGCTATACCAGTAAGGTGAGTTGAACTGGTAGTCAATCTTGGTCAACAAAGAATGTCAAACTGACATAGAAAACCAAACAAAGATTGATGTAGACAAAGATTATAGTTGGAAACCAGGTGGTGATCATGCACAGGTCGGTGAAGTGTGCATCGACGTAAAAGTCAACAAGCAGGTTGACTTTTATGAAGAACCCACAATTCATGGGAGGATGATAGAAGATTGTGGCTCGAGGAATATAAGTTGGCAAATGATTGAACTTATCCTACAAGAAGATTTCATCTTCGTACCCGTTCACTAAAGGAAATAGCTGAGCCATTAATGGCATGTGATAGAGAAACATAGAAAAGCACGGTGCAAACCTCCAGATATAGAAAACACATATTGGAATGTGAGGTGTTGGCAGTGTTGATCGATGACATGCAGATCATCTCTCTAGAAAAGAAGATTGGATCAAATCCAATACAGATTGAGTTGGTGAAGGCAAAACCTAACATGACACTATTTGAATGTTGTTTGGGCGGGAATCCTAGAAGATAAATATGTGAGCTCGAGATTGAAATTAGTTGATGCTTGTTGCAAAGAGTAAGAGAGAAGAGAGCTTGAGAAAGGAGAAAGATCATCTTCCTTAGATTTTATTGTAAGTGTATACACCTAAAAATGGTCTAAAGATAATTAATTAAATAAGAAATTATTTAATTAATCTCCCTTCCCAATTTAATTGAATTCATTAGAAATTTGATTAAATTCCCTCATTCATCTACTTATTAATAAATCTAAGGATTTATTTAATAGGTTCATTTCAATAGTCCCCTTTGAATAATTAATCCAAGTTAATTAATCCACCCCCCATTTAATTCATTTCTTCTAATCTCCTAATTAATTAAAACAAATCAATTTATGAGTTGTTGAAAGTTAATTAGCCTTTTCCTATTATTTGAATTTTTAAATTCAAATTCCCCACATGTTTCCTAACTTCTAACAACCTAACCTAGTCATCCCTCTAACCTAACCTATTCCATCTAACCCTGGGTTTAACTAACCCTATCCAATCTTGCGCATCCTAACCTCCTTATCCTAACCTCCTATGGTGTTGATATTCTCCCCTTGAGACACATGGAACTTAGGCCACATGTCTCCTCTCTTGAACACTTGCCCTCTTATGAACAAGGCTCCTTGACACTTGTCACCATAGAGATGACAAGTGTCCCTCCCTCCAACCTCTTCTCGAACCTCCTCCAATTTCACCCTTGATATATTTAGACTCAATATTGATGATTGATTCATGCCACCTCACCCTTGGCCTTGGAAATCCTATAAATATCCCCCATTTTGGAGTACAAAGGATCCCATCTCATTTTCATCTTATGCATTGTTATTATAGGCACATCCCATCTCATTTCATTTTAGGCATTTTTACTATAGGCATATCCATTTTAGCATATCATTTAAGCATTGTTATTATAGGCACATCCCATCTCATTTCATTTTAGGCATTTTTACTATAGGCATATCCATTTTAGCATATCATTTAAGCATTGTTATTATAGGCAATTGCATCTTAGATCTAGCTTAATTTGATCATTTTGTAGCATAATTATTGAATTATGTAGCTTGATCAATCTCTATTCCATCTTAATTGCATCATCATCATAGCTTAATCATGCATATCATTAGGTTAATTAGCCTCTTGGAGCAATCTAGCATAACCAATCTCATCTAGCTTGCATATCATATTATTTTAAATCCTCCGTCTAGGTGTAGTCAAGTCACTGGGATTGCTTATCCTGATCTGAGAGAAAATCCACACTCACATCTCTTAAGAGGTGATAGGTCACTTTGTCATGGTTTATCTTTCATTTTCTTTTAATTTGCTAACCATGCTTGTAATGATTTATTGAGTGTTTGTGTTGCAGTTGTATGTACCCTACTTCACACACATGACATTTTGGCACCCACCATGGGGCAAGAAATCTAATTTCTTGGCCTCTCTCATCATCAAATCTTTAATCTCGCGGGTTTCTAGTCGAGCCTACTCGAGAATCTCATACGAGTACCTTTGCAGTAGCGTACGAGTTTCTTTGTGCACTCGTACAGGTATGTGAGAATAATTGTATGAGTTTCTATTTCTATGTTTTCAAAACAAATTGCATTTTAGGGTTTTTATGCTTCAATTTGGCTATTACTAATGCTAACCCTAGTCTGTTTGTGAGTTTTCTAGCAGCCTAACTAGTTTTTGCAAGATGATTGTCGAAGATTATGCTTGCTAAAGCTTAATTTCATCAAAACAACATGACTACTAACACATCTTTTTTGTAGGTTGCCTAAGGAGAACTCTGTTAGGATTCCTAGAGATACTAAGAGGGGGGGGTGAACTAGTATCTGACCGGTTATATAATTTTCTCAACTTATAACATGAAAAACATATTAAAATTGTGTACTGGTAAACCAAAAATAATGTAGCAAATAAGAATAAAAACCACAACATGAAAATCACACCATAACATAATATTTAACAAGGAAACCTGGTGTGGGAAAAACCTCAGTGGGATTTGTGACCCACAATATTCACTTACTGGCCAATAAGAGAATATTATTGCTTACAATAGGGGCATGCACATGCAAGAAGGCCAAGTGCCTACAACTCACTACTCAGTTACAAAAGAATTCACACTGACTTACAAAAATGGATTATACTAATCCAATGTCTTGTACTGCTTTAGATCAACATCTGCTATGCTAGATTCAATACCGGTTTAAGCTCTGCTACATACATAAACCCTTAACCTAATAATTCGCACATTAGGTCTGCTATATCCCTTTTCATCAATCGCCTATTAAATGATCTACAATGATCTCATACATATATGAGTCATATTACAATCCACCATGTCGGCTTACAAAAGATTTTACAATTAATTACAAAATACGTTTATAAAAAATGTTGTCAGACAAGGTGCCAATATTCTTCCTTTTCAGTGTCGGTGATCTATATGTCAGTGTAGAGTCTGTCGGTGCTGATGCCTATGTCTATCTGCCAGTATCACATGATTGTAAGGTTGCCATCAATGACAATACCTTCAATCACCTACAATTTCTCATTGGAGTGTGCATTTGCCAACAATCTTCCCGTTTGGCATTGATGACAACACTCATGAGTAAAATCCAAAAAGTGTCCAAAAAGATGTCCAAAAAGAATTTGCCAAAATTTGGCTTACCAAAACTGTGTGCCCAAAAATGTATGCTCCCCTTGAGCTGATGATGTCTTGTTCTAATCATTTTTGTCATCACACTACTCCCCCTTTGACATCAATGGCAAAGGTTGTCATTCGTTGTCAGTGGAGTGTGGTTCCTGCCTAGATTTTTGTAACCGGTGGGTTACAATTTGGAATATATCTGCCAAAACCAGAATTAGACTGTCATTGAATCTTTTTCTTTCCTATAATGCCTCTTGTGTTCTCTGAACTATACCGGTGAGCATGTGCATTTTCTCTTCCGGTGTCTTAAGTCCGGGAACTAGAGCCTTAGAAATTTCTTTTCTCAAAGAAATGAGGTAGTCTAGTTTTGGACCAGGTTTACATTTTAAGCTCTTTGCCTTATGCTTAACTTTCTCTTTGTCCTTCTCTAACTTCTCAATTTTCTCTTCTAGATCTGCAATTTTCTTTTCTATCTCCAAAAAATGAATTGGATGTACCTATCAGATTGTCAACAACATTGTTTATTTCAGTTTGAGTTATGTTGATCTTTGAATCTATATCCTGTGTCAAGATGTCTATTTTGCAAGTATCCCTATACATTTTCTTAAAATCCAAAATTGTTTTTCCTAGATCCGGTAATAAGGTGTCCATTTTCTCCTTATTCTTCTTCACAATTTTCTCAAAGAATTTCTCTTTCTCCTTAATCATTCTCTCCTTAAATATGTCCTCGTTTATTTCATTAACTGTCAAAATGTTGTCGATGATGAATTTAGACAATGTGTCTAGTTGACCTAAAGAATCCTTATTATTCACAATGCATTTAGGTGCTATCAATTTAAGAAAGGGATTTTATCATCTATAGCCTTATAGGCTTGTGCATAGCAATCTATGATCTTCTTTATTGAATCCAATAAGACCTTTGTTACATTTGTAGGCAAGAATTCTGACATTGAAGTACCAGATGTCTGGCCAACTATTTTCAAAATATCCATGCTACCAGTTGTAGTAATCACCTTGCTTGATTTGACCTCTAGTAGGTCAGTCTGTGTTTGCATTTCTACTATCAAAGGTTTAGGCTTTTCACTTTTAGCTGGTGGCTCTGTCTCTATCTGAACTTGTGTCTCAACCTGTTTCTGTTCTTGTTTCTCTATCTGTGTCTAAGAAGGTTTCTCCATCTGTGTCTCAGAGGGTTTCTCTGAGCTCTCAACAATCAATTTCTTAGATGTAGTATCTGTATACACTTCTGGTTTCTCAGTTTGTACCTCTGTACTATCCATTTCTGGTTCTCCTGATTGTTTTTCAGTTTTATCTATTGGTTCTTCTAATGTTTTACCAGTGGTGTCCTCTATCTATTGCTCTGTTAGAGTAGGTTTTTTTGTGCTCATTTTTACAGTGTTATTAACCTCAACCTCAATATCTGTAGCCAGTGACTCAGTAGTCACTTCTTCCTTCTTATCCTTAGTGGTTTCTCTATCAACCACAACATTTACTTCCTGTGTGTCTATAATTACAGTGTACAAGATTTCAGACTTGGGATTAGTATCCTCTAGTGGAGTCTCCATACTCTTAGTGGCTGGTTGATTGTCTGTAGTATGTGTTGGTGGAGTATCAGGAAGAGGTGGGAGCACATTATCAGTTATTTTAAGGCTTGGAGGTCCACCTACCTTACCTTTTCCTTTATCCTTGTCCTTTTGGTATACTTTGATAGTCTTGGGTCTTAGTAACTCTTCTCGTTTCTCTTTTTCTACAAAGAATATGTCCCATGCATCTGTTGTTTCCTCAGAGACTTCATTCACTCTACCTACCATCATTGCTACATGTCGATGAGTGGTTGAAAACACTATTCAGTTACCCTCACTGATTAATTTGTCTATTTCATCAGGTGAGTTAACTGGATGCACTGTAAGTAATTTTTCAATTTTTATTTTCTTATCCAACTCAAAAATGGCTACCCTTCTGGCTTCTAATCTTCTATACAAATCATTTGGTATTTCATCAAAAATTTCCATCAAGAATTTCTTGTAAATTTCCAAGTGTAAAATTACACTATTCTCTATGCTTTCTTTGTATAAAAGATTAGAAGCCATAAGGGTAGCCATTGTTGAGCTGGATAAGAAAATAAAAATTGAAAAATTACTTGTAGTGCATCCAGTTAACTCACTTGATGAAATAGACAAATTAATCAGTGAGGCTAACCGGACAGTGTTTTCAACCACTCACCGACATGTAGCACTGATGGCAGGTAGAGTGAATGAAGTCTCTGAGAAAACAACAGATGCATGGGACATATTCTTTGTAGAGAAAAAGAAATGGGAAGAGTTACTAAGACCTAAGACTATCAGAGTATACAAAAAGGACAAGGATAAAGGAAAAGGTAAGGTAGGTAGACCTCCAAGCCTTAAAATAACTGATAATGTGCTCCCACCTCTTCCTGATACTCCACCAACACATACTATAGATAGTCAACCAGCCACTGAGAGTATGGAGACTCCACTAGAGGATACTAATCCTGAGTCCAAAATCTTGTACACTGTAAATATAGACACATAGGAAGTAAATGTTGTGGTTGACAGAGAAACCACTGAGGATAAGAAGGAAGAAGTGACTACTGAGTCACTGGCTGCAGATGTTGAGGTTGAGGTTAATAACATAGTAAAAATGAGCACAAAATAACCTACTCTAATAGAGCAACTGACAGAGCATACCATAACACAATATTTAATGAGGAAACCCAGTGTGGGAAAACCTCGGTGGGATTTATGACCCACAATATTCACTTACTAGCCAATAAGAGAATATTATTGCTTACAATAGGGGCCTACACATGCAAGAAGGCCAAGTTCCTAGAGCTCACTGCTCAGTTACAAAAGAAGTCACACTGACTTACAAAAATGGATTATACTAATCCAATGTCTTGTACTACTTCAAATCAGCATCTACTATGCTAGATTCAGTACCAATTTAAGCTCTGCTACATACATAAACCCTTAACCTAATAATTCGAACATTAGGTCTGTTATATCCCTTTTCATCAATCGCCTTTTAAATGAGCTACAATGATCTCATACATATATGAGTCATATTACAATCTACCATGTCGGCTTACAAAAGATTTTACAATTAATTATAAAATGAGTTTATACAAAATAGTGTCGGCCAAGGTGCCAATATTCTTCCTTTTTGGTGCCGATGATCTGTATGCTGGTGTAGAGTCTGTCGGTGCCGGTGCATGTGTCTATATGTTGGTATCACATGATTGTAAGGTTTCCATCAATGACAATACCTTCAATCACCTACAATTTCTCATTGAAGTGTGCATTTGCCAACAAACTCAACCAAACTTTGTGTCTTCTTTAAGTTTTCTAGGCACACTTATTTTGCTAATGGTAAATGAACATCTTGTTTTATAAGATTGAGAAGTTGTCTAGAAGGTAGGAGAGTATACTCTTGTCCATTTGGACAATTATAAATCTTGACCCTTGAAGCACTTCTATGTTTGAGATTTGATTACCTTTAGCAGGCCTGTCACAGTGGGAAAAAGTAATCACCCTCTGAGAATGACCCAAATGAGTACAGCTAGACCTAATCTTTCTGACTCACTCTAAAAAATAGGCCTCTCAGGATTAAAGTCTTGGAGGATGGGATTATTTGAGTTTTCTCTTTTGAGATTTGTCATATCATACATTTAGTAGGGCCTTGCAGTCTCAATCATGCTTGTGTGACTACTTGTTTTGGTACCTTGTTGGGCTATAGGCCTCAATCACGCTTGTGTGACTACAAGGGGTAATTTCAAATGGAAACGCATACTATGAACCCTAAGATAGAAGCTACCTGATTCACCTCCAAAAGGGGGATAATCTTTGTGCAAGAGAGATAGTAACTCTCCCAAGACACTTGCCATATCATGCCCCCATTAGCATTTGGAGTTAGATAATACATCATTAAGAATCCATTGTGTGAGACTCAACAGTCATATTGTGATTAGCTATTGGGTGTGTACCTAAGTTTGTAAGCAAAGGTTTTCTCTCTCAACCAACTTCCTTAGGATTTAGCATGTTGTTTTTAAGGTCACTTATCATATCATGTGTTTGTTGTGTCTTCATCCCTGAAATAGAAAATCAAACATCTAAAAATTGGAAAACAAAATCAAATCATCAAACTTCATTGATCAAAAAAATTTCCAAATAAATTTTTTGTCTTTGTTTTGTCCTCAGTCATATGAGATTTCTAGTTTGTCATACGGGAAATCTAATTTATCATCTGGTTCTATGGGAATTCTCATACGAGTCAGTTTAGCAAAATATTTTTTGTTATCTTTTGTCATCTAGTTCTGTGGTAAGGTTCATACAAGTTTAGGCCTTTGTCATGTGAGATTCCCAGTTTATTGTATGGTTTTGTCTAAATTGTCATCTGGGACTGTCTAAACTGTCGTACAAATTTATGTCTCTGTCAATCCAAAGCTGTCTTCTTGCATGTCTTTCTCGGATCTGCCATGTTTTCTTGGTCAATTTACAGTGAGCATAAACACCTAATATATTTCATTAAGTGCTTAGGTTGTCTTCTTGGTTCGCTTGGTCAATTTATCTTCTGTCAAATCAGATTCTAGAACTAGACACCTCAAGATTCTCAAGTATTCACCTTCAACAAGTTCAAGATCTAAACATCTCAAAGTGCATCATCACTTCTTTGATAAACTGATCACTCAAAACATAGTTTCTCATCAGGATCTATCATCCTCTATCACAAAACTACAATGTTTGGTCAAGATAACATTGTCCCATATCATAAGATATATCATTCTTATTGGACTTGGTTTTATCAAAATCGTCATCATTGCACTCCAAAATTGGAGATCGAAAAACTTGCAAACTTTTAAACACTTGAATTATCTTTTCATGTCATATCACTCTATCATATCTACATTAACAATTGATCACTTATCGAAACACCTCTTAGACAATCGAATACTTGTACAACATTCAACACACGTATATGCTCGTTTTAACTAGAGCGCAGAGACATAAGATCGCAAAAAAAGACACAAAAACATTTAAAATAGCTAAAGATCATAGAAACATGGAATACCAAAGAAAAATACAAGCAAAAGACATAACAAGCCAACATATCAAAGAAATCAAACAAGTCCAAAATCAAAAGCCAACTATGTCAAAACCTAACAAGGATTCAAATACATCTCCAAAGAAAGGCAGTCTTTTATGCAGCTCTTAAAGAAAACCCTAAGGTATTTTGCTAAGGAAGATCAAAATCACACACCTATGTCTAGTAATGGCTCATCCCGCCATAATAAAGTTGACTCTCCAAAGGCATCTATTCTTACACCTTTGAAAACTTGCAAGAACCTTCCATAGCATCCTCACCAAAAAATACATGCAAGGATGAAGTTCCCCAAGGGATATCCATAATTGCCATCAAACCTATTTCAGAGGATCATATTCAAAGCCCATCTCCTTCATGTCCAAGCATTTATTCCTTGCAACATCCCCATAATGCTCCCTTGCAAATTGAAGTCCTCATTCATAGAACACTTGTTAAACATGTCCTAATAGATGGGGGAGATGGCTTAAACATTTTCTCATTGAGTCTTGTCCATACTCTAGGTTATTCAAAAGATGCAGTTGATCCCTGGAAAAAGATCACCATCCAAGCATATGATGATGAAGAGTGTTCCTTTAAAGGGATTGTGGTATTACCCATTAGAGTGGGACCTTTGCAGAAAAACACAACATGCCAAGTCTTAGAATTGGACTTACCATACAACATACTCTTGGGAAGACCATGGATACATGACATACAAGCTATTCCATCAATATATCATCAATGCCTGAATTTTCCCTACAATGAGTAGGAAATCATGATCTTAGCAGACTCAAATCCATTGTAGTGTTGTAGTAATCTGAAACTAGCCCCAGAGGTTAGTGTTCCACATAATAGAGAGATATCATCTTCAAGCACACAGTCCTAGGGAAAATCATTTTCCTCGATTTTGTCAAGCATGGAAAAACAAATGTAGCTAAGAGATCGAGGGAAGGAAGAATATTCAATATCATGAGAAAATAGACAAGAGCAACTTGAAATTGAAAGGGAAGAAGAAGATGTAGGAGTCAATGTAGTTCATGTGTATGTAGGGCAAATGTTAGGAACTAGTCCACTTGAATCAGAATCACATTCAGTTGACTTGGACTTAATCAAGGATGATCAAAAGCTACCTGCGTGAGGTCATTCTAATGAGAGTATCATGCTAGACATTGAAATACATATCAACAACTCTGACATTTCTATCATGACCCCTAATATCTTTGACACAATTCAACCTGAGGATCCTTTACCCTTAATCCATCATGAACTTATGGACTGGGAAAATGAAAGGCATACTACCATTCATACCTTACCTAATGACCATGCCATATCCTTATACATCACTACAATTGAACCACAACAATTTTCACTAGGGATTTCGCTAGCACATCTTCCAATCAAGTGGGTGCCAAATTTCTGAGTCGCAAAAGTGAAAATAAAGAATACAATATCAAGTCTAATGCTGAAAACCATTTATTGGCAACATTAGACCAAGTAAAAGTAAAAAGAAAGGACACATCTAAGGGTGAAAACCTCCTCGACGAGCTGGAAGATGGGAGATTGGACACCTTACCTGAATTTTATCAAGAGAGGTCATCTATCCTGATGGAACCAATAGAGGCAGTTAACATTGGCACAATTGATCTATATCTAACAACTTCTCTATCATAACTAAAAGGCAAAAATATTTTGAACTCTTCAAAATGAGGCAAATCAAAAATGGTCATATGCAAACATTCCAGGGTTGGATGTAGAGCTTATAATACATTACCCAAATATCAGTCCAGGAGCATACATCAATAATAGAATACAACATGGATGAGGAGTAAGCATTCTATTCATCACACCACAAGGTCATACAATTCTAAAAGTGTACAAATTAATCTTTCCATGCACCAATAATGTTAGGATTCCCAAAGATACTTAGAGGGGGGGGTGAATCAGTATCTGACCAGTATAAGAATTTATATGAATTATAACATGAAAAGCATATCAAAACTGTGTACCGATAAACCAAAAATAATGCAGTAAATAAGAGCAATAACCACAACATAAGAGACACACCATAATATAGTATTTTTAATGAGGAAACCCAGTGTGGGAAAAACCTTGGTGGGATTTGTGACCCACAATATTCACTTACTGACCAATAAGGGAATATTACTATTTACAATAGGGGTCTACACATGCAGGAAGGCCAAGTGCCTAGAGCTCACTACTCAGTTACAAAAGAAGTCATGCTGACTTACAAAATAGATTATACAAATCCAATGTCTTGTATTGCTTCATATCAGCATCTACTATGCTAGATTCAGTACCAGTTTAAGCTCTGCTACATACATAAACCCTTATCCAATATCTGCCTTACGATTCACATATTAGGTCTGCATTGATCCTTCCAGTTATCACTTCTAAATGATCTACAATGATCTCATACATATATGAGTCATATTACAATCCACCAAGTCGGCTTACAAAAGATTTTACAATTAAATACAAAATACATTTAAACAAAATTCCTATCAGCCATGGTGCCAGTGATCAATATTTTTGGTGCTAGTGATCTGTGTGTCGGTGTTGAGTCTGTTGGTGTTAGTGCCTACCGGTATCATAGGATTGCAAGGTTACCATCAATGAAAATACCTTCAATCACCTACAATTTCTCATTGGAGTGTGCATTTTCCAACAATCTCCCCCTTTGGCATTGATGGCAACACTCATGAGAAAAATCAAAAAGTGTGAAAAAATGTTGTCCAAAAAGAATTTGCCAAAATGTCTTACCAAAACTGTGTTGTAAAAAATGTATGCTCCCCCTGAGCTGATGATGTCTTTGTTCTTATCATTTTTCTCATTTCCACTACTCCCCCTTTGACATCAATGACAAAGGTTGTCATTCACTATCAGTGGAGTGTGGTTCCTTCCTAGATCCTTGTAACCGGGGGGTTACAATCTGGAAAAGATTTGCCAATACCAAATTTAGACTGTCGTTGAATCTTTTGCTATCCTATAATGTCGCTTCTATTCTCTGAACTATACCAATTAGTATGTTCATTTGTTCTTCTAGTGTCTTAAGTTTGGGAACTAGAGCCTCGGAAATTTTTTTTCTCAAAGAAATGAGGTAATCTAGTTTAGGACCTAAATTGAATTTTAAATCCTTTGCCTTAACCTTTATCTTCTCTTTGTTTTTTTCTAACTTCTCTATTCTCTCTTCAAGATCTACAATGTTCTTTTCAATTTCCAAAAATGATTCTAATGATCCTATTAAATTGTCAGTAATATTGTTAATTTCTTCTTGAGCTTTGCTGATCTCTGAATCTATGTTCTCTGTCAAAATATTAGTTTTGCAGGTATCTTTGTACAGTTTCTTGAAATCCAAAATTGTTTCTCCTAGTGTCGGTAATAAGGTTTCCATTTTCTCCTTATTCTTCTTCACTATTTTCCTCAAAGAATTTGTCTTTCTCCTTAATCATTCTCTCTCTGAATGTGTCCTCATTTATCTGATCAACTATCAAAATGTTATTGGTGATGTATTTAGACAATGTGTCTAGTTGACCTAAAGAATCTTTACTTCCCACAATGCACTTGGGTGCTATCAATTTAAGAATAGGAATTGTGTCATCAATAGCCTTATAGGCTTGTGCATTACACTCAGTGATCTTCTTAATAGAATCCAATAATACCTCTATCACGTTCATTGGTCTGAATTTTGTCATTGAAGTAACAGATGTGTGCCCAACTGTCTTCACAATTTCCATGCTATCGGTTGTAGTAATAACTTTGCTTGTTTCGACCTCTGGTAGGTCAGTTTGTGTTTGTATTTCTACTAGAAAAGGTTTAGGCTTTTCAAATGTTGCCGGTGGCACTATCTCAATTTGAACCTATACCTCAACCTATTTATGTTCCTATTTCTCAACCTGTGTCTTAGAGGGTTTCTCTGAGCTCTCAACTGTCAATTTTTCAGATGTAGTCTCTGTATGCACTTCCAATTTCTCTATATTTACCTCTAATTGTTTTTCAGTTTCATTTTACTGGTGCTTCAGATGGTTTCTCAGTGGTGTCCTCTATCAGTTTCTCTATATCTGTAGGTTTTTTCAGTGCTTATATTTACAGTCTCACTAACTCCAACCTCAACATCTATAGCTGGTGGCTTAGTAGCCGCATCTTTCTTCTTGTCCTTAATGGTCTCTTTGTCCACCACAATGTTTACCTCTTGGGTGTCTATATTCATAGTGTACAAAACCTCAGAATCGAGATTTGTATCCTCTTGAGGAGTCTCCATACTCTCTGTAGCTGGTTGATTGTCAACGGTTTCTACTGGTGGAGTATCAGAAAGAGGTGGGGGTAAGTTATCAGTTATTTTTAGGTTTGGAGGTCCACCTTCCTTACATTTCCCCTTATCCCTATCCTTTTGATAGACTCTGATAGTCTTTGGTCTTTTAAGTTCTTCCTATTTCTCCTTTTCAACAAAGAATATGTCCCATTGATCCGCAGTCTCTTCAGAAATTTCATTCATTCTTCCTGCCATTAGTGCTACATGCCGGTGACTGGTTGAGAATATTGTCCAGTTGGCCTCACTGATTAATTGATCAATCTCTTCAGGTGAGTTCATTGGGTGAACTGCAAGTAATTTCTCAATTTTTATTTTCTTATCCAACTCAACAATAGCTACCCTTCTAGCTTCAATTCTTCTATAGAGATCAGTGGGTATTTAATCAACAATTTCCATCAAAAATTTCTTGTAGATGTCTAAGTGTAAGATTACACTATTTTCTATGCTTTCTCTGTCATTAGTGGAAAGTGTGTTATACAATTTGCTAATGTTTTTAAACTTTCCATCCTCTATTATTTCACTTAAGAGTTTGTCCAATGGAGAATTGTCTTGTTTTACCTTCTTCTTCTTTGGAGTTAACTTCTTAACTGGAGGCCTAACTGCCTATTTCTTTTGTGTTGTTCTCTTGGGTGTAGGTGAGGGTGTCGGTGAGGTTTTCTTTTCCTTTCTACCCTTTTGAATACCACCAATATATCACTTTCAGAAGAAGTTGCAATCGGTGAAAGATGAGTTTCCAGTTGAAGTTCTTCCAACTCACTTTCCTTAATACCAGTTTGCTTCAATACATCTTCCTTAATTGCTTTAGCTTGTCTAGTTCCCTTCCTCATTGTTTGCTCAACTTTCTTAACTCTTTTCTGTGACTGAATACCACTCTCAATTGTTTCTGCATTGTCAAAGACTTTCTCAGATGGTTCCTTTGGTTCTTCAAGGAGGGCTTTTAAATAAGTTTCAATTATATTATCATCTATTTCATATCCCATTTTAGTTACCTAGATAGTTCTCGGGACAACTGCCTCCATCCATATTTCATCTTTCTTGATTACAAAGCATATTTCCTTTTGATATTTATCTAAAATTGCCCGAGATAGCCTAATTCTTTTCTTCATTCGATCCTTTAGTGCTTGAAAATGTTCATTTATATTTTTCTCTCTATTTTCTCCCACGTTGTTTAATGTATCTATAAATAGGAATTTGGGAAAACATCAAAACAATACAAATTAGGACAATCACAAAACCTAAAACTGCAATGAAAGCAATCCTAATCTAATCAATGAAGACATAAAGACAAGATATTCAAATTGAATGAAATTGAAGCAAACCGACGCAGATATCTCCTTCATGTGGCTCTATTGTTCTTCTTTCACCTTCAAATTGGATGTGGATCTCACCTACAAGTGCAAAATGCAAGTAGAAAGCAAGTTGTTGAGAGATGAAATTCACAGCATAAGGCTACTCGAAAATGTGATTGATTCCCTTTTTTGATTGAAGAAACTCATCCAATTTATAGACAAATTGGAGAGAGGACAAGATTAGCATGAAGAGATTTGAAAGGAAATTCAAATCAAGAATGGCAACATTATGACAAATGACAAGTTGCTATGCAAGGAGTATGACAAATTATGACAAATTTTGACAAGTTGCTAGCAAAATGCATGACAAACTATGACAAGATTGAAATAGAAATAGAAATTAGAAATTAGGAGAAATTAGCAAATTAGAAAATTGAAGAAAAAGATGAAATAGAAATTAGGTATTAGGAGAAATTAGCAAATTAGAAAATTGAGGAAAAAGATGAAATAGAAATTAGGTGAATTAATTAATAGGTTTTCATCCATTAATTAATTCATGAAAGAGACCTAGGACTAAATAAATAGATTTATTTAACCCACAAAGAAGAAGAAAAGGATTAAATGAACAAATCATAAAACCCTAAAAAAAGAGGACAAGGAATTAGGTCAAGACAACAAGAAATTAATGTAGGTTTGATCATGATTCTGATTGACAAAGGACCAATATTGATAAATGATTGAGATTGGTTGACAAAAATCAATGACAAATTGACCAAGATTGACAGGGAGATCAAATTGATAGGTGCCAATTAATGAGGAACAATGACTAATCGATCCAAATTGACATGATTGAAAAGGACAAGGATCGGATGAATCGATCACAAAATGACAGGATTGACAAGTTGATAAGGATCAATGACGAATCAATCGCAAAATGATGAGATTGACAAGGACAAGGATCAATGATGAATCGATCACAAAATGACAAGGCTGACAAGAGGACAAAACCCTAATTCTATCATCGATTAGGATTGACAATGTCCAAAATGATGATAAATGAGCACGTACCATGATGCAACAGGATAAGATCGACCAAAATCATGACTGAAGATTGCTATTGACAAGACCTAATTCAAAAGTGAGAAAAATGAGGAATGCAAAAGAAGGACTCGATGCTTGCAAATGATAAAGACCAAGTGTGCAACATAGAAGAAATGTTAATGCGACGCAAGAACCCTAAAATAAGGCAATGCACAAATGTTAAAGTATGACTCCACAAGCGTTGACCATTTTTAGATGTCTACATTTTGCCCCTCTTTGAGACAATGCGATTTTAAGCGTTGTTTCAAAGAAAAATAATGAAAATGCCCCAAACAATAACAATGACATATGCATGCCCCCTCGAGGAATTCGCCAGAAAAATCCAAAAAAGAGGCCAAGTGATCGATAAGAATGATAGAAGATGATAGGTTTGAATGGACTGCCAAGACTGACAGAAGAAATGTTAGTAAGAAGAAATTAGATAGAGGACAGTTAGAGATGAAGGAAAACTTACTTTCACAAATGCACATAAGTAGGTGAGAACCTTTATTTAATGTAGCAAAGAAGATGCAGAGCATCATGGCATTGAAGGCCAGAGCTGGAATGCAACCCATTTTGCAAAAGATAGACACATCGCACACAAGGAATGAGTGAAGCATCTTAGGGTGCATACATCAAGGGTTGAGGTCTGTGTGGCATTCACAAAGCGAACGTACTTATCATAGACACCCAATGATATAGTTGCCCCAGTTTGTGACAAACATTCCACAAACAACAAACACAACAAAAAAAAAGAAAGGGACCATGAAGCATCCCGGTCCCTCTAAATCACTCAGTGACATCCTCGAGCAACATAGGAACATGATCGAAGCCAAAGATAAATCAGTTAAAAAAAAAACGTACAAATTCAACCAAGTCAAACAAATAGTCTGATCATCATTATCAAAAGTGGAAAACAAGAATGATCATGTTGTTTGGTTTCAGGGAATGCGGTACCCCATCTAAGACAAGACATAGTCTGGTTTCGAGTATACCACACCCTGTATAAGACCCATGATAATATTGACAAGGACCAATGGTAATGTTGATGCTATTTTGATTGATGTGACATGACAATTTTGATTAGTTTGAATGTCTGGTTTGATTGAAAAGTTCATCTCTTAATGCATGATTTCATTAAAGCACAATGTTTGATTGATTGTCATTGGATGTATGCTCAATGATCTATCTATGCACAAAAAGGACCATTTATTGACAAAATGCAAAATGCCAAAGAAATTGTTTTTGGATTTTGATGTTTTTCACTTTGTAGTAATTTCGAGTTTTTTACAATTTTTTTGTTCATTTTTCAGGACTTTATTTGACTTTTTAGGGATTTTTTTTAGGACATTATTTGATATTTAGGGATTTTTTCAAGACATTATTTGATTTTTAGGGATTTTTTCAGGACATTATTTGATTTTTTTGAATTTTTTTAAGGACATTATTTGATTTTTAGGGATTTTTTTAGGACATTTTAGCTGAAAATGAACACATGATTTTTTTGATGTTTTTGAATGTTTTTTAGGATTTTTTTTTAATTTTTTTGATTATTTCAGGACATTTTTCAATTTTTTATGATTTTGCCCCTAGTGTCTAGCAAGGCAAGGAATATGACAGGTGAATAAATAGGCTTTCTGAAATGTTGATGGATAGAGGGAAGACAAAGGCCTTTTATTATGGAGACAATATAGATGCAATTTTCAAGGGCTATTGTGTGATGGGACAAGAGACTAGATATGACAATGTAAAGCAGTGACATGGCATGAGGGACATGTCAAGAGGTTTTTGAAACTATGTTTAAATTTTGCGTCCTTATGTCAGATCAAGATCAAGGAATGAAAAAGAGTGTATGGATAGTGATAAGATATGGATAGGATAAGCAAGACCAAGAATGGATAAGGGACATGGACTGAAGGTCGGGATAGGATACGAGATAGTGGCAGAAAGTTGCAATAAACTAGGGAATATGGATGAAAGGTTGTAATAAGCAAATGGATAAATGACCAAAATCTATGATAGACTAAAAGCTGCAAACAAGATGCATGATGCTCATGACAATCCTCAGCCTTGTCAAGATCAAAGGTGGAAAGGGAAACTGGACATGAGGGATAATAGGATATGAAGGGTAATGATAGGGGTTCAATAGGATAATGAAGGGCAATAGGATATGAAGGAGGAAACCTGTCTCCAAGTACGGTATGCAACAAGTTCATAGATTATGCATGATGCCTGTTTGCCAGGTTTTCATCACAGTACTTGCCCAAGGCACTTGTTTGCCAAGTTTTCACCAGTGGACGAATTATTTTTTCTTTACTTTTTTTCTTTTCTTTGTTTTTCTCACTTTTTCTTTTGTATTTTGTATTTTGACTTTTTCAATAGAAGATGGACACATGATAGGGGATGGAAGAAGGACTCAAGCGTCTTTTTTTTTTGGATAGTAGCCTTGAAAGAAAATGGACCATGACCTTTAAAAGTATGCTCAAAGACGTTGGTCGGATAAGGACATGGAAAATAAGATGAAACTAAGGCAAGGATTTATGTAAAGGATTGGATCAAAGGGATCGAAGGATGGAAAATATGCATTGGATAATGGATAGGGTATTGGAAGAACTATGCTTGAATGGATAGAAATGTTGGCAAGATTGACATTGGCACACACCTTGAGGGGTGATGGATTGATGGAGGAAAAGATGTATTTTGGACATTGAGATTGTGACGAAGGAAAGGCTATGGATTTTGGGACATAAGGGCCCAAAACGGATGAAGAAGGTGGTGGAGGAATAAATTTGAGAGGGTTGGATGGAGGAATAGCAGCTTTGGATGCCAAGTTGGATGTTTCTTTAGGCTTTTGTGCTTCAAAGAGCCGCTTAGGGATCCACATGGTTTTTGATTTTTCATTCTTTTGTGGTTCCTTGGAGTGCATTGCTAACACAAGGCATTTAGGAACCCATATAGATTTTAACTTTTTTTTTTGAGCAATGGGCCTTTGTGGCCTTTTGGATATTTATTTTTCTTTATAGATCAATTTGTTCTTTGTTTTGACATGTCGATTATATTGGACATGTTGATCCTTGAATACATGTGGATTGCTAGACTTATGACTTTTATGCTTGGCATCCAAATTGCTTGGAGGGGGAAAGGAATGCATGGATGGATATGAATGAAATGGAGCTCTTTTGGATTGATGGAATTTACTCAAGGATGTGTGCCTTTGCTGACCTTGCATAGAGGATGAAGGAATATAATGACCTAAGATGGATGGAAAGTATGATGGGGAATGTGTATGTTTTGATTTTGATGGAGGGATACCAACATCTTGAGAGTGAGTTGTGTAGACATGACCCTTAATATCTTCTTTGATATGGAAGGGTTCTTTCTCATGAAGGTCTACTCCTTTTCCTTTATGAATATCTTGACTTGTAGGATACTCTTTTCTTTGAAAAGAAGATGCGAGTCCATTATGAGGTGGATATGATATGAGAGAAATAATGAGATCTTGAAGTGGATCAGATTGCACCAAAGTGGAAGAACCCACTATGCATGTCGAGGGTTCATGAACAGCTTGCACTGACATGTTAGAATCATGAAGGGGATTAGGATCATGAGGGGGACTAGGATTGTGTAGTGGACATGGTTCAATGACAGGCTCTTCAAGAGATGGAATGGGAGAAATAATGGGATCATCAAAAGAAATGCGATCTTGGAGTGTATATGGAGCATTAACACAAGGAGATGGAGGAACAAAAGGATCTTGTGGAGGATTTAAAGGAATAATTTGATCTTGACAAGGAGGAAGATCATTGGAATCCTATTTAAAGGTGCTTTGCTCTTGACTTTTAATGGGATCATCAGAAAGGATGGAAGGGATATCTTGATCCTTCTTAGGAAGTGGAATGTCAATGGGATTTGAAAGGACATATTTTTCATGGAATGGAAGGGGATCATTTGGGATTGGATGGACTAGGATATCTTGATCTTGCTCAGGGAATGGAGTGTCAATAGGACTTTGGATAGGATGGACAAGAATAGGGGAATCATCGTGAGTGTTTGGGAACATGGGGTCCTGGTCAACAATTGGATGGGATGATAAGGTTTCAGGATCTTGATCTTTATCTTGATCTATTTCAAGACACATTTCTTCATGCTCTAAATTATCCTCTTGACATGGGGTTGGACTTTGGATATGCATGGGGGATTCTAACAAGGGATCAATGTTTTGGCATGAAGGAAATGCACTTTGAACATTTGTGATGAATTCTGGCAAGGAATTAATGCTTGAACATGAGGAAGAGGGACTTCGAATGGGGTCCTCTAAAATAAGTAATGGCAATAAAGTGCATGGTGGCATTGGGTCTTGTATTTATGAAACATGACAAGGATGTGCATCATGAATTGGATTATTTTGGCAATCAATTATGGATATCCCTTGGATAATTTCATCCTTGGGTGTATTGTTTGATGAGGACAATATGGAAGGTTCTTGGGAAACTTCTAAAGGTGTAGGGATAGATGCCACTGGAGAGTCAATTTGTTTATGGGGGGATGAGGCATTGCTAGACATAAGTGTATTATCTTGATCTTCCTTAAAGAACTCACTTGGTAATTTCCTTAAGATCCTTGCAATAAAGCCACCTTTCTTTCAAGGTTTTGACATAGTTGTATCTGGAATTTGAACTTATTTGGAAAGGAGTTGGTTCTGGTCTGATGTCATGTTTTGATTTCGAACTAGATGTTGATCAAATTGGTTTGACATGTTCAAAATTTGGCTTGGTGTGTGCTACAACCTTTGTTTTTGAATGTTTGGTTGTGGTTGTTGACATTGATATGTTGGTTGAACTTGTTGATATTCCACCATTGGTTGTGTTGGTTGTATATGTTGGACCATTGGTTGTGTCCATTGGATATGTTGTTGATTTGAGATTTGATTGAATGAAATTTGACCAAATGAATTTTGATTTGTGACTTGATTGAAATTTCTGCTTGTTTTTTGAAATTGTTTCATTATCTCTATTTGAGAGATGAGAGCTGGTATGTCTGATCGTTCGATAAGAGCTTTTACATCAATTGGCTCAAATTTTGGGTTTGGACCTTGAAATTTTTAAAATGTTTTGGACATTTGGGATCTAATCTTCTCACTATTTTCACTTTTTGTTCCAAGATCTCTTTTTCTCGAACTAGTTTTTTCTCTAGTTTTTGTATTTGGAGATTTAAATCATCATGATAAGTTTGATCCAAGTTATGAGACATGTAGAGATTGGATTGACATGATTGATTTCTCAATTGTGATGACATGGCTTCGTAAGAAGGTTGAGACCTCATTTCAACAAACATGTCACTATGCAATGCAACTAATGGGATTGACAAATGCAACCTAAAAGGATGACAATGCAACTTAATGTTTTTGGACTTTTTGAATTTTTTGAGACAAACTTTTGAAATGCAAAGCTAGAGACACAACCTTGGGAAATTGAAATGAAGTCAAGACCTTAAAGGACAAAGGACCAAATGACAATAGGACAAATTGATAATGTCTCACCTATATGCTTGGATACTAAGCTAGGTTTGACAAAAATGATATTAATGAAAGGACAAATTTTAGACAAGGTCAACACTCCCTAACAACAACTTAGGGTATCATCCAAAGTTTTGATTTTTCAAGTTTGACAAACCAAATTTTTGAGACTAAATGCAAGAAGGAAATTATTATGACAATGACTTAGGATATGACATAAAAATGATCTAAGGATATGATATGAAAAGATGAAGTTAAGACAAGATGACAATACAATGACAATGATACGTGAAGACCAATGACTTGGAATATGCAAAATGCAACCTAGGCAAGACCTAATTTTAGCATGACAAGGATAATGCACGAATGTCACCTAAATGGAAATATAGCTTGGATATGAAATGCAAACTTAGGGAAATGATTTTGAACCTAAGTGCAAAATGAGGATGCTTGCAATGAAAAGGACTAAAATAAAGGGAGATGACAATATGCCTTAGGACCTAAGTTGGACTATGCAAAACCTAGCCTAAAGTGACATGAATTTTGAAACAAAGACATTCAATGTTTTGACAAGCCATGTTCAAATGTTGGATGAATACTTGGACAAATTTGGACTTTTGCTTGGATTTTGTTTTGAATTGACGGTTGTTGATTTTGAAAACCCAAGTTGATTATGAGCACTTTTGAAAGTTTGTTTTTTATTTAACTTTTGACAATCACGGAAGACAAAATGTTTGTTGGACTTTGAATCAAGACAATCAAGCACATTGACAACAAATCCTATGTCTAGCAAGGGCAATATCTGTTGAATCCTCTAACCATAAAATACAACACTTAGCCAGATAGCTAGACGCTTGGTAGCACTGGCTCCCCTGTACAGTGCACTCACTTCTCGGGCATACCAAGCTTCGAGTTCAAGGGGAATCAGTTCCCAAGAACTTGCCATCTCTAACTAAGGAGTACATGAGAGGTGTCTTTGGCATGCACATATCACAACACCTGAGCCAATAGATAGAGGGATTTTGGCATCTAAAAACAAGAGATTCTAGTAAGGGCATCCGTTCAGGTGGGTATTGATCTGGTGAATAAATCATCACAATACCATTCCAACACCCGTTGTCTACAACTTTCATTGCATCCATAGTTATTTAGAGTGGTTCAGAAGAGCTTGGCTTTAGCCCGTCACCACTTTGGGTCGTTCCCTCTCACCAATTCCTATGCGAAGTGCCAGGCAAATCGGGAGGCTGGCCCAGTTCTAAGGGTTAAAACATGCAATCAAATTAAAAATAGACAAAACATGCATGGTGTTCATTAACCTTTAAGAAATGAAATGTGCAACTACTTTAAAAATCGCAAGCAAGATGTTTTAATGAGAGTCTTCGACTGCGTCCTGCATAAGATTCGTTAGTAGTTGTTTTTTTAGTCTTTGTCACCCGTAACGCCAAAATGCTGCACAAAGAATTAGTACCAAAGAAAAACCAAAATGCAGAAAACAGAATGAAAATAAAATAAATTTTTTATTTTTTTTAACACAGGCGCAGAAGTATTAACACAGGCACAAAATGCCTCAACATAAGCACAAAACCCATCAACACAGGCGCAAAAGTGCCTAGAAAGATTCAACTCACCCTGTTTCTTGAGTTTTTCACCTACAAATAGCTCCAAAGCACTCAAAACATGGTTAAGGGGTTAGTTCACATCGGGTTCACCAAAATGTAGATCAGGAATTTGGGAAAACATCAAAACAATACAAATTAGGACAATCACAAAACCTAAAACTGCAATGAAAGCAATCCTAATCCAATCAATGAAGACATAAAGACAAGATATTCAAATTGAATGAAATTGAAGCAAACCGATGCATATATCTCCTTCATGTGGCTCCATTGTTCTTCTTTCACCTTCAAATTGGATGTGGATCTCACCTACAAGTGCAAAATGCAAGTAGAAAGCAAGTTGTTGAGAGATGAAATTCACAGCATAAGGCAACTCGAAAATGTGATTGATTCCCTTTTTTGATTGAAGAAACTCATCCAATTTATAGACACATTGGAGAGAGGACAAGATTAGCATGAAGAGATTTGAAAGGAAATTCAAATCAAGAATGACAACATTATGACAAATGACAAGTTGCTATGCAAGGAGTATGACGAATTATGACAAATTTTGACAAGTTGCTATGCAAAATGCATGACAAACTATGACAAGATTGAAATAGAAATAAAAATTAGAAATTAGGAGAAATTAGCAAATTAGAAAATTGAAGAAAAAGATGAAATAGAAATTAGGTATTAGGAGAAATTAGCAAATTAGAAAATTGAGGAAAAAGATGAAATAGAAATTAGGTGAATTAATTAATAGGTTTTCATCCATTAATTAATTCATGAAAGAGACCTAGGACTAAATAAATAGATTTATTTAACCCACAAAGAAGAAGAAAAGGATTAAATGAACAAATCATAAAACCCTAAAAAAAGAGGACAAGGAATTAGGTCAAGACAATAAGAAATTAATGTAGGTTCGATCATGATTTTGATTGACAAAGGACCAATATTGATAAATGATTGAGATTGGTTGACAAATATCAATGACAAATTGACCAAGATTAATATGGAGATCAAATTGATAGGTGCCAATTGATGAGGAACAATGACTAATCGATCCAAATTGACATGATTGAAAAGGACAAGGATCGATGACGAATCGATCGCAAAATGACAGGATTGACAAGTTGATAAGGATCAATGATGAATCGATCACAAAATGACGAGATTGACAAGGACAAGGATCGATGACGAATCGATCAAAAAATGACAAGGCTGACAAGAGGACAAAACCCTAATTCTATAATCGATTAGGATTGACGATGTCCAAAATGGTGATAAATGAGCACGCACCAGGATGCGACAGGATAAGATCGAGCAAAATCATGACTGAAGATTGCTATCGACAAGACCTAATTCAAAAGAGAGAAAAATGATGAATGCAGAAGAAGGAATCGATGCTCGCAAATGATAAAGACCAAGTGCGCAACATAGAAGAAATGTTAATGTGATGCAAGAACCCTAAAATAAGGCAATGTGCAAATGTTAAAGTATGACTCCAAAAGCGTTGACCATTTTTAGATGTCTACAGTATCCAATAGTTGCTTTCCTACTGGTATATCAAAGCCAAAGTCTTTTCCACCAATACCGGGTACTTCCTTTGTAATGTAAAACATCAAACATACAAGCAAGCTTCCAAATCTAAAAGTTCCTTTCTTTTCTCCTTTGATCTTCTTCAGATTGTCTATTAATTCATCTTTAAGCCATTCACAGATGTCAATCTTAGTATTGTTGTTCACTAAGTCATAAGCACTTTTAAATCACAAGCTAGATACTGAGTTTAACCTATTGGCATGTGTGGCTTTATAGCCAAGGATCATACTAACAAATATAACATTTATGTCCTTTACAAAATTGAATCTAAGTGATCTCTTATCAAATGTTGCACCGATTAGGTCGATTACTGTGTCATTACAGACCTTTTTAGTTCTGTTAGGCCTGCTATTACTGGAAGGTAACCCTATTACTGCCTTAACTACTTCTTTTGTGATCTTATGAATTGAATCCAACCAAAATAATTTGCCATGAACTCTTCTTAGCACAATCCTTATAACATCCTTGGGAAAATCCGGGATACTAAGGATTTCAGTAAAACCTAGGGTTTCCACTATCTTATGTTCCGGTTTGATATTTATAGATTCATCACATAAAATAGTCCTATACATATTCTTGATTTCTTCATCTCCTAATTCCTCTATATGATAATGTATGTATATCCTAGGATCCTCTGCATAAACTACTCCTTTAGGAATTTGAGAAAATGTACCTAGGGTATCATCTTTCTTCGCTATTTCAGGAATACGTTTGAATATAGGTCTAGGGCACTTGATAACTTCAATCACAGTAGGGTTTGCAATAAATTCAAGAGTGGATGAGGAAACCATAGCTATAAATACCTCAATCTGCGTTAAGGATGAGTGCTTGGATGAATTGCTTCACTTTTTCGCTAAGGATGCCTTCGCTTGGGAATTTTCATGCTCTCAAAGATTTTAATGCTCGGTGAATGAAAAAAGAGCCAAAACACTTACTTTATAATGTTATTTTCTCCAACTACCATATTTAATGCTTGTCGGTTAAGTCACAAATTAACTCATCTGTCGGTAAAGAAGTAATTCAACTTCTCACCATCAACCGAGGGTATATTAGCATGTTTTTCAGTTTGTTACTAAACCCCCAAAGGATTTTCCTTTAGTTAGATGAAGAGTCTCCTGCCAGTGGAGTGTTACTCTATTTTGTTGGTGGAGGAGTATTCCCATCAACATTCTGATATGACTTTCTGGTCCATTGTTTTGAGAATTCTTGCTTTATCTCTTCAACTTTTTCTTTACCTTTCAAGCTGGGTCCTTTGTTATTTGCCGGTGATGTCTTGCTTCTACAAAACTTAGCAATATGTCCAATCTTGTTACAACCATAACAAGTCACATTGTTTTTCTGAATAGCTTTCCCATATCCTATGATGGTTTGTGTTTTGCATTGATTAGATAGATGTCCAAATCTTCCACAAACATAACATCTTACATTCATTCTTCAATTTTCTGAATTGTGACCAACTTTGTTGCATTTAGAACATTGACCAGTGGGTGCATTAGTGTTCTGATAATTTCTAGATCTGCATTGATTTTCTCTATGGTCATACTTGTTATAGTTAAAGCATTTCCCATTAAAGTTGTAAGCATTAGGTTGTCTTACTGGTTTACTATGATCATGATTGTTTGTAGTACTAGAGCTTTCACCAACTTCAAAACCAAGGCCATTGGCATCACCATTTGGTTTCTGATTCTTCAGCATGTCATCAAGTTCTTCTAAAATTTTCTTGAATTATTCTTTGTGTTGATTTACAATAGCCAGTTCACTCTCCAAGATTCATTTCTATATCATGAGTTCAGTTCTGTCATTTTATGTATGCATCAAATCTATCTTTAACATATCATTTTCATGACTAAGTCTTATGTTTTCATTTCCAACATCATTCAATCTTCGAACCAAGTCCTCTTCATTCTTCTTCCGATTTTCAGTTTCTTTACAAAATATCATAGTCATATGTTGCATCTCATTCTTCATTGTACTGTTTTGTTGTCTCAATTTGTTTACCAGATCATTAAGTGTTTATTTTTCATCTTCATCATTCTACATCTTTTCACAAAGTTCTCTTCTTTTATTCCTTTCTATAGTGAGATTTTCTTGAAGTCCTTGAATAATATCCTGTGCAGCCTTTAGATCATCTTCAAAATTGATATTATTCACTTTTTCTGTATCATAGTCTGAAAGATTTGTTTCCAATTGCTTTCTCAAGTTTTCCATCTCTACCAGTGTCAAGATCTTCCTCAAGATGTTAGGCTTTTGAAAATAAAGGACTAGGCTCTGATACCAATTATTACGATTCCCAAAGATACTGAGAGGGGGGGGTGAATCAGTATTTGATCGGTATAAGAATTTATTTGAATTATAACATGAAAAGCATAAAAAAAACTGTGTACCGGTAAACCAAAAATAATGCAGTAAATAAGAGCAATAACCACAACATAAGAGACACACCATAACACAATATTTTTAACAAGGAAACCCAGTGTGGGAAAAACCTCGGTGGGATTTGTGACCCACAATATTCACTTACTGGCCAATAAGGAAATATTACTATTTACAATAGGGGCCTGCACAAGCAGGAAGGCCAAGTGCCTAGAGCTCACTGCTTAGTTACAAAAGAAGTCTCACTAACTTACAAAATGGATTATACAAATCCAATGTCTTGTACTGCTTCAGATCAGCATCTACTATGCTAGATTCAGTACTGGTTTAAGCTCTACTATATACATAAACCCTTATCCAATATCTGCCTTACAATTTGTGTATTAGGTCTGCATTGATCCTTCCATTTATCACTTCTAAATGATCTACAATGATCTCATACATATATGAGTCATATTACAATCTACCAAGTCCGCTTACAAAAAATTTTACAATTAAATACAAAATACATTTAAACAAAATTCTTGTCGGCCATGGTGTCAGTGATCAATCTTTTTGGTGTCGGCGATCTGTGTGTTGGTATTGAGTTTGTCGGTGTTGGTGCCTACCTATATCATAGGATTGCAAGGTTTCCATCAATGACAATACCTTCAATCACCTACAATTTCTGATTGGAGTGTGCATTTTCCCGCAAATAATACAACAAAATATGAAGCTTTGGTCACAGGTATCAAAATGGCTATAAAATGGAACATTACACAACTTCGGGTCTTTTGAGACTCTCAACTCACCGTCAATCAAATCAATGATGATTATCAAACAAAGGATGAAAAACTAATGCCTTATAAGAAGATGGTTGATGATGTTAAGAGATAATTTGTCGAAATAAATTTTCAATAGATTTCGAGGAATGACAACAAAGTAGCAGATGCCATGGAAACACTTGCTTCTCTATTACAGACACAGGAAAATCAAGAGCATTATGAATTCCTGGTGAAAGAGTTTTTTTACCCTACACATAATTGTCCTAATTCCCAAACAATCTGTCACCTTCTTGGGCATGATTCCTCCCACTATGGCCAAACTTACACATACCTAAAAGATAATATCCTCCGTTTGGACTTGTCAAAGAACTAAAAGAGAAACTTTAGTTTCCAATCCTCCCATTATACTCTTGTTGTTGATACAGTTTTTAAACGAGGTTTAGATGGTACTCTTTTAATATGTCTCAAGCAAGAAGAATCTGAGAAGGCCTTAAATGAAGTCCATAATGACATTTGTGGCACTCATTCAAGTGGTCTTACCCTTTCAAAAAACTCATAAGCTTGGGCTATTATTGGCCAACTATGGAACAATATTCTTTTCAAATAGCTAAAACATACAATCAATGTCAGATCCATGGAAATTTAATTCATGCACCAGCACAAGAACTTCATTCTTTGGCAACATCTTGGTCGTTCTGCCAATGGGGTCTTGATCTAGTAGGAAAGATAAATCCTCTTTCATCCAATGGTCACAAATTCATTCTTATAGCTATAGAATATTTTAAAAAATGGATTGAGGTAGTACCTCTCATCAATATCACAAGAAAACAAATTGCTACATTTATCTTGAACTACATCATCTCTCGCTATGGAATACCCATGACCATTATCACTGATAATGGGTGACCATTCAAGAATCCAGATGTATAAGAGCTATGTGAGAAATTTAAGATCCAACATAGATTTTCCACACCCTACTATCCATAAGGGAATGGGAAAGCAGAAGCATCAAACAAAACTATTTTGAAAATCCTCAAAAAGATAGTAAATGATGCTGGCAGAGATTGGCATATTCAATTGAACACTGCTTTATGGGCCTACCATATTAGTATCCACACACCAATAGGTGCTACACCTTTCTCTCTTGCCTATGGATCAGAAGCAATACTGTCAATAGAACTAGAGATACCTTCTTTATGAGTATGATTAAAAGGCCTTATCCCTGATGAAGAACAAAGAGTATTCAGACTACAAGAACTAGAATTGATCCATGAACAAAGACAAAATACCTTTGATCATTTGATGATATATCAAAAAATAATTTGCCAAAGTTATAATCACAAGGTCAAACTGAGAGCATTTCAAGTTAGAGAACTAGTACTAAAGGAAAATCCATGCAACTAGGCAGATCGGGAAAAGAAAGGGAAGTTTGAACCAAATTGGTTGGGTACGTTTGTGGTCACAACAGTCTTTGGATCAGGAGCATATTAGCTATCAACATAGGATGGGGATCAGCGCGGGGAACCCATCAATAGCATGCATCTAAAAAAGTAGAAAAAACAAAAACAATGAAAAAGGAAAAAAATAAAAAACAGTGAAAAAGCAGAAAAATCAAAACCAGTGAAAAAGTAGAAAAATCAACAATAGTGAAAAAGCAAAAAAAGCAACAATAATGAAAACCCAGAAAATCCAAAAAAAAGTGCAAAAGCAGAAAATACAAAAACAGTGAAAAATAAACAAAAAAATCAAATATGAGAAAAAGTGCAATAAAAATAGATGGTGAAAACCTAGCAAACAGGCACTATCTGTCTACTAGCTCCTCTATCTATCAATTCATGCATCCTTCTGCTTGCATTCATCTTCCATTAGCATTGTTCATATCCATAATAAGCCTTTGTACATACGTAGACATTGCAGCTGGTTTCTCACCATGGTTTGGATTGTTGGGTATATCATAATACATTTTTTTCTAGGCTTGGGGCAAAATCCTGCACCTAGTTGGGGGCAAAATTTTTGATCATTTTGAGCTTAATCAAACAGGTAGAACAATAGTTAGGCAACTCTTATCAAGCAAAAACTGAGACACATCCAACATCAAACACGAGATCACATTGTCATCCATCAAACTATCACATGTTCATCTAAGCACATCGCACACTTTTCAATGAATGATATCTTTTGGAAAATACTTTTAACACTTGGGTTCAACTTTTATATCTTGATTTTCACTATCATGATTTCTGAGTGACTCGAGGATGTCTTTGACTAGAGGAACAAGGAAGGAACATGGTATTTTTCTTGTCTGTTGTCTATAAATTAATCGTTAATATGTGAAAAGTTGTCTTGGGACATGATCATTAGAGTATCATCAAAGACATTTTGGACTTCCGTATAGAAATGGTTAATACTACCTATTTTACGCCAGCAACACTCAGCTCATCTTGGTTCAATTATACATCGATGCTTGTGCTAACTTGCAAAATTAACACCAAGGAAAGTAGTGCTTAGGTTATCATGGTTCAATTATACCATTGATGCTTGCACTCACTTCCCACATTTAAAAAATCTCAATGATGACAAAATGCAATAACCCAGTGATTGGTCCGATCGTATCTTTGCATTTCATTTGCATTTGTATTTAGCTTGCATTTTATTCTTGCATGGAGTGACACAAGCTCATCTTCTCCAAAGCCAAATCTATCATAGGAATCATCAAAGTATCATCATAAGTGTATACATAATCAGAACGATGACTCCTCTCTCTCCCGATATTGTCGACCCAATGCAAATCTTATGCTACCGCCAAAATGAACCCACATCAGCATATATGAATCTTCCTACAACTTGATATCAACAAAATGTCAGTTCTTTATCCAATCAACCTTATCAATTCTATCAATCGATCTCATCTGATTCATTCTGATCATGTCTTATATAGGATGTATCTTTCCTGAAACTAAACGTTTTAATCAAGTCTTATACAGGATATATCATTCATGAAACTAGATGATTTGATCATCTTTGTGTTAGAATACAATGAACCCAAGAACACTGAGAGGGGGGTGAATTAGTGTTCTACTGGTAACAAAATATTTTAACCTTTTATAACATAAACATATAAACCGGTAAATGAAGAAACATATAACATGAACCAAATAAACCAGCCACATGAATGAACACCATAACACACTAAATTTATATGGGGAAAACCTCAAAAAGGAAAAACCACGGTGGGATTTGTGACCCACAATATCAATTCACTAGCCATATGAAAGATATTACATAGCATGGGGGCCTACACATGTAGGAAGGAACACTTCCTAGAGCACACTGCTCAACACAAAAGAGTCTCACTGACTACAAGCTTCTTCTGAAATAAAATAGTACTAGTGAACTCACAAAAATGCATTTGCAATGCCAAAAAAGAGTTCCAGTTAAAGCTCTGTTCTGGACCAGTTCATAAACCCTAAACCTTCTACCGGTATCTCCTTTCCTCCAAGAATGCTTTACAAACCATCTACTAATCATAGCATGATATTACATTCATATACAAAATGACCTACATACATATCCTTCATATCATAGAGTTCTGCTACCATGTCATATATATTATCTTGTATCAAAAGACCTAACAGACTGACTTATATACCCTTACAAACAATATGCCCTATGTTGGATTACAATACAAAAGATATTCAATGTCGGTCCAATACAATAATTACAAAATGATTTTATAATAAAACCTTTCAGATCCAGACTGATGTCGGCTTCACTGAAATGTTGGATGTTGGTGTTGGTGTCGATGATGACCCTGAATACTCAATGTCGGTATCCACCGGTGTATGCCTCCAAATGTCAGTATATGCTAGTATATGCCTTCAATAGAATCTTGTTGCCATCAATGACAACATATGATTCCAATGAGTGGCAATTTCCAACAATCTCCCCCTTTGACATTGATGGCAACACTCATGTTGAAAATGGATTCCCTTTCAGTTCAACGGAAAAATGAATCATGCTTCCCCTGAGCTGATTGACCCTATCATCAATATACTTTGCCTATCCTCCCCTTTGGATTACATACATATTTTTCACATACATATACTCCCCCTTTGGTATCAATGCCAAAGATCGGTGAAAGAACTGAAAGAATTGTTACAGATTACTTTACCAAAGCTTGACCAATCTCAAAATTTATGGGTAAGCTTTCTCTAGCAACTGTACATAGGTATCCCAACTGGTTTTGAATGTTTCAGATATGGATACAAGTCCGCTTAGTAAATTTGTTAGTGTTTCTTTCTTGGTGACTTCTGTTGGTGTGGGCTTCACAAGCATATCCATACATTCCCTTTTATGTACACCAAGTGAATCCAATCTTGGACTCACCAAACCTTTAAGACTCCTTGCTCTCTGAAAGATCTTGTCTCTTTCCTTTTCAAAAGAAAAAAATTGGTTCTCCAAAGTCAAAATTTGTCCATCAATGGAAGTTGTAAGTGAAATTAGTCCATCAAAAGAATTAGCAATATTAGCTATCTTTTCATGGAATTCCTTTAACCTTTGATCTACATTAGCTGTAAGAATTTGTATATTACAATAGACCTTGTAGATGTTAGTACATTGTTTCAAATAATTTTCAGTGAGTACAAGTTTCTCTTCAGCCTTCCTCTTCTCTATTTCAATAATCTAGTCAAAAGTGACTTTCTTGGCTAGAGTAAATCTTTCAAGTGCCTTCTTGTCAGAAATCTACAATGATTGAAAGTTTTTAGATATGTGTTCTATTAATACCTTAAGCTTGCCAGAAGGGCTTGCTTCATTTTGAATCATACAATTAGGAATCAATCTATGTAAAATTGTTATTGATTGATCTATTATTCCTTTTTTTGCAAATCCAACTTTCATTATCTTTTGAGTAGACATCATCATTAGCTCTGTGGGACTTGTTGAACACTATATTTGAAATAAAAAAATCTTCCCATAGGCGTGAAAAGTAAAAGATTATCGGCCAAAATATCATATCGAGCATCTCAAAAGGAGTTTCACCGAAAGAATACTTTCATCGAAATAGAGCATCACGTGTAAAACACTACGTAAAGATGTCTTCAGTGGAATATCACTTTCGATAAATGAAGGAAGCCGGTCATCGATACTCCAGTTTCATCAAAAAGTGAAAAGCAAAAAGCAAAAGGCAAAAAGTGAAGTCAAGGAAATACAACTGCCGAAGAAACTTAAAAAGCATTCATCGAAAATCAAATCTCATCAATAACATTATATCGAATAAAAATAGAGGGGTTTTATCGATAAAGGGGATATCGAAGAAAAAAGACTTTCGAAGAGCTTGCATGAACTTTCACCGAAGAACAGAACTCATCGAAATATGATTTCGATGAAACTCATGAATGACTCATCGAAAGAAAGTTCATCGAGGAAAAGATGATTTCAAGGAGACTAGAAAATGGTTTTTCAACATGGGCTAGTTGCCGATGAAGTGATATTGAGGAAAGTGAGCTTTTGATGAAAGATCAAAGTATTTGGCCGAAGACAAGGGTTTCATCGAAAACTCGATTTACGATCATTTCAGTTGAACAGTACTTCCCGCGAAAGAGTTAAAAGCCCAAGTGAAGAATGTCACATCTACAATTAAGTTTAAACATTTGAATAGCCATTATAGATGCAGAGACATTAACTATGCACAAGTTGCCCATGCAATTACAGCTGAATTGTTCAAATCTTCATAAGAACCAGATTGATGCCAAGAGACTGAAAGTTGCAAGGAATTTGCTGACGTTCATGAACGACAATCAGAAGAGTTAGACAATTCTCCAAGTAAGTGTGATTTCTCGTATTTACTGAAATTATGGAATCTTCTTCTTCTTCTAAAAAGAGTAGAAAAGGGAAAGAATTAAACCCTGAAGAGAAGCCCAAAAGATAGAAAAAGGAGGGTAGAGCTTTGACTTAGGATTTGCTAGACCAGTGCCCGACATCCAGTGTGAGGTCTAAAAAAAATCAAGAGTGAAGAAGAAGGATTGGAGGATAGATTTGAACATCTGGGAGACATATGGACTGAAATCAGAGGACATGAGTTGTTCCTGTTTAGTTACAAGAGAAGGGATGCTCCTAAGCCCATAAGTAACCTATGGAAGAAAAACTTAGGGAAATTGGTAGTCCTGAATGTATTTGTGGATGTTGAATTAATGAAAGCTCTGGTAGATTGCTATGATCCAAGAACCAAAACCATAGGTGACTATCGAGGGAATCCCTTGGTGGTGATTAACAAATAGACTATTGATATGGTATTTGATCTAGACTGGGAAGTAGAAGAGAAAATTGATATGCAGAAACTGTCGCGAGAATTATTTAACTTGGAAGACATCTACAAGACGTGGAGATTACCCATTCACCAGCCAAAGGTAGGGGGATCCCTTGTTCCATTCAGTAAAGATGACAAGGTGCCATTTGATGTCAACCAATTCCATCCATATTTTAACTATACATACTATGCTGCAGCCCAAGTATTAGGCTTAGAGGCTCATCCTCTCATGGATATTGGGGTTATGGTTCTGTGTGCTGATTTACAATCGAAAGACCCTAGGTCATTTGACTATGCCACTTATGTCGCAGAAGCCCTAAATCATGGGTTGGAAAAGTTGAAAGGAGACCTTGTTAATGTCCATTTCTCATTGTACTCTTTATTGATGCACATCATTCTTTATTGTGGACAAGAAATCAATTTCTGGTCAGATGATTTATGCATCAGAGCTTATGATAAGAATGGTTTGAAGAAACTAGTTCAGTTGTGGGTTTCTGCATGGGCTCAAAGATTCATGAACAACCAATACTGGCACTTTCAGGAATATTTTGTGAAACCCCTTAGTGCGGCCTTTGGACAACATAGAGATTATACTCTGTCCCCTGAAATTAAGAGATTCCTCAAGCCAAAAGACTTCTCTCTAGAGTCTCAGATTGATCACAACTGGGGTGACTGGTATTGCCACATTAATCATACAGAAATTAGGGTACTTGGGTATGAAGGAAAGCCATACATGCTTCCAATTATAGTACCAAACATGGTGGCTAGCCTAGAGATTGTGAGACAATTATCTGTTGTCAGTGCTAATCCTCTTACGGATTTTGGTAAACAATCCATTGTTCCAGGGCTATTGGTGTTTTTGTTAAAAGTTCCAAAAGCTATCATTTACTTCAAAATAAATTAGATTATTATGGCATGATTCTGGCTGATCCTAGAGAGAGAGAACTTTGATCCTGAGGGATATATAAGAGCTGCTAGGGAGTCACAAAAACTAATAGCTGGAATACATGTGGCTAAAATGCCAGATGATTTAATCAAGAACCTTGAAAGGGAAGAGGCCAGGGTTTTGAGAGAAAGAAGCGAAATGACTTGGGAAGCCTTCAAATGGAAAAGAGCAAGGGGGATGGTGGATGGAGACTTACTTGGAAACCTCCAAGACCCTTTGGAGATAGCCAAAAAGCTACTTCAACATGAAGTAGAGATTATGCATAGAGTGCCCCCACAATTCCTTCATTTTATCAACACTGAAAAGGATAGTCAACCATTGGCTCACATGTCACCAAAATCAGCTGCTAGTAGCATCCCTACTGACTCCCCTAGAGAAGATTATCCCCTTGGTTTCGAAGTAGAGGTGGATGTGGACACTGGTGAATTTAACATTAGAGATGTAGTTGACATAAGGATGACAGAGCATGAAGACTTTGTTGCTGATGACGGATTCGCCTCTTCAAGGGAATTCCTTTCATTCTTGTACCAGTATAAAGGGGCCCATGTGAAACGAAGTATGGCTGGGAGACCAGAAGAAGAACAGATGAAAAGACTACATGATGAAATCGATACCCTCATGAAAGATATGACCCCTGAGAAAGGGAGGAAAATATTAAAAGAGCCTGGTGTTATCGTCTTTTCTGGTTGGGACATAAATTCAGCACTTCTGTTTGATGGATTCTTGAAGAAGTAGGACTTGAATCAACAAGTGTTGCCTCAAGAGATAGATAAATTGTTCCTAGGCTCTAGGCATGATCCTGATCAAAAGGCTCTCCTACAATGGGCATTATATCCGAAAGGAAAAAGGCCAATTATTGTGGATATCAAAGAAACCTTTGGACACCTCATGATTCATCAGGTTGGAAAGACTGATCCTAGGGTCACTGCAAAGTTGAACCTGGATGTAGCCAAATTAAATTTGGATCGATCAGAGTTTTTGGTCAGGGAAAATATTACCTATAAGGGCTTGTATGAAAAATCTAAAGAGGAGAATCAGAAGTTACAAACAAAAATATTACAACTTGAGACAGGGACTCCCTTAAATGAATATGCCTCATATCCCACAGGACAGAGCTTGGATGATGTTTCTGATGCTCTGTATTGGAAGTATCAAGCAGATAAGGCTACCAAATAGGTAAATAATATCCAGCAAAAGATGGATAGATTGGTTAATGACATCATTGAACACCGATTCAACACCATGCTTATACATGTCGAACATTACTGGAGGGTGTACACTGGAACCATAAAAGCATTAAGAGAGCATGAAAGGTTAAAAGCACAATTGCATGAGGTGATAAATAGTGTTGATGTGATGACGCCAGAGGAGAAGGCTGAAGGGACTTCATATATAGAAGATCATGTTAAATTCGAAGATATGCTAAAGCGAGATCTTAAAGAATTAGATGATGGGAGCCCTATTGGAATGCCCTCGTTTTATAAAGAAGGAGGAGTAATGTCCATGGAAGATTTGCGGAATGAACTTGTAAACATCAAGGATCGGGCTCTGTCAAGGTTGGACCGAAGCAAAGAGATGGCCCCTACCATCAACCAAATGATCTTCGAATACCTTTCACGAGGAGAAGAATTGAAGAAACAGAGTGTTAAGATCAAGACTTTTAAAGAAGATGATTATATTCATCATTTAGGAATTCTTAATCTCTTTTTACTTAAGTTTGTTAGGAATATTCAAATTAACAATTAGTATTTTCAAAAGACACGTCTTTTCATAAATGACTTTCGCTCTCATATATATATGAGAGAGGTTTTTGTAATATGGTAAGAAGAAATACATAGGAACAAGATAGTAATGTATGACAGCCTGTAAGTTTTTTGTTATACAAATTTTGATGGAATACATGCTATGATCAGTCGTTTTTCTTTGCGTATGTGTTGTGGATTATTTCATTTTGTTTTTGGCAATTGCTTGTGATATTATATAAAGAGATAAGGTTATTCATATTCTTCGAATGAAATTTATGTTGTATGTTATAAGGTTGAAATAAAAGTTCTACTTGCGAATTATAATTGTTCTTCGTAGTGCTTAGTTGAATGGTCCCTTAAAGGTAGGGTTAAACTCATTCAAGCAACTTATGATGTAAGCATTCAATTGATCTCAAAAGAAATAATAACCGACAGGTCCATAAAGGGGTGGGTTAAAAAACTGTCTCACAAGTTCGCACAGTAAGTCCTAAAATATAATGACTCTGTAGCCCAAACAACGAAGACGGCATTGGCTATTTACATATTACACTTATCCCTATATTCATCATATGTTATTTTAAAACAACAGGAGTAACTAAGTAGGAAACGTAGACCGAATAGCTTCTACAACAACAATCTTGAACTCATCTGCTATATCTCCATCCTAGGAACTTATGCCATTCTGAGATAGGAGGAAACCAGATTAGGACACTTAATCTTCTATAAAAAGCACTGGTCATTAAAGACAACTAGTGAATAGGTATACCCGCCTAGGTTCTGCAGAGCCTTAAGTGAGAGAGTTAACAACCAAACAGGTTCACTCTATAAGTTGGCCAAGTCAATTGGAAGGTTTGATCATAGGAGTTGGCATTTCCTTAGAACCTATCCAATCTATTGATTTGAGACACAATAGATTGGCGACTCTGCTGGGGAAAATTATTAAGACTCTGCTGTGGGAGAGAACTCAAAAAGAAAAAAAGAAAAAAAAAACTTTCCTCTTAAGAAAAGAGGTGGCGACTCAAAGATAAAAAAAAAAGGTGGGGAGGAATATCTATGCATGGAATGAGATCAGTCACAAAAGGACAATCTTTATCCCAGTTAGATTTCTCTCAATGAAAGAACAAAAACAAAGAACCCATGAATGAATTCATGAGAGAAAGGTACAATCAGTATAAGAATGAAAGCAACCAACATTCACCTTTGAGAGAACAGGATAAAGCAACTACTTCAAGCCCAGTAAATGAGGATTTGGTTGCAGCATATAAAGCTTAGAAGGGGTGATATCAAATTCCCCCTAGTTTCAAAAACCACGAAGCACGATCCAGACAAAACAACTACAAAAAAAAATGTGCTCAGGGAGTGGGTAAAACAAAGAGTAATAATTTTAAGGCTTATGAGAACCCCTTGTTTGGTAACAAAAGGGATGATCATGTGCAATCAAGTGCACCACCAGTCCAGCCAAATTTACATAAAAACTTTGCTGCTCATAACCAATTTCCACCTCCAGGTCAATTTTATAACCAACATCCACCCCCTGATCAATTTTAGTATCAATACCAGAATCAATACCCTTTTCCTTATCAAAATCAAATACCCTTATATGGTAATATGAACCAAAACTTTGGGAATCCTCACGAGGGACATGGAATAATGAATATGGAACAAATGAGGCAGTTTGATTTTTCAGGAATGATGGTATACCCATATCCTATCCCAAATGAAATCAGGACTGCAATACCAAGATTCACTGGAAGTAATGCAATTTCAGGAGAAGCTCATTGTAAAGCCTTTGATGCAGTAATTGAGGATTTTGGTTTACCACATGAAGATGTTAAGATCAGGTTATTTATGCAGTCATTAATAGAAGATACAAGAGATTGGTTTAGGGCGTTGCTCGATGCATCTATTAGAAATCTTGCAGAGTTCAAAAACTTATTCCTTGAGCAGTATGGAGACCATAACAGCCCTGAATTTGCTTTGCATGAGATCATTAGCATAAAAAAGGAGCAAAATGAATCAGTGGTAGATTTTAACAAAAGATTTAACAGGGTTCTAAACAAAATCCCCAATAGGATGAAACTAGTACCTGAGGTAAGCATTCTATATTACATCAATGCTTATGATAGTAAAACAAACTATGAGCTGAGAACCAGAAGTCCTAGAGACCTCTGGGATGTTATGAAAGATGCTATTGTTATAGAAAATAATAGGAAGGCTGCTGGTAAAGTGGGAAAAAGAGAAGATGCCAGGTTGTACAATCCTAAAGCACCCAAGGCTAATAAAGATGAGGATAAGCTTGACAAAGTTTTGAATGCCCTAAAAGATTTATCTGTAAGGGTAAACAAAATAGAGAAGCAGCAATATTATCATCCTGAGAGGCCCAAATTGCATGACATGCCCTATAACACTACCTGGAAAGATGGAAAACCAGTAGACAGGAATCACAGAGATAACCAGCAAATTCCAGATCCCTTGAAAAGAATAGTAAATTATACTCAAGATGATGACATGTGGTGTTATGCTTGCAATATGCCACATGCTCCCTCTTTGTGCGCTATGGCAAAAGGATTGCAGGAGGAAGAGAATGGTTATGAAGAACATATGGGTGACCCAACTGTTAACATGATATCCTTTGCAGAAGAAGGAGGATCGCATTCCATGAACATTGATCAATGCTCTGTGTTACCCGTAACCAATAACATAAATGAGAGTGTTAAGCTCAGAATCCCCACTGAAGAAGAAAAGAGAAGAATTACAACTTATGCCGTTGCACAAGCAAAAAGAACTTATGATTTGAGGAATAGGGTGGTGAATCCCAAGCAAAGAAAACTCACTAGTCTTTTTATAAAAGAAAGTGATGAAACACCCAAGCAAACAAATAAAGCAGCTAAAACTAAGGAAGATGTACCAAAGAATAATACAAGGGGTCCTGATGTTCAAAAGGAAGATATAACAAAATATCCTTTGGCACAACACTCCACTTCATTTGATATTTCGAATGCATTAACGCAATTAAAATTTTATGTTCCCTTAATGGAAATAATGAAGTTTCTTGAATACAGAGAAAAGACTCTTGAGATAATTTCAGGTGTCCAGAAGGAAAAAGTGAACGAACAGAAACAAGAGGTTCCAAAAGGTAATAATAATGAACAAATGGCCCCAGTTATATATCTAGGGTCCACCATAACCAAAAACCCAACACAAGTAGACCCATTTTATCTCACTTTGGTGGTAAACAATAAGAAAGTAAAGAATTGTATGATCGACTCAGGAGCAGCCATAAATGTTATGCCTGTTGGAGTGATGAAAGAGCTTGGATTGGAAGTTGATACTACCTTTGAGAAAAGTTATGCCATGGACAACATGTCAGTCCTGGTGGTTGGCATCATGAAGGATGTAGAATTCAAATTGGCAGCCTATCCTGAAGCATCATACAAAACAAATATTACAGTGGTGGATGTCCCTCCAAACTATGGGATGTTGCTATCTAGGCAATGGTCAGACATGATTGGAGGGTATGTACAGTTAGATTTATCATATGCTATGATTCCAATAAATGGGCAGGAGGTAAAAATTGATAGGGAACCCCGATCTACATATATCATAGAAGACATGGAAGAGTCAGCAAATCAAATATGTTTCTTGCAAATTGATATGGACAATTTCCAAGTGTAGTTGACAAAACCTAAGGTTGATGAGTGGATCCCCATTGAATCAGGTCTAGTTGGGAAGAATGATCAAGTATGGAAAATGTTCTTTGATGGGTCTTGTAGCAAGGAAGGGAGTGGGGCCAGAATCCTATTTATCTCACCCACAGGGGAAACTTACAAATATTCTTTCAAATTGTTATTTGAGTGCACAAATAACATTGCGGAATATGAAGCCTTACTCACTGGTCTTAATATAGCAGTTAAACATGGAATTAGATTACTCAGTGTGTTTGGTGACTCAGAGTTAATAATCTCACAAGTAAAGGAGAAGTATTCTTCAAAGCACTTAAGACTGAAATAGTATAGAAATGTTGTTTGGGCTACTATAGAACTTTTTGATGCTTTCCAAATAAACTGGATTGACAGGTCAAAGAACATCATGGCAGACTTTTTGGCTAGTATTGCATTGAAGGATAATGATATAACGCTAATTGGGATATCTGAAGTAGAGATGAAAGTAAAACCATCTGTTCCTGACAACTTATATAATTGGCAAGTGTTTCATGATGATACGGACCTACTAAAATTCTTACAGTGTGTTGATCACTATCAGACTCAGGCAATAAATTTCAGTGACTTCATGGAAAAGACTGAAGGTAAGGAAACTTTATTTGGACATGAAATCATACAACTAAAGTCAAATAAATTACCAAGAGGCTTAGTAGCATTGGAAAGGGCTTTCAATGCTCAGGATGTGATTGAGACTAAAGGATCAGCTGTTAAAGAAAGTGATGTGGAACAAGTCAATTTAGGAAGTGAAGAAACTCCTAGAACTGTTTTCATTGGAAAAAGGCTAACTCCTACCATGAGGCAACAACTGATGACATTACTAAGAAGATATAAACATGTGTTTGCATGGTCTTATGAAGATCTCAAAGCCTATAGAGAAGATCTTTTTCAGCATGAGATACCGCTTAAGCCAGAAGCTAAACCATTCAGACAAAAGCAGAGACCTATTAATCCAACATTGTTACCAACAATGAGGGAAGAGATCATAAAAATGAAAGATGCAAGAATTATTGAACCCTGCAGATATTCCACATGGGTCTCTAACTTAGTGCCAGTCAGAAAGAAGAATGGGGATATTAGATTGTGTGTGGACTTTAGAAACTTAAACATATCATCTCTAAAGGACAATTACCCATTGCCAAATATGGACAACATGCTGCAGAAAGTGACAGGGTGTGAGTTATTATCTATGATGGATGGGTTTTCAGGTTATAATCAGGTGAAAGTTAAAGAAACTGAAAAGTATAAAATAGCCTTTACAACTCCATGGGGCACTTATGTATATGCATGAATGCCATTTGGATTGACTAATGCTGGTGCCACATTTCAGAGAGCAATGGATGTGGCTTTTGCAGAGCTGATTGATGTAATCATGGTAGTATACCAAGATGATTTAACTGCATACTCAAAAAGGGCTGATGATCATTGTGAGCACCTCGAGAAGATATTCAAGAAAGCCTTAGAGTATGGGATTTCCTTGAATCCTAAAAAATGCCATTTTGGTGTCGAAGAAGGAAAGTTACTTGGACACATAGTATCCAAGGAAGGGGTAAGAATTGACCCTGAAAGGGTGGCGGCTATCAATGAGGTTCCCATTCCTCGAACTATCAAGGCCATTCAATCATTCTTGGGACAAATAAATTTTGTAAGAAGGTTTATTCTAAATTTTGCAGACATAATAAAACCTATAGTAAAGATGTTAAAGAAAGGAGTCCAAATTGATTGGACTGAGGAAGCAATTGATTCCTTTGCAGCGATCAAAAGAGCAATTTCTGAAGCACCAGTACTAATCTCTCCAGATTTTAGCAAGCCTTTTATAATATTCTCATTCGCTTCTTGTCATACAATAGCAGTAGTATTGTTGCAGAAGAATCCAGAAGGGTATGAGCAGCCCATTGCATATTTTAGAAAGTCTTTGAGCCCTTCAGAAATAAAATATGAGTTGAATGAAAAGCAGGCTTATGCCTTGGTCAAATCAGTAAAACAGTTCAGACCATACTTAGTGGGGGTTGAAGTTATAGCATATGTTCCTAATGCAGCAGTGAAAGATATCTTCAGACAAACTAAGGTCACAGGCAAAAGATGTAAATGGATCAACCAAATACAAGAGTTCAACATTGAACTCAAAATTTCACAAGTTATCAAAGGACAAGGGTTGGCCAAACTCATGACAAGGACTGAAATTGAGGAGTCTTGTGTAAACCAAGTAGGGTTAGAAGAAGCCAACTTCAACATTGAGAATACAACATGGTACACTGACATCATATACTACCTTAAGTACTTGAAATGCCCAGATGGTATGACTGATAATCAGAGAAGAACTTTAAAGTTGAAATCTGCGAGATATGTGATTGTCAATGGGGACTTGTATTGGAAAAACAGAGATGGGATATTATTATTGTGCCTAAATAACTGCCAAGCAGAGAAGGTTCTCCAAGAGATGCATGATGGGGTTTGTGGTGGTCATTTTTCGGCTAAGACTACTGCACATAAGATATTGAGAGCTAGATACTTTTGGCCATGTGTTTTCAATGACTCTTATAAGTATGTTAGAAAGTGTGAAGCTTGTCAGAAATTTTTAGGCAAAATGAAATATCAAGGGTCACTTCCATTAAGACCAATGCTAGCTGAGGAACCATTTCAGCAATGGGGAATAGATTTCATAGGAGAGATATCTGAAAAGTCTAGCGGAGGACACAGATGTATATTGGTTGCTACAGACTATTTTACCAAGTGGGTAGAGGCAATACCCACTAGACAAGCTACTAGTAAAGTGGTAATAAAATTCATAATGGAGAACATTATTACTAGATTCGGTGTTCCTGCAAAGATCATCTCAGACAATGGCATGTCCTTTAGGTCTGAGGAATTCAACACTTTTTGTGAAGAGTATGGCATTCAAATATCTCATTCTTCTCCTTACCACCCTTAAGGAAATGGGTAAGCTGAATCAAGCAACAAGAACATCCTAAAGATCATTAAAAGGATGTTAGGACACAACAAGAAGACATGGGATTCAAAGTTGAGTCTTGCATTATGGGCAGATAGAGTAAAAATGAAGAAATCTATGGGAAAGTCTCCATTTGAGTTGGTTTATGGCAAAAGAGCCAGATTGCCTTTGGACAATCTCTTGCCTGTACATAGGTTCATGACTCAAGAAGGGATAGATGTTGAAGACCCCTCACAAGAGAGGATGATGCAGTTAGCAGAGCTTGATGAAGTCAGAATAGAGGCTCAGAAATAGAATATAAAGATTCAAAATTAGATGAAGAGGTTGTATGACAGCAGGACAATGGATAGGAAATTTTGTGTGGGTGATTGGGTCTTAATGTGGAATGCCAGGAGTCAAGACAAAGGCAAGCATGGAAAATTTGAGGCTTTATGGATTGGACCATATGTGATTATGGATAAAAAAGGAGAAGATTCCTACCTGCTCCAAAATACAATAGGGGAAGTCCAAGAATTGCCAGTACATGGACATTTCTTGAAAAATTTCTTTTCTTGATGTATTCTGTTATATGTATAGTAGATTAAGATCCACTTCCATTGTAAATACCATGACTTGTCAAAATGTATCCTCGCTAACCAGAGATTCCAAATTCTTGAAGACATACACAATATGCCTCCATCCTCAGTCAGAGCCATTGTTGAACACTATATTTGAAATAAAAAAATCTTCCCATAGGCATGAAAAGTAAAAGATTATCGACCAAAATATCATATTGAGCATCTCAAAAGGAGTTTCACCGAAAGAATACTTTCATCAAAATAGAGCATCATGTGTAAAACACTACGTAAAGATGTCTTCAGCGGAATATCACTTTCGATAAATGAAGGAAGCTTCTCATCATACTCCAGTTTCATCAAAAAGTGAAAAGCAAAAAGCAAAACGCAAAAAGTGAAGTCGAGGAAATACAACTGCCGAAGAAACTTAAAAATCATTCATCGAAAAGAAAATCTCATCGATAACATTATATCTAACAAAAATAGAGGGGTTTTATTGATAAAGGGGATATCGAAGAAAAAAGACTTTCGAGGAGCTTGCATGAACTTTCATCGAAGAACAGAACTCATCGAAATATGATTTCGATGAAACTCATGAATGACACATCGAAAGAAAGTTCATCGAGGAAAAGATGATTTTGAGGAGACTAGAAAATGGTTTTTCGACATGGGCTATTTGCCAATGAAGTGATATCAAGGAAAGTGAGCTTTCGATGAAAGATCAAAGTATTCAGCCGAAGACAAGGGTTTCATCGAAAACTCAATTTACGATCATTTCAGTTGAAGAGTACTTCCTGCGAAAGAGTTAAAAGCCAAGTGAAGAATGTCACATCTGTAATTAAGTTTAAACATTTGAATAGCCATTATAGACGCAGAGACATTAACTATGCACAAGTTGCCCATGCAATTACAGCTGAATTGATCGAATCTTCATAAGAACCAGATTGATGCCAAGAGACTGAAAGTTGCAAGGAATTTGCTGAAGTTCGTGAACGACAATCAGAAGAGTTAGACAATTCTCCAAGTAAGTGTGATATCTCGTATTTATTGAAATTATGGAACCTTCTTCTTCTTCTAAAAAGAGTAGAAAAGGGAAAGAATTAAACCCTGAAGAGAAGCCCAAAAGACAGAAAAAGGAGGGTAGAGCTTTGACTCAGGATTTGCTGGACCAGTGCCCGACATCTAGTGTGAGGTCTAAAAAAAATCAAGAGTGAAGAAGGATTGGAGGATAGATTTGAACATCTAGGAGACATATGGACTGAAATCAGAGGACATGAGTTGTTCCTGTTTAGTTACAAGAGAAGGGATGCTCCTGAGCCCATAAGTAACCTATGGAAGAAAAACTTAGGGAAATTGGTAGTCCCGAATGTATTTGTGGATGTTGAATTAATGAAAGCTCTAGTAGATTGCTATGATCCAAGAACCAAAACCATATGCGACTACCGAGGGAATCCCTTGGTGGTGATTAACAAATAGACTATTGATATGGTATTTGATCTAGACTAGGAAGTAGAAGAGAAAATTGATATGTAGAAACTGTCACGATAATTCTTTAACTTGGAAGACATCTACAGGACATGGAGATTACCCATTCACCGGCCAAAAGTAGGGGGGTCCTTTGTTCCATTCAGTAAAGATGACAAGGTGCCATTTGATGTCAACCAATTCCATCCGTATTTTAAGTATACATACTATGTTGCAGCCCAAGTATTAGGCTTAGAGGCTCATCCTCTCATGGATATTGGGGTTATGGTTTTGTGTGCTGATTTACAATCAAAAGACCCTAGGTCATTTGACTATGCCACTTATGTCACAGAAGCCCTAAATCATGGGTTGGAAAAGTTGAAAGGAGACCTTGTGAATGTCCATTTCTCATTGTTAGATGCACATCATTCTTTATTGTGGACAAGAAATCAATTTCTGGTTAGATGATTTCTGCATCAGAGCTTATGATAAGAATGGTTTGAAGAAACCAGTTCAGTTGTGGGTTTCTGCATGGGATCAAAGATTCATGAACAACCAATACTGGCACTTTCAGGAATATTTTGTGAAACCCCTTAGTGCGGCCTTTGGACAACATAGAGATTATACTCTGTCCCCTGAAATTAAGAGATTCCTCAGGCCAAAAGACTTCTCTCCAGAGTCTCAGATTGATCACAACTGGGGTGACTGGTATTGCCACATTAATCATATAGAAATCAGGGTATTTGGGTATGAAGGAAAGCCATACATGCTTCCAATTACAGTACCAAATAGGGTGGCTAGCCTAGAGATTGTGAGACAATTATCTGCTGTCAGTGCTAAACATCTTACGGATTTTGGTAAACAATCCATTGTTCCAGGGTTATTGGTATTTTTGTTAAAAGTTCCAAAAGCTATCATTTACTTCAAAATAAATTAGATTATTATGGCATGACTCTAGGTGATCCTAGAGAGAACTTTGATCCTGAGGGATATATAAGAGCTGCCAGGGCGTCACAAAAGCTAAAAGCCGGAATACATGTGGCTAAAATGCTAGATGATTTAATCAAGAACCTTGAAAGGGAAGAGGCCAGGGTTTTGAGAGAAAGAAACGAAATGACTTGGGAAGCCTTCAAATGGAAAAGAGCAAGGGGGATGGTGGATGGAGACTTACTTGGAAACCTCCAAGACCCTTTGGAGATAGCCAAAAAGCTACTTCAACATGAAGTAGAGATTATGCATAGAGTGCCCCCACAATTCCTTCATTTTATCAACACTGAAAAGGATAGTCAACCATTGGCTCACATGTCACCAAAATCAGCTACTAGTAGCATCCTTGCTGACTGCCCCAGAGAAGATTATCCCCCTGGTTTTGAAGGAGAGGTGGATGTGGACACTGGTGAATTTAACATTAGAGATGTAGTTGACATAAGGATGATAGAGCATGAAGTCTTCATTGCTGATGATGGATTCGCCTCTTCGAGTGAATTCCTTTCATTCTTGTACGAGTATAAAGGGGCCCATGTGAAATGAAGTATGGCTGGGAGACCAGAAGAAGAACATATGAAAAGACTACAGGATGAAATCGATACCCTCATGAAAGATATGACCCCTGAGAAAGGGAGGAAAATATTAAAAGAGGCTGGTGTTATCATCTTTTCTGGTTGGGACATAAATTCAGCACTTTTGTTTGATGGATTCTTGAAGAAGCAGGACTTGAATCAACAAGTGTTGCCTCAAGAGATAGATAAATTGTTCCTAGGCTCCAGGTATGATCCTGATCAAAAGGCTCTCCTACAATGGGCATTATCTCTGAAAGGAAAAAGGCCAATTATTGTGGATATCAAAGAAACCTTTGGACACCTCATGATTCATCAGGTTGGAAAGATTGACCCTAGGGTCACTACAAAGTTGAACCTGGATGTAGCCAAATTAAATTTGGATTAGATAGAGTTTTTGGTCAGGGAAAATATTACCTATAAGGGCTTGTATGAAAAATCTAAAGAGGAGAATCAGAAGTTACAAATGAAAATATTACAACTTGAGACAGGGACTCCCTTAAATGAATATGCCTCATATCCCATAGGACAGAGCTTGGATGATGTTTCTGATGCTCTGTATTGGAAGTATCAAGCAGATAAGGCTACCAAATAGGTAAATAATATGTAGCCAAAGATGGATAGATTGGTTAATGACATCATTGAACACCGATTCAACACCATGCTTATACATGTCGAACATTACTGGAGGGTGTACACTGGAACCATAAAAGCATTAAGAGAGCATGAAAGGTTAAAAGCACAATTGCATGAGGTGATAAACAGTGTTGATGTGATGACACCAGAGGAGAAGGCTGAAGGGACTTCATATATAGAATATCATGTTAAATTCAAAGATATGCTAAAGCGAGATCTTAAAGAATTAGATGATGGGAGCCCTATTGGAATGCCCTCGTTTTATAAAGGAGGAGGAGTAATGTCCATGGAAGATTTGCGGAATGAACTTGTAAACATCAAGGATCGGGCTCTGTCAAGGTTGGACCGAAGCAAAGAGATGGCCCCTACCATCAACCAGATGATCTTCGAATACCTTTCACAAGGAGAAGAATTGAAGAAACAGAGTGTTAAGATCAAGACTTTTAAAGAAGATGATTATATTCATCATTTAGGAATTCTTAATCTCTTTTTACTTAAGTTTGTTAGGAATATTCAAATTAACAATTAGTATTTTCAAAAGACACATCTTTTCATAAATGACTTTCACTCTCATATATATATGAGAGAGGTTTTTGTAATATGGTAAGAAGAAATACATAGGAACAAGATAGCAATGTATGACAGCCTATAAGTTTTCTATTATACAAATTTTGATGGAATACATGCTATGATTAATCATTTTTCTTTGCGTATGTGTTGTGGATTATTTCATTTTGTTTTTGGCAATCACTTGTGATATTATCTAAAGAGATAAGGTTATTCATATTCTTCGAATGAAATTTATGTTGTATGTTATAAGGTTGAAATAAAAGTTATGCTTGTGAATTATAATTGTTCTTCGCAGTGCTTACTTGAATGGTCCCTTAAAGGTAGGGTTAAACTCATTCAAGAAACTTATGATGTAAGCATTCAATTGATCTCAAAATAAATAATAACCGACAGGTCCATAAAGGGGTGGGTTAAAAAACTATCTCACAAGTTCGCACAGTAAGTCCTAAAATATAATGACTCTGTAGCCCAAACAACGAAGAAGGCACTGGCTATTTACAAATTACACTTATCACCATATTCATCATATGTTATTTTAAAACAACAGGATTAACTACGTAGGAAACATAGACCAAATAGCTTCTACAACAACAATCTTTAACTCATCTGCTATATCTCCATCCTAGGAACTTATGCCATTCTGAGATAGGAGGAAACCAGATCAGGACACTTAATCTGCTATAAAAAGCACTGGTCATTAAAGACAACTGGTGAATAGGTATACCCGCCTAGGTTCTGCAGAGCCTGAAGTGAGAGAGTTAACAACCAAACAGGTTCACTCTATAAGTTGGCCAAGTCAATTGGAAGGTTTGATCATAGGAGTTGGCATTTCCTTAGAACCTATCTAATCTGTTGATTTGAGACACAACAAGACTCATCTTTGTAATTGATTTCTTCTTAACTTGAGAAGGGTTAATTTCCAAAGGTTTTGTAGGAGAATCAACTGTCGGTTCAGTCTCCTTTTTCTTATCTTCCTTATCCTCTGCCGGTGAATCTCTTTTCTCCTCCTCTAATGCACCAGTGGATTCACCACTTGGTACAGTATCAGTTTCTGCCAGTGGAGTATTATCCATAATATTATCTGTGACTTGTACATTATCTATATTATCTTTCCCAAACTGTACAAATGTAGTCTCTGCTGGTTTAGTTTGTACACTCTCATCAGTTTTGGGTTTAACTGTCAGTTCACTCAAAATTTGAGCTAAACTTTCCAAAATTCCTTTCCCTTTAGATTTGTCTAGAATAGTGGGAGCATTTTCTTTAGAGAATTATTCTTGAGAGGTGATAAAATTAGGATTCTTTTGGAGGAATTTGGTCTAACCATCTCGGATCTCATTTACTATCTCATTGACTCTACCCATCATTAGGCCTATTTGCCAAGTTTTGCTACTAAAGACTGTTCTATTAGCAACATCTCATTTTTTATAGAGCCACACATATTCAAAATTTTAACTTCTTTGATTTCTCTATCCCTCCTTATTGCATCTAATCTCCTTGCATCTAACTTATTGTACAATGATAAGGGAATTTCTTTCAAAATATCTACCAAAGCCTTCTTATATATGTCTAAATATAACAAGATTGCTTCTTCTTTTTCAGTTTTCTCATTATCTTCTAAATCTTCATAGAAATTTGACACATTCTTTAACATTCCATCTTTAGTTATCTCATCAATCAATTATGCATAAGTCATTGGGGGGATGATGGTAACATTACCAGATTCAATTGCTTCATCTATCAAACTCTTTTTCTTCTTTCTGGGGGTTGCAAAATTGGATGGAGTAGGTTGCCTCTTCTTTATCAGAGGCATGGGTGTAGTTGTTACCTTTCTAACTAGCTTCCTCCTTGGTTCCACCTTCTTCTCCTCTACTGGAGGCTTGTCAACTTTCTTCCTTTGTACCCTTTTAAATGCAAGAGGTTGATTATCCTCTGGATCAGATTCAAAAGTGATAGAAGAAATGAAAGTCTCAGGCCTCTTCACCTCAGGAGCACTTGCAACTGCTTGTTGATCTACCGATTTAGATCCAGAACCTAGTTCTATATATATTTTGTGCATTACATCCTGAACAAATACAGACATTTTGTCTATCTTATTTTCTCTTCTCTTCTTGTTGAAACTAGTTTTAACTTCAGAAGCCTTTTCCTTTGCAATGCCAATTTGTTCAACCTTATCATCCAAAGGAGCATCAATCAAAATTTTAGAATATAAATCCAAAATTTTATCATCTACCTCATAACCTAATTCATTTACCCATATAGTTCTTGGTTCTACTACTTCCATTAGTGTCTCATCTATTTTTACCATAAAGAAAATATCAGTGGAGTATTTCTCCATAATGTGTTTGGAAATTCTCTCCCTCAGTTTCATGTTTTCCTGAGAAGTTTTGAAGTAACCCCAAATCTTCTCATCCTTGTTACTACCAAGACCAGTGATTTATTCTTTGATCTGCATACCTACCGGTATCTCATGAGCCCAACGCTTCTTTCCCAAACCTGGTAGCTCATTCATGAAGTATAACATCAAGCAGACAATAGGATTGCCAAATTTGAAAGTTCCTTTCTTAACACCTTTGATCATGCCAAGATTTATCATTAACTCACTCCTCAACCATTCACACAAGTCATACTTCTCATTATTCTTTATCATTCGATATGCAACATGGATGCAGGAATCGGAAATAGAGTTCAATTGACTTGATTGAGTTACCTTGTAGCTGATTATCATGCTAGAAAATTTCACATCAGTGTCTTTCATGGTGCTGACCCTCATAGATCTTCCATCATGGGTTGCGCCGGTGAGCTTCTCAACTGCATTGGTGGAGATCTTCTTTCTTGGTTCATGTCCAACTTTAGGTAAGTCGGTGACTGCTTGAATAAATTCTTTGGTAATCATGTGGGGCCGGTCCAACTAGATGAATTTATTATGGACCTTTTTTAGAAAATATCTGATCACTTTATCCTTGAATTCCAGAATATACAGGATTTTGGTTAACCCTAGATCCTCAATGATTTGATATTCTAGTTTGATTGTACCAGAGCTCCCTAGTATCACAAATTGATACATCCCCTTAATGTCCTCAGTGCCTAAATCCTCCAAGGTGTAGTGAATATAGGCCCTGATATCCCCCCAATGACTTGTGCAGAATTGATTGATGAGATAACTAAAGATGGAATGTTGAAGAATGTGTCAAATTTCTATGAAGATTTAGAAGATAATGAGAAAATATAAATAGAAGAAGCAATCTTGTTATATTCAGACATATATAAGAAGGCTTTGGTAGAGATTTTGAAAGAAATTCCCTTATCATGGTACAATAAGTTAGATGCAAGGAGATTAGATGCAATAAGAAGGGACAAAGAAATCAAAGAAGTTGAACTTTGAATATGTGTGGCTCTATAAATAATGAGGAAATGAAAAGATGTATAGATGTTTCTAATCGAATAGTCTTTAGCAGCAAAACCTGGCAAATAGGCCTAATGATGGGTAGAGTCAATGAGACCTGAGATGGTTGGACCAAATTCTTCCAAAAGAATCTTGATTTTCTCACCTCTCAAGAAGAATCTTCTAAGGCAACTGCTCCCACCATTCCAAACAAATCTAAAGGGAAAGGAATTTTGGAAAGTTCAGTTCAAATTTTGACTGAACCGACAGTTAAACCCAAAATTGATGAGAGTGTATAGACTAAACTGGTAGAGACTACATTTGTACAGTCTGGGCAAGATAATATAGATAATGTATAGGTCACAGATAATATTGTGGATAATACTCCACTAGCAGTAACTAATACTGAACCAAGTAGTGAAGCCACTAGTGCATTAGAGGAGGAGAAAAGAGATTCACCGACAGATGATGAGGAAGATAAGGAAAAGGAGACTGAACCGATAGTTGATTCCCTTGAAAAACCTTTGGCAATTGACACTTCTTAAGTTGAGAAGAAATCAATTACAAAGATGAGTCCCATAGAGCTAATGATGATGGATACTCAAAAGCTAATGAAGGAGGGATCTGCAAACAAAGGAATAATAGATCAATCAATAACAATTTTACATAGATTGATTCCTAATTGTATGATTGAAAATGAAGCAAGCCCTTTTAGCAAGCTTAAGGTATTAACAAAACACATATCTAAAAACTTTCAATCATTGCAGAAAATTTCAAACAAGAAAGCACTTGAAAGATTTACTCTGGCCAAAAAGCTGCTTTTGACCAGATTATAGAAACAGAGAAGAGGAAGGTTGAAGAGAAACTTGTACTCATTGAAAATTATTGAAAACAATGTGTTAACATCTATAGGGTCTATTGTAATATAAAAATTCTTACAGCTAATGTAGATCATAGGTTAAAGGAATTACATGAAAATATAGCTAATATTACTAATTCTTTTGATGGACTAAATTCACTTACAACTTACATTGATGGACAAATTTTGACTTTTGAGAACCAAGTTTTTTCTTTTGAAAAGGAAAGAGACAAGATCATTCAGAGAGCAAGGAGTCTTAGAGGTTTGGTCAGTCCAAGATTGGATTCACTTGGTGTACATAAAAGGGAATGTATGGATATGCTTGCAAAGCCCACACCAGCAAAAGTCACTGAGAAAGAAACACTAGCACATTTACTAAGTGGACTTGTATCCATCTGAAACATTCAAAACTGGCTAGGATACCTATGTACAGTTGCTAGAGAAAGCTTACCCAAAAATTTTGAGATTGGTCAAGCTTTGGTAAAATAATCTGTAACAATTCTTTCAATTCTTTCACCAATATTTGGCATTGATGCCAAAGGGGGAGTATATGTATGTGAAAAATATGTATGTAATCCTAAGGGGAGTATAGGCAGAGTATATTGCTGACAGTGTCAATTAGCTCAAGGGGAGCATGAATCATTTTTCAGTTGAACCGGCAGAGAATCCATTTTTCACATGAGTGTTTCCATCAATGCCAAAGGGGGAGATTGTTGGCAATTGACACTCATTGGAATCATATGTTATTATTGATGGCAACACGATTCTATTGAAGTCATATACCAACATATACCAACATTTAGAGGCATACACCAGCGGATACCGGCATTGAGTATTCAGGGTCATCACCGATACCGACATCGACATCGGCATCCAACATTTCAGTGAAGCAGACATCAGTATGGATCCAAAAGGTTTTATTGTAAAATCATTTTGTAATTATTGTATTGGGCCAACATTGAATATCTTTTGTATTGTAAGCCGACATAAGGCATATTGTTTGTAAGGGTATATAAGTCAATCTGTTAGGTCATTTTGATATAGGAGAATGTATATGAAAAAGGAAGAAGAACTGTGTAATGTGAAGGATATGTATGTAGGTCATTTGTATGTGAATGTAATATCATGCTATGATATGTAGATGGTTTGTAAAGCATTACTGGGGGAAAGGAGATACCAATAGAAGGTTTAGGGTTTATGAACCGGTACAGAAAAGAGCTTTAACCGAAACTCCTATTTGGCATTGCAGATGCATTTTGTGAGTTCACCAGTACTATCTTATTTTAGAAGAAGTTTGTAGTTAGTGAGACTCTTTTGTGTTGAGCAGTGTGCTCTAGGCAGTGTGCCTTCCTGCATGTGTAGGCCCCCATGCTATGTAATATCTTTCATATGGCTAGTGAATTGATATTGTGGGTCACAAATCCCACCATGGTTTTTCCTCTTTGAGGTTTTCCACGTATAAATTCAGTGTGTTATGGTGTTCATTCATGTGGCTGGTTTATTTAGTTCATGTTATTTGTTTCTTCATTTACCGGTTTATATTTGTATGTTATATAAGGTTAACATACTATGTTACGGGCAAAACACTGATTCACCCCCCCCTCTCTCAGTGTTGTTGGGTTCATAATAATTTGGGGAACCCTCAAAAATGCGCCTGTAGAGTCTTCCTTCATATCAATTTGGGGAACTTCCTTGAAAATAGGTCTAAGCCTATCCTTGACCTCAACAATAGTGGGATTCACAATGAAAGTAGGAGCAGATGATGATCTAGATGCCATTTCAAAGAAATACTTGGATAATAGTTGTCGCTTGAAGGGTTTTGATTACTTCTCAAATAACTACTGGAAATTCTTTGGAATGACTTTACTTGCTCTTGATAGCCTATGATTCGCCTTTCCTTTGCTCTTGTTTTCTCAAGTGCTGGGTTAGTGAAAATGAGTCCATTTTCCCTTTTTATCAATGAGTAAACCCTAATTCATCACTGTCATAAATTCTTAGCAATGAGCCCTACCAGATGTCAGTTTCATAGTTTTATGAAGAGTAAACCTCCATCAATGATTAATACCACTCTCCAGATCTCTTCCAAACCTTTTTCGGGGAATATGCAAGATTTACAATGAATTTGCCAACCCCTAAGGCATATGCCTCAGTTACCAGTTGAATTTCTTGCTGTCGTAGGAATGCTCTGGTCTACCAGTGGAGTTATAGGTGCAGTTATCGATGCAATTGCATCTCCACTTGGTTCTTCAGATTTTCTAGCCCATCTCTTAGTGTGATCTTGTTGTATTTTATCTACCTTCTTTCCTTTCTCATTTTCTTTATCATTGTTAACTAGTGTAGTCTTACTTCTGCAATACTTAGAAATATGACCTATTTTTTTGCATGCATAACATGTAACATTATTCTTTTGAATTTCTTTGACATATCTGGTGTCATTCCTTGACCTACATTGATTAGCCAAATGACCAAACTTTCCACATGCATGACATTTAACATTCATTCTGCAATCTTCTGATTTATGACCATATTTATTGCAATTTGTGCATTGACTAGGAACTGGGTTGTAGTTTTGATTTACTCTATTTCTACATTGTCTAGTGATGCAGAGTACACAATAAGAAATGTACTAATGGGCCTACTTCTTGGTTTATACACCCAAAGATTGATTTCTCACTCCTAGGTGGCCCAATTGCTTCCTAGATGGAAGGACTGATCTCCTAAGTGCATTGCACACCCCACACTTCTCCCATAGGTTCTAGGGACCTTACACAACTCCAACCAAAATTGGGTTATAGGGAGACTTTCCCCAAATTTGACCAAAATATGGAAATCTGGCCTCCAATCTACAAATATTCAATTGGATGATTGGGATAGTTTATTTATATCTAATATGAGGACAATAAACCACAAATTGGGTTCTAGGACCTCCATAAGGCTAACAACCCTTATAGGGCTGGAGGATCCTAGTAGTTCTGTTTGACCGGTTTATGGGCAACAACTTGCAAAACTTCCAAAGGAATAGACAAACAAATAACTATTTTGGATACACTTTTTGGACCTACACAAGATCCTAAAGTTACAGGAATTGAGCCTACTCCAACATACCCCAACCCTTACTACATTCACAGACCTAATAGGCCTAATTAGGCTTGGTTAACAAAGTAAGTATCAAGGAATGAGCACGTAGAACCAATGTAGAACTTTGGTTAGGTTCTCCTACCTCCAAATGAATAGGATCCACTATCAAACCAGTCACCTTTCTTGTTTGGTTGACTGTACACACAATGGTTTCATCGCTTAGGCTAAATACATAAAGATATTTTGCCTAGGACTTGGTGATTGAGGCAACAAAAAAACTCCTCTAGTCCCAAGCCTTCAGAGTATTACTATACACTCCCCTAATTTGCATTTTCCAAGTGGTCGTGAGATTCCACTACAGAAAAGACAAGTTAGGGATCCATCTCTGCACTAACCCTCAAATTAAGGGTTTCTAGACTAGTCTGAATAAAATGAAGACAAAATATCTATTCTAGGCACCAAGTGAACTCCAACCATAGGAAAATAAGAAGTAATTCAATTTACTAACATTTCATGCCCAGGGTTTTTATTTGGCAATCTGTATTGGTCCGTACTACCTCAGAAAAAGAAAATTGTTTAGGAAATTCAGTGCTTCTCATTCAATTGTCCACCAAAAGTGTCATCCAAATCACTCTGACCTTCACATGAAAGTCTTCACATTATTACATAAACCATTTCAAATGAACCTAACCACATTTTTTAATGGTTATGACCATTGGAACCAAAATGCAACTTCTTAGAGCAATATTGCAAAAGTTGTTGACAACATTTTGACAACTTTGTAACTTTTGGCAATTTGCATCCTCCAAGATTCAAACATGTTTAGGATGTATTATAAAATCATTAATTTACTAAAAAAACATCAAAACACCTATTAAATCCTATTCTATGGTCCTATTGGTCTAATGAGACTCAAGGTTGTCTTAAGGTACCTTTGGGACTCTTAGCCTTACAAGATGCACCAAAAACATTATTAGGTGGATCCAAAGGATCAACACCCTGATTACACCCTTTTAACCTCTTACTACAACCTAGTGATCTTCAAGGGTCTAAGATATGTCTTGGGTTCCCTATACCATCTAGCCATATGTCCAAATTTATTACAAACAAAACATCTACCATTGAATTTGTAAGCATTAGATTGCCTTACCGGTTTCCTCTGGTCTGATGAGTTATGCATACCAGTTGTCTGATCTTCATTTGCAGTACCGAATATTTCACCTTGTACAAATCCAAGTCCTCTATAATCTTCACTCTGTCTTTGTATTTTCAATAAATCATCCAATTTTGCAGCACTAATCATGAATTTTTCTTTATACTCACTTGCAATAGTCAAATCATCTCTTAGAGTTGTTATTTGTCTTTCAAGCTCTTGTTCATTATTTCGAGAGTGTGCCAAATTAGTTCTCAATAGATTATTCTTATGAGTCAATCTATCACATTCATCAAATTTGTTCTTTAGAGATATAACAAGATTTTCTTCCTTCTTCTTTCTGTCCACGATATCTGTTGATAACCTCATAGTTGGGTCTTGCATTTCATTCTTCATGAGCATGTTTTCTTGGCTCAACTTCTGACATTGTTCCTTAAGTGCATTTTTCTCTTCATCATCCTGGTCTTCCAAAATTTCCTTTCTCTTAGCTTGAGCTGATGATAACCTTTCTTGAAAAATAAGAATGAATTCATTAGCAGAATTCAGTTCATCTTGCAGTTTCAAGTTCTTCATCCTTTCAACATCATAATCCTCAAGTGCCATCTCAAGTTGCTTCTCCATAGCCATGTTCAATGATTCAGTTTCAGGATCTTCCTCAAGTTGTTAAACTTCCTTCGAGGTACCAAGCTCTGATACCAATTGTTGGAATACAATGAGCCCAAGAACACTGAGAAGGGGGGGAGGGGGGGGGGGGGGTGAATCAGTGTTCTGCTGGTAACACAAGATTTTAACCTTTTATAACATACACATATAAACCGGTAAATGAAGAAACATATAAGATGAACCAAATAAACCAGCCACATGAATGAACGCCATAACACACTAAATTTATATGTGGAAAAACCACGGTAGCATTTGTGACCCACACTATCAATTCACTGGCCATATGAAATATATTACATTGCATGAGGGCCTGTACATGTAGGAAGGCACACTGCCTAGAGCACAATGCTCAACACAAAGGAGTCTCACTGACTACAAGCTTTTACTGAAATAAAATAGTACTGGTGAACTCACAAAATGCATCTACAATGCCAAAAAAGAGTTCTAGTTAAAGCTCTATTATGTACCAGTTCATAAACCCTGAACCTTCTACCGGTATCTCCTTTCCTCCAAGAATGCTTTACAAACCATCTACAAATCATAACATGATATTACATTTGCATACAAAATGACCTACATACATATCCTTCATATCACATAGTTCTGCTACCAGGTCATATATATTATCTTGTATCAAAAGACCTAACAGACTGACTTACATACCCTTACAAACAATATGCCTTATGTCGACTTACAATACAAAAGATATTCAATGTCAACCCAATACAATAATTACAAAATGATTTTATAATAAAACCTTTCGGATCTAGACTAATGTTGGATTCACTGAAATGTTGGATGTTGGTGTCAATGATGACCCTGCATACTCAATGCTAGTATCCGTCGGTGTATGCCTCCAAATTCTAGTATATGCTGGTATATGCCTTCAATAGAATCTTGTTTCCATCAATGACAACATATGATTCCAATGAGTGTCAATTGCCAACACTATATCTTATACGGGAGGTGTCATTCCTAAAACCAGACTACATCTCAATCTTATCACTCTAATCAATCTTATCAATTCAATCAAAATCTATCAATCATCACATTAAAAATCGCATCACCATGATCAAATAACTCACACTTTCATCAATCAACATTATAGATATCAAATCATTTCTAATCGGGAAATCAATTTCGCAACGATCCAACCACTTTAAAGGTCCATTATCTCAATTGATCTCCCAAGGGGGTATCATCATACCACAATTTATCAATTAAGGTATGGGGCATCTGATCAAACCAATATCATCATGATATTATTCTTTGAATCAACATGTCATCACACCTCACTTCAAAGAGGGACAAAATGTATACACCTAAAAATGGTCTGAAGATAATTAATTAAATAAGCAATTATTTAATTAATCCCCCTTCCCAATTTAATTGAACTCATTAGCAATTTGATTAATTCCCTCATTCATATACTTATTAATAAATCTAAGGATTTATTTAATAAGTTCATTTCAATAGTCCCCTTTGATTAATTAATCCAAATTAATTAATCGGGCCCCCATTTAATTAATTTATTCTAATCCCCTAATTAATTAAAACAAATCAATTTATGAGTTGTTGAAATTTAATTAACCTTTTCCTATTATTTGAATTTTTAAATTCAAATTACCCACATGCTTCCTAACTTCTAACCACCTAACCCATTCCACCTAACTCTAGGTTTAACTAACCCTATCCAATCTTACACATCCTAACCTCCTTATCCTAACCTCCTATGGTGTGGATATTCTCCCCTTGAGACACATGGCACTTAGGCCACATGTCTCATATCTTGGACACTTTCCCTCTTATGAGCAAGGCTCCTTGACACTTGTCACCATAGAGATGACAAGTGTCCCTCCCTCCAACTTCTTCTCCAACCTCCTCCAATTTCACCCTTGATATCTTCAGAATAAATATTGACCATGGATTCCTACCACCTCACCCCTAGCCTTGGAAATCCTATAAATATCCCCCATTTTAGAGTACAAAGGATCCCATCTCATTTTCATCTTATGTATTGTTATTATAGGCACATCCCATCTCATTTCATTTTAGGCATTGTTATTATAGGCATATCCATTTTAGCATATCATTTAAGCATTGTTATTATAGGCAATTGTATCTTATATCTAGCTTAATTTGATAATTTTCTAGCATAATTGTTGAATCGTGTAGCTTAATAAATCTCTATTATAGCTTAATTGCATCATCATCATAGCTTAATCATGCATATCATTAGCTTAATTAGCCTCTTGGATCAATCTAGCATAATCAATCTCATCTAGCTTGCATATCATATCATTTTAAATCGTCCGTCTAGGTGTAGTCAAGTCATTGGGATTTCTTATCTAGATCTAAGAGAAAATCCACACTCGCATCTCTTAGGAGGTGATAGGTTGCTTTGTCATGGTTTATCTTTCATTTTCTTTTAATTTGCTAACCATGCTTGTAATTATCTATTAAGTGTTTGTGTTGCAGCTGCAGGTACCCTACTTCACACACACGACACTAAGAAAGTTGCAGAGTGAGTTAACAGGTGAACCAGTGAGAGGGTCTAACCGGTAGAGATAGAGTAACCAGTAAACTATTGTAGGTCTAATAGTTAAGCTAACTGGTGAGGTGTGATTGGTCAAGAAGGCATCCAAGAGTGATATAGTTTGGTCTGAGGCTGAGGGAGATAGAAGAGAGGCTAGGAGTAACCATTGAGTGATTAGAGAGAGTAATCTAATAACCGGCAATGTGAGAACTAGTGAAGAAGAGAAGGTTGTTAACTGACATAAATCTATTGATCAGGTGTTGTAGAACTCATTTGCAACTAGGTGCTATAACTGTATCAAAATTGTATTTTATTATACATCACCGAGTTGGAGCTTGGTGGAGGGGTTGGTACTCCTTGGGTTGGTGCCCTAAATCATTGTAATCCATTATTTCACTTATGAGGCTAGATTAGAGTAGTAGACTCCAACAACATTTCTCACCGAGGTTTTTCCCATATTAGGTTTTCCTCGTACATCTAGTGTTGTGGGTTGTATTTATGTGTTTGCCTCTTTTGATATCCACATTTTTCTTACTGGTATTGATTCACCCCCCTCTCGGTGGTACATTATGTTCAACAGAAGATGTGAGGAGACAAAAAGAAACCTTGGGTGAAAAGGACTTTGACTGGGGGAAAAAAGAAGCTAACTCCCCAAAAGGGGCAGGGTAGACTTAAAAAGTACTTTTCTTGGTGACTTATGGGAAAATCTTGTCTGCAAAATTATGATACCCAAAAATACTGGTTTGCCAACCAATTTTAAAGCTCTGGCTTCAAAATCTTATTAAAAAGATGTTGCAGGGGAGATCAATCTTCTGCAGATGTGATGGGTTGAGCCTTGAGAGCTTGAAAAGTCTAATCTAACTCACTGACACTATTGAAAGGGATTTCTTTAGGTTCCTTGTGAGAAAACTAAAGTGCATCAACAAGCTTGGCCAAAGGATGGAAAAATGCCTCGAACTCATCTGCCTCGAGAGGATTACTTAAAGCTTGGAGATAACAAAAGTCCTGGTGCTTCTAAAAAATCAAGCTAGAGAGTTGCTCTGCATTTAGAACTGAACTATCAGGAAAGAAAGGAGAGGGTAGGCTGAACTTGATGAAAATTTCAAGGCTCTCTACAACTTGGGCTATAGAGATTCTTAGAATGGATAGAGTGGAAGCACCCTACTTGGCTATCTTGTCATAATTGATGAAAAGGTTGACATTTTGAACCAGTTCCTTAAAATATATGATCCCAATTGTATTTAGCTCATGGGAAGGGGTGTTGTAAATCTAGCTAACCAACTTCTAGGCCTTAGAGGTTCTAGGTGATGTCTCCTGATTACCTTTCTCAATGGAAAGCTTCTCCTTAGCAGGCACACTTTGGGAAAGTGCTAAGAACCTTAAAGTTGGTTCCATGAGAAGGACAAATTTCTTTATCTTTCCCAATATGCACCATGAATCTCCCTCATTAAATGAGTGACATATGCAAGAGGAGTAGTTTGTAGAGTCGGTGGCTTTGAGAGAAGTTGCACCTCATACTCCTTAGCTTCCAATCTCTCATGCAATTCCTTCAAACGTCTAGCTTTCTTTGAAACTTGGTGTTGTAACATTATGATTTGAGTCTTCTTTGTTAGGATAACCGATGAACAATTGAGGGGGGGAGGGGTGAATCAGTTGTTAAGAGATTATATTAATCAAACCACTTAATAACCTTTAACCAGAGCACATAAACATTGAATACCGAAATAGGAGAAACGGATATCGGTAAGCAAGAAAACTTAAGAATGAAACAGAGAAGTAGCACAATGCAACCATACCACATAACACCATGATTTATATGTGGAAAACCCAGTAAAGGGAAAAACCATGGGGGAAGCCTACCCACAATCAGATGATACTTTTGCAAAAAAGTATGTGATACAATGAGGGGCCTGCACATGCAAGAAAGCACACTTGCCTAGAGCATACTGCTCATTACAAAAGAGTTTCACTGACTACAAAAAGGTTATAACCACCTCAAGATAAATGGACAACAATCCAAAATAATGAACTGCCAGAGATAGCATCTACCATGCCTGATTACAGTCTCAGTTAAGCTTAATACCAGAGGACTTTGACCTCTTCCTTAAACCCAATTCGATCATCTATGATCGACCAAATCTCCTTCACATATGATATTGCATTCCATGACCACAACACACAATTTACAATGAGATCTTACATCAATTTATACAAACCCTAAGGCCTAAACCAATTAAGTCGACCACCTAAAAGATATTACAATAAGATCATTACATACATCCATATTACAATGATATGCCATGTCAGCTTTAGACCAAAACAACAATAACCAATCCATAAATAATCTTGGTAATGTGTAGAGAACATGTTAACATGATACTGGTCCATAATCTAGATAGGTACCGGACCTAATCTGGGTCCACCATGCCAAAGCGATGTCTTCAATTAGTTGAAGTATGATCAAGGATCACCTTCTGCATCCTGAAATCCATCTATAAGCCACACCAACACCACTTAGCATTCTCTCAAGGTTTCTCAGTGAAAGCTCTATCGGTTAAACCTTAAACCCATACTGGTAACACAAGATTTTCTATCAGTAACCAAAACCTATATGCTGGTAACCAACCATAATAGCTAGTGTTGACATCAATGACAAACATCAATTCAAAAAATAATCAATTCATCCATATTGCCAACAATCTCCCCCTTTGGCATTGATGGTAACAATAGATGTGAAAAACATCTAAGTACCAAGAAATGCCAAACAAGTCTCCCCTTGTGGAAGACAACTAACAATCTCCTGTATATAGCTTTGAATATCAATAAATCTCCCCCTGTGAATAATATCTCTATAAAGTTCTGATTTTATTTTTCACATCACTATCTCTCCCCCTTTAACATCAATACCAGAAATCTGACAAAAATATCAAAGCAAGAATATAAGCCTCTGAATCTCAAAGCTGACTACTCCCCCTGAGTAGTAGCACCACTCATTAGTGCTAGAATGAATAGTCTCTGAAAATGCATGTCGGACTGATGCCAGACCACATCAATCAAGTCTCTGTCAGAGGGGCAGAAACCCCTAGTCTATCTCTCAAATACTCAAATGATTCCTTAGACAACGGTTTAGTGAATATATCTACAATCTACTCTTTAGTGTTCACATAAACCAATTTGACTTCCTTTTCTTCTACCTTGTCCTTCAAAAAGTTATATTTTATTGATATGTACTTAGTCTTAGAGTGAAATACCAGATTCTTAGACATGTCAATAGCCACAGAGTTATCACAATAGATAACCATCAGTTCACTACAATTTACCTTAATATCCTTCAACATTTTCTTCATCAACAAGAATTGAGTGCAATTAGTTATTGTTGCAACATATTCAGCTTCTGCAGTAGATAAAGAAATGCATGATTATTTTTTTTCTGATCCATGAAACCAACTTCTTTCCAAGAAAGAAAGCTCCACTAGAAGTTCTCTTCCTATCATTAGTATCTCCTAACCAATCTAAATCTGTATATGCACATAAAGTAGAGTTATCATCTCTAGAATACCACAAACCATATTATGTTGTTCCTTACAAATACCAAAATACCCTCTTTACTGCACATTCATGATTTTCTTTAGGATTACTTTGATATCTTGAAACAATACTTACTGCATTCATAATATCTAGTCTAGTCTGAGTTAGATATAACAAGCCACCAATCATAGACTTATACCTTATCGGATTTACTGGTGTAGATGTATGTTTGATAGATAATTTCTCACTTGTCACCATAGGAGTACTTACCAGTTTGGAATTATCTATACCAAACTTCTTCAACAATTCCCTTAGATACTTAGTTTGACAAATAAAGATGCCTTTGTCATTTTGAGTAATCTACAAACCTAAGAAAAATATCATCTCACCAATCATGGACATTTCTAATTCATTCTTCATATTATTAGAGAATTCCATGCACAATTTATCTTCTCCTCCAAAATGATATCATTAAAAAATACTTCAATAATCAAAATATCATCATCACTGATCTTATAATATAAATTACTATCAGTGCTACCTTTAGCAAAACCAAGCTTCAAAAGATATTTATTTAACCTTGCATACCAAGCTCTAGGAGCTTGTTTCAATCCATATAAAGCTTTCTTCAATCTAAAAACCACATCTTTATCATCTATCAGTGAAAATCCATCAAGCTACTCAATCTATACCTCTTCCTCAAGTTCACCATTCAAAAATGCATATTTAACATCCATTTGATAGACCTTATAGTTCTTATAATTTGCATAGGCAAGAAATAGTCTAATAGCTTCAATTCTAGCTACAGGTGCAAATGTCTCACCATAATCAATTCCTTCCATTTGAGAATATCCTTTACAAACCAATATAGCCTTGTTTCTTACAACTTGACCATCCTCATTCAGTTTATTCCTAAAAACCCATTTAGTTCCAATAACATTCTTATTTTTAGGACAAGGAACTAAAGTCCAAGTCTCATTCTTCTCTATTTGATCTAATTCATCTTCCATAGCCTTTAATCAAAGTATATCTTTACAAGCTTCAATAAAAGATGTCGGTTTAATTTGATAAATAAGACATACCTCTTCATTTGCCAGTCATCTTCTTGTCATGACTCCCTTGTTCCTATCTCCAATGATTTGATCTTTAGAATGATTTAACCTTACATACCTTGGTGTCTTCTGAACTTCAGGTTCACTATTCTGATCATTAGCCACAATTTAATTTTCTAATTGTACTGGTGTACATGTCTTAGTATCATGTACCAGTTTAGGCATTGTCAGTTTAGTTATGATCATTCCCACTGTCGGTTCCCTGTCATAGGATATAGATTAATTTTTTTATTGCTCATCCACTTTCACATTTGCACTCTCCACAATTTTCTGCAATCTTTTGTTATAACATCTATATGATTTTCTTTGAATTGAATATCCAAGAAATATTCCTTCATCACATCTAGGATCAAACTTCCCAATTGAATCATCCCTTTTGATATAATATTTACTTTCAAAAATTCAAAAATATTTAACAGTAGGTATATGTCCAAACAATAATTCATAAGGGGTCTTACCGGTTTCACCTTTGATGTGAACTCTATTGAATGAGTAGATGGTTGTACTCACTGCTTCTTTCTAGTAGAGGTGACGCAACTTGGCTTCCATCATCATAGTTCTTGCTGCATCAAAAATGGTTATGTTCTTCCTTTCCACTACTCCATTCTACTGAGGAGTCTGAGGTGTAGATAACTATCTCCTAATTCCATTTGTCTCACAATAATTGTTAAATTCATGAGAAGTGGACTCACTGCCTTGATATGATCTTAGACATTTGATTTTCAATCCAGTTTCTATTTCTACCTTTTCTTTAAAGATCTTGAATTTCTCAAAGGCTTCAGACTTCTCCCTAAGAAAAGTCACCCACATCATTCTAGAATAGTCATCAATTATCAGCATGAAATACCTATCACCTTGAAAGCTTCTAGTCCTTGTTGGACCACTTAAGTCAGTGTGAATCAAATAAAGTACATCATTAGATTTATCATGTATGCTCTTAAAACAAGTTCTAACTTTCTTTCCCAATTGACATTCCTTACATACTGGACTATGAGGCTTCATAATCTTAGGTATATCTCTAACTGCCTTTCTTGAACTGATCTTGATAATACAATCAAAATTAACATGACACAACCTTTTATGCCATAACCAAGTCTCATCAATATGAGCAATCAAACATGTCTTATTACCAGTATTCAAGTGAAAGATATTACCTCTAGTTTGAGTACTGGTTGCAATCTCCAAACTAGTTTTGTTAATGATTTTGCATTTTCTATCTTTAAACTAAAGTTGGAAACCCTTGTCCACCAATTGACCAACACTTAAAATATTATGCTTTAAACCTTCTACATAATAGACATTATTAGTATTATGTTTGCCATCCAGAGAAATAATACCTCTACCTTTGATCATACATGCTTTGTCATCTCCAAATCTGACTTGACCGCCATTGTATTCTTGTAGGGGTATAAATTTTCTTTTATCTCTAGTCATATGATGTGAGCATCCACTATCAATTACCCATTCATCCATGTCTTCAACTTTTGCTGCCAGGGCCTTTTCTTCATTCATGATAGCCAGTTCCGGTTCATCTTCCTTTAAAGCATAGAACACCCATTCCTTTCCATTGCTGGATCCACCAGCAGAGTCTTCTGTCGGTTCATCCTCAGAGTCGTCACTTACTCCTTCCTCATCCACTATGTAACATTGTTTACTTTTCTTGAATCTATATCTATTATGATAATCTTAAATGATTTCTTAACTCTCTCTTCAAATCTTGCATTCCTTTCAGGACATCTAGATGCAAAATGACCAATCTTATTACATGTAAAACATTTAAAGGTGCTTTTCCTTCATACTTACTTCTAGCCGGTCCTTTAGGTACTTTTCTAGCAAATAAGGATTCAAGTTGCTCAAATTCTTCATCCTCTTTCCTCGTATCTTCCAATTATTTTGCATATAAGGCTTTCCAATCACTTTTGTCAGTAGATGATGATGCATGAAAATCAGGTTCAAACTTTGCAGCTCTAGAAGGTCCAAATTCTTCAAGCTCAAAAGCAGATAATTTCCCAATCAAAATGTCTCTGTTAACTGAAGTTTTTGCCATTGTTCTCAGCTCATTAATTGCAGTTGCCTTCATCTTGTAAGATGGTGGAAGGGCTCTCAAGACTTTGGAAACTATTTTATCTTCACTCAGAGATCCTCCACAACATTGAATTCCCATAACAATCTCCTATACTCTTTCCATAAATGTAGCAATTCTTTCATTATGTTCCATCTTCAAGTTTTCATATCTTACTTGGTAACCATCAAGTTTAGCAATTTTGACAGTAGGATCACCTTGATTAAGAGTTTGAAATTTATCCCACATAACCTTTGCCAATGATTTATCAATTAGTCCCATGATTTGTTGATCAATAAGTGTACACAAGAGGGCTTCTCTAGCTCGACAATCATTTTCAATATTCTTGTCCAGATCTGCAGGAGCAGGATTGCCAGATGTCAGATCATATGGTGTATATCCTTTCTCAGTGATCTCCCAAATATATTTTCCAAGACATCTAAGATGAGTCTCCATTCATATTTTCTATATCCCATAATTTGTTCCATCAAGCTTAGGGATTTCTCTTCTAAAAATAGTTGCCAATTGATTTGAAGTATTATTTGTCATAGGATCTACCTCAAGCGGTAAGCTTCTGCAAAAGAGGACCTAGGCTTTGATACCAATTGTTAGGATAACCGGTGAACAATTGTGAGGGGGGGGGGGGGGGGTGAATCAGTTGTTAACACGTTATATTAATCAAACCACTTAATAACCTTTAACCAGAGCACATAAACATTGAATACCAAAATAGTAGAAACAAATATCGATAAACAATAAAACTTAAGAATGAAACAAAGAATTAAAAAAATGCAACCATACAACATAACACCATGATTTGTATGTGGAAAACACAATAAAGGGAAAAACCACGGTGGGAAGCCTACCCATAGTCAGATGATACATCTACAGAAAGTATGTGATACTATGAGGGACTTGCATGTGTAGGAAGGCACACTACCTAGAGCGTACTGCTCATTACAAAAGAGTCTCACTAACTACAAAGAGGTTACAACCACCTAAAGATAAATGGACAACAATCCAGAATAATAATTTGCCAGAGATAACATCTACCATGCCTGATTACAGTCCCGGTTAAGCTCAATATTGGAGGCCTTTGACCTCTTCCTTAAATCCAACTCGATCATCTATGATCAACCAAATCTCCTTGACATATGATATTGCATTCCAAAACCATGACACACAATTTACAGTGAGATCTTACATGAATTTATACAAACCCTAAGGCCTAAACCAATTAGGTCGGCCACCTAAAAGATATTACAATAAGATCATTACATACATCCATATTACAATGATATGCCATGTTGGCTTTAGACCAAAACAATAATAACCAATCCATAAATCATCCCGGTAATGTGTAGAGAACACGTTAACATGATATTGGTCCATAACCTAGATAGGTACCAAACCTAATATGGGTCCACCACGCCAAAGAGATGTCTTCAATCGATTGAGGCACAATCAAGGATCACCTTCTACATCCTGAAATCCATCTAGAAGCTGCACCAACACCACTTAGCATTCTGTTAAGGTTTCTCAGTGAAAGCTCTGTTAGTTAAACCTTAAACCCATACTGGTAACCAACCATAATAGCTAGTGTTGACATCAATGAAAAAACATCAATGCAACACATAATCAATTCATCCATATTGCCAACATTATTATCTTGTGCTTCCTCTTGAATTTGCTTTCTTTCCACCCGTTGCTTCAACATGGCCACTTGAGAATCACGGAGCTTGGGAGTGGATTGAGGCTACAAATTATGGAAACCTTGCAACACCTTATCTTTTTCTACTTTCTCCTCTGCCAGAAGGCTTTGAGTGCTGGCCAATTCCTAATGTTCTTTCTCTCTTTTTGCAATGGCTTCTTGCAACTGAGTTTGAATTTGGACCATATCAAAGGAGGAAGATTGGATGTGCAATAATTCACACATCTTATCAGGTAATTGATCGAAAGTTACTTTCTTGGCCTTTTTCTCTACACGCAACATGCCCTCTAATTACTTTAATGCCTTTTGAAGTTTATATTTCTCATCCTTTTCTTGTTGCATTAAGGACTACAACTGGGTTACTTCAGCTTCTCTGGCTTTCCCCTCCCTCATGAGTTGTTTATTTATAGCTTTTATCCTTTCTAGCTCAATCATGAACTTTTCCAAGTGAGTAATTCGAAGAGACTACCTTATTTGACTCCTCCATGATCTCTATTTTGTCTTGTGGGCAAGCTCTGCTCAAGTTGATGCCAATGGCATGCATGGAATAGTCTTTAGGCTGCATCTAATTGTTAGGATTGATGATATTTGGCATCATGGACCCAAATACTAAATTTTGGTGATCCTTCCTGAAAATGGTCTATATGCAGAGCTTTGCTAGCTTTTGGGAGTCTTTTTATTTCCTTTTCTAGATCTTGTGAGCTCGGTTAAGTCTGCTAGTATCTGCATACTGATGGAATTATGAAGGAATAGAGATCATTTCCCCACAAAAGGAGCTTTGGGAGGTGGGGTGAAAGGAATTAGAGCCACACTTGTTTGCAAATGGGTTGGAGTTGTCAAGGAGAGTGCAGCTGGGGAAAAATGAGGGATCCCTAGGAAGACGTCAAAAGGTGTGGAGAATAGAGACCCAATACTAGACAAGGCAGTGGGGGTGTGACCAACAAAATTGAGGAAATGCAAAGAAAAGGATGACTTGAATGATTGGATTAGGGTTTGGGCAAAGTGGTTTGCGCTAATAATGGTGCCAAAGTGACAATATCAGCCAGGGAGAACAGAAACAAGCTAGTTGAGGTAGCACTTGATTGGGTTTGCAAGGGTGATGCAGACAATATTAGTACCTCAGGATCACTTGCCATAGGAGTTGAGCTAACTGTGGGTGACACCAGCACTGAAACAAGAGAATGAGAGGAGAGAAAAGAGGCAAAAAATTATACCTATGTCAAAGAGATTGATGAAACAAGTTGAGATTGTGCCAACACAGGGATTTGAGCTTGTACATTCCCAGAGGCCTCAGAAGTGGATTTTTGCTTCTTTTGAATAGCTGCAGCTTCTTTTTGAGAGTTCGACTGCTTTTGGTCTTGGCTCGATCACTTCCTTGAAACCTGAGATCTAGGCCTACTAACGAGTTTCGTTATAGAATGAAAAGTCATTCCCGAAGATTGAGAACTCACCTCTACTATAGAATCTGGAACTACAATCTTAATTTCCTTCACATTTCCTCTGGGGGCTTTGACTATTTTTGTAACAACCCCTTCATCAGTTGCACTTAGAGGGGCCTCAAATCCCTCATCAGAATCAGCATTGTATCTTTGCCATTCTTCACCAAAAGTCTCATCACTAGGGAGGTTTCTCAAACCTACTCTAAGATCTTTGACCTCTTGCCTATATCTCCAAAAGGCTTTCCTTTTTTCCTCTAACTAGCCTTCCTCTTTCACTTTCTTGCTTAGAGGTATTGACAATTTCTTAGTCGGGTCTTATCTTTCCTTCACTTCATAGAAAGACAACCACACTGGTCTATCTTCTTTGGGAATAAGGTGCAAATTCACATGCACTACTTCGTTATCTTCTTGTGGTCTTCTTCATGATTCCCAATTAGGGCCATGCGGGATGTGTCTTATAGGACTCTTCCTTGATGGAAGACATTCATCTAGGTCATAGCTCCATTTATCATCAATGATCACCAAGCCTAGCTGAGCCAACTTATATGTGAGTACGCCTTCCGCTTGAAGTCTTTTGATGATAATAATGGGCCCAATTATCATGTTATCTTTGAAAATGATAGTCCCATGTTTACCTGAGCCTATTTTATTTTCAATGACGACCAGCTGCCTAAACATTTCTAGGGCCAAAGTGTAGTCTGGAACCATTTACGGGAGGAAAAAAGGTTCCTCAGTGAACCCATGGGTCCTAATGAAAGAAAAGTTTGACCCGAGATACCAATCACAGGGAAGATGGTTGGATGCCATCCAAGCAAGCGTCTCTTGTGGAAAATGAGTGAATGAATCTGTATCCTCTCGGAGCAAATCCTGCATCATGGGAGCCAAAAAGGCATCTAAAAATGAATAGGTGTCATATGTGGTGGACAACAGGTGGGTCCACACTGTTACCGGATTTCTTCTACCTTTCTGATCAAACATTGCAAGCTCCATATATTCCTTAAAGAAATCAGGATTTTGATGCAAAAACATGTGGACCAAGAAGGAGGTGTACCTAAACCTATGATGATTCTTGAATTCCTTTAGCTGTTTGACCATCTCGTGCACTTGGACATCTACAAAGTCAAAATAGAAAGGCTCCTTCTACTTGTGTAACTTGAAAAGGAAACCTATTTGAAATGGGTAAACATTTTGATCATTGTCCATACCAAAATATAGGCCAACATGGACACAACATATTTTACATCATGCGGTTTGAGTGCACCATAGGTTAAGGGTAAATTTGGGAGTTCGGTGTTCTTTGAACTAGTATTGGTCAAGTCATTGCAGAAACTAAGAGTAGTATTTTTGTCATCCCAATAAATTTCTAGGGCTTTCTTCTTGAAACTAGTAGTGTGGCTATCAATTTGAAGAATACATAGCATGTCCTTGATATCTTCTACACTAATAACTACCTTTAGGGATTTCCCTTCATTCCTAGGCGGATGTAATGTAAACTTCTTTGCCCACTCATTTATGAAATCAGGGCATGGGTGGACCAAGGGAACCATATACTAAGGAAGACCAAAATGAAATAATTGGGAAGTGGGCCTACCTGAGCCAACTTTCTTCCATCTCTGATATGTAGCTTCTCAAAGACCTTTTGGCTGAACGTGAAGGTCCGGATCAAAAACATTCTCTAGCTTGTCTCCAACTATAACAGGGTCTCTAGTTGTAAATTGAGTGCCTTTGTCCTTAGGTATTGTAAAGGGATGGTCAATCTTTGGTAGTATAGCTCGGGATGCAAAATATGCATCTTTAAAAATGTCTACATACTGGTCATTAAAAGAAGTACCAGTGGTTGAAGCAGACAATGTCATTATCCTTCAAAGGCTTTGCACTTAGAAACAGGAGGAAATATTTTTTTGTTTCACCCTATAACTACTGCATGCAAGGTTCAATCTCTAGAAAAAAAAACTTATTCAAAAAGAATAGAGCCCTTGAAAATTGTGTCATGTGGTACATTAATTGGGAGTTAACTCAATGAAACAACCAACTTGCACATACATGCAAAGTTATTTTGCATACTGTGCACCCTATTGCCAGCTCACTAAAGAGTGAGGCAGTTATGCTCCTTACTGTCATCATTTTGAAAGCATTGCGCTGGCTTGTACTAACTTTCTTCCTTGGGAAAATTTTCGCTTTATGGCACATTTATGAAAAATATGTCGAGCATATTGATGCGAGAAAGACCTAAGATCTGCCGCAAGACAAAATATTATGGACGGATGTGTGGCGATTGCTCATGGTCTACACTTCCCCCAAAAGACTACATAGGAGGGATTATTAAGGCTGATCTCTGCAAGGATAAAACCTCATTAATGCCAACTTGCACTAAGGATAGCGTAATTGCTTTTTCTTTCATCATGATTTTCTTATAAATACTGCCCTCTAAAGCAATTTTGAGCATACTGGCAATTTGGTTTTAGTCTCTAAAAGATAGGAAAATAGTCATCTTAGGACTTAGAGAAATGGATACTCCAATTATGTTGGTGGGAATGGGCAACTAGATTACTTTTCTTGGTAACATTTACGACCATCGCCTGCAAAGGATGATGACCTATAACAATCCCATAGTATTAGCTGCTATTAAATGGGTCTTGGGGGAGGATTTCTTTGGTTCTGAAAAACCGCTACCGTGTGAATACGGACATTATTTCTCACTTTGTGGTCTCTTTGCTTGACCTTGCACTGCCCAAACATCTCATCCTACACCTCACTCATCTCATTTTCCTTAGAAAATACCTAGGTGGATTGGAGGAGGTAGTGTTCTATGCAAACCCTATTTATGGAATCCCATCAGCCTCAGACCTGAGGCTTTATATAGACAAAGGTGAGGTGGTTACTTGGATTCATTTGCTTTCTATTTTTAAAACAATATCAATCACAACATACTAATTCCATGCACGGCTAGCAGCAGACTTCTTGCTAAGGGTTCATATGCTGATCGAAGTGAGCAGGGTGACATGGTACTCCAACTTCTGGGATTACATTTTCTCAAGGGTCCTTACTTCTGACAATCCTCTTGTCCTCTGCATGTGTTGCACTATTCTGACTTTGATTCAGACCCAAACTTCTGCCCTAGAGATGAGTATGGTGAAGATAATGGTGATGCCTTTGTCAATGAGCATGAGCTTGATTCTGAAGAAGAGGACTAGACCAACCCCTTCTTTGCAACACATCCTCTATGATATACTCTTTTTTGTATTTTTCTATGATTATATTAAGGCCCGAGAGTCTTTTTTGTATTGTACATATGTAAAGAAACTAATATATAATATAAAGATAGCTTTTCTTTTACTTAATCATGGCTTCTTTGAATGAAAAATGCTTGTTATTTCTTTCCTTTCTCTTTTGGTTGGTTCAAAAATAACTTAAAAGGCCTAAAACAACTGGCAAGGATAGGAAAAATATTTACAATATTTACACACGAGGAACAAAAAAACTTAATAAAAGGCCTTGAGGTGGACCCCATTAATCGAGATCGCTAACAAATCACCTTGCTGGTCCTCTAAAACAAAAGCATTTAAACCTCTGCATTCAACGACATGGAAAGGACCTTCCCACAGACTGTCAAATTTTGCATGATGACCTAGTTTTATGCTTCGCTCATTCTACTTTAGGACAAGGTCTCCTAGCTTAAAGCCAGGGTCTGAGCTTTTCTTATCAAACCACCTTTTGATAGTCTGTTGGGGGTTTTGAAGTGACTCAAAAGCCACCTCCCTTTCCTCTTGAAGCTCCATGAGCTCATCCAACCTTACTTCCATTGGCTCATTTTACTCAAGTTCAGAAGATTTCAGAAGTTGGAGCATTGGAATTTCTGAAGATATTGGAAAATGTGCTTCTTTCCCATATACGAGCCTATATCAAGAGTTTTCAAGTGTTGGATTATTTGGGGAGATTATTAGATTTAGTTGATCATTGCTACTGCTAGGATATGTTGTTGTCATTGATGTCAACATATCTTGTGATTTATTTTGATGTTGATCGATGAAGATTTGAGAAGTGGTGTTGGTGCAGGTGTTGGTGATGATTCTAATGTATTTGCTTGTGTTTCCTAGTCATATCCTATTTGTTTTGGCAATCTGCATTGATCGTTGTGCGAGTTTTGGTGATTCTTATGAACTTGTGTTGATTTTCATGTTATGTGGTATTTTTGGTGGTGTATCATGTTGCGGTTGAACTCGGTCTGATTTCTGATGGATGTGATCATTTGGGAATTTGAATTAGGTCCATGCTATATAATGTAAATCATTATATTGGTCTAGTGGTTGATCTTTGTATCATTCAATGTAATTTTTGTAATTATAAGTTGAGGGTTGAGGGTTTAGTTGACCTTGTTATCAAGGTTGATGATTTGTATATATAGGTGAGATATTCATGTAATTTAGGTCTCTGCATTGTGTTTGCATTATTAAAGAGATGTGAATGTGCAAACAAGAGATTTCTCCTTCAGTGTTGAGTTTGTGGTGAGATTGGTGTTGTAGAGAAGACATATGTGCTTAACTGAAACTATAATCAAGCATTTGGAGATGTTATTCTTTCAGTTCATTTCTTCTAGATTGTAGTCCAATTCATATTGTAAGTCAGTGAGACTTCCTTGAGGGTTGTAGCCTTTTGGGCATATATCTTTTGAGTGAGCTCTAGACAGTGTGCCTGAATGGATGTGTATTCCCCATTGTAATATTTCTGCATACTACTATAGAGTATCATATTATTATGGGTAGGTTCCCACCATGGTTTTTCCCGTAACCGGGTTTTGCACATCAAAAATCTTGGTGTTGTATGTTGTGCTATTAATTTTCTTATCTTTTCATTGTTGTAGTTTATCAGTTTATGATTTGGAGTTTAATTTTTTCACATCTGGTGAACATTGATTCACCCCCCCCTCTCAATCTTCCTTCTTGATTGTTGCTAACAATTGTTATCAGAGCTAGATCCTCCAGTATAATCTTAATCGCTTGAGGAGATCTAGGATGGAAGCTCAAGGTATTCTTTCCAAGAAGGACAAACTGAGGTTTGATAGAAGTAACTATACTATATGGAAGAGCTAGATGGAGGTGCACTTGAAATGCCTTGGAGAGGATTACTATAAGATTACTAAGAATGTCTATGTTGTTCCTTTAAATGGACTGTGATATTTTTCCAAGATCTAGAGGCAATGGAAAGCACAAATAGAGAGACAAAATATAGGACAAGAATAAACTGTATTCTCATCAATAGATAAAAAATGATTGTTGTTACATACAATGAATATGAGCCTGCTTATATAGGCAAGGCTATATGGATATTTGAGCACACAAACATGACATGTGGCTCAATAAGAAACAAGGGTAGGTAGGAAATAGGTGTGGTAGGTAGGAGAAACAATAAAATATTCTACATAAGGTGGATCACCTACCAAAGGTGTAATTATCACTCCACAATAAGTGGATATGATAAAGTACTAACAAGATAACACCATAAAAGGTGGAAATTCTCCTACACACACTATTCCAATGTGGTACAAACACCCAAGTGTCTCATAACCAAACTACTATGAAATGAATTTCCTAAGTAAACTTAAGTAAGGTGTACCAATATCGATGATGAATAATTATTTACACCAACACCCACCCTTAAGTGCAACTTAGGGGAATGCACTTAAGTCTACAATGCAACTAAGTAATGCAAGATGGGTCCCGGATACTAGGCCATATTAGGTACCCATGTACAAATGCAAATGCATGAAAACCAATGCAATGAAATATCTCACAAAGCAGGGAAAGAGAGAAAAACCCAATGGAGAAAAACCCTCCCCCAAAAGAGAGATGAAAGCTATACAAGAAAAATTTCATAGAAGTATGTGAGGAACAAAACCCCATGTGAGGAAAATGTCCCCCCATATGAGAGAAGAAGAGAATCTAGGAAGCCCCCCCTCAATGTAGAATCTGTACCAATGATAGAAGCTCAATGATGTATGAAGAAACTGCTCCATGAATGTCACACAACATTCCTCCCCTTAGGAAGAAACAAAACCAAATGTGTATCCATAAAGTCTCCCCAATCATGAAGGGAAGATGTATGAAAAAACTCATGGTGAAAGGAATCTCTAAAAACTGCTCAAGTGTCCCCATGTCTATGTTGAAAAATGCCCCCTCCAAATGTGGTAAACTGCTCCACACTTCTGAAAAAGGCACTCCAAGATCTAGTGGAGATGAATGTAGAACAAATCCCAAAGACTCGCATGTCTCCTCAAAGGATAAAGAGACCTCCTCCAACTATTGTACATAAGTTTCCACAATCATGTCAACCTCGAAATAATGATGATATAGAGAATGAACAAGAGGGTCAGAGTGTTCCCTTGCAACAATCAAAGAAGCATCATATTCCTCAAAGAGAAGATGAATATCATCAATGATGTCTCCCAAATATGCAATGTAGGACTCCACAAACAAACTTGCAATGTCAGTCAAGTAATCATCCCATGAAATTGAAGATGAAAGACAATGTATATCCTGCTGCACTAAATCACATGAAGGCAAAACTATCACACTATCTGCATCATCAGGCGCAATAGATGATGTGATATCAATAGGAGGAGATGAAATCCAAGGCTCAAGAATGGGATCACATGTGAGAATCCCCAAGTTCAAGTACCCATAGTTCTCCTCAAAATCTAAATCATCACAAGAAGTGTGATCATCATGTGTAGAATCATCATATGTGAAATCATCATCATCAACAAAATTTGAAAAGGAATATAACCATGATGCATGATCAACCACCCTAGTTGCAATGATAGCTCTAGTCTCCAAGTCTCTAATGAAAACTGATTCAGGTGTGAACTCCATAATTCTCTTAGTTGCGCCATGTGTGATTTGATAGATGGAAAGGATATTGTTTGTAAAATGGGGTACACACAACACATTATTGAAGGAGTTATCCCCAATGGAAATACATCCTTTCCCAATCATATCCATGTATGTATGATTGCCCATAAAAATTTGTAGCATGGTGTAAGGCTCAAATGAAGAGAACATAGACTGTGAAGATGTCATATGATGAGAAGCCCCTGAATCTAGAAGCCATCTCCCTAAATCATGACTTGTAGTAGCACAAAGAGATTTTCCTTTTCTTGTCCCAAAAGAGTGAGTCTTCCCACTTGTAGAAGCCATGAATGCCTTCCCTTTTCCTTTTAATTGTGAGGGAGTAGAAGTTGATGAATCATCCTTCTTGTAGACATTAGGCAAATCAATGTTATGCTTTTTGAGGATGTGTGTGAGCTCATTAATCTTCTTAGAATGACAACAATGCTCCTTATGACCAAACTTTTTAAAATAGGCACAAGTAGGTCTATCCCTCTTTGGCGAATTTTCCCTCTTGGAAGAGGATGAATCTCCTTGTTGCGGAGAAGATGGTGCTTTGTCCTTAGGCTTTGATTTCCATTTCTTCTTGTTGGAGTTGTCCTTTCCTTGATTTGCTTTGTTCCCTTCATTTTCCACTAATGCTTGAGACTTAGAAGTCTTAAGAATTCCCATGCTTATCAACTTAATTTGTTCCATCATCAACATTTTGATGAAAGCATCAAATGTAGGCATTGTGTAGCCTGAACCCATTTTCATCCTATGGGTTTGGAAACTAGAAACAAATATTGCATATTCTTGTGGAAGCTTGCCCATCAATTTGAAGATAAATTGAGTATCCTTCTTATTAATACCACAATCCTTGAGTTGTGCCCTCAACTCTTTTGTCTTAGTGACATAATCTTATATAGTATCAAATTTCTTGGGATCTAACATGGTGAGATCACTATCAATTTGATATCCCCTAATCTCATCAACTTGACCATACAAGTCTTGAAACTTTTTCCAAGCATCCTTGATTAGAGTACATTTCTCAATATGAAAAATGAGATCCTTTGATATATACTTTTTAAAGGTACCAATTGCCATGATATTTTTAGTCAGCCAATCCAAGTGACCAATAGGATCAGCCTTAGGATCAGCGGGAGCAACAATAGTTCCATCAATATAATGAGTGAGTCCTTTTTCCATAAGTTTACTCCATGCATAAATTTTCCAAGTAGCATAATTATGAGGAGTTAAGAGAGGAAACTTATGAGAACCCATAGCAACAAAAAGGAAAAAACACAAGATAGAGAGAGGCACAATCACACAAGACACCCCCCAAATCACTCAATCAAGAAACCCCCCCGCAAAAAAAATCATGATTTGACACTTTATACTTAGTGCATGTACAATGGGCCACTTGCAAAACAAGGCAAGGTGGAATTCTGATTTAAATTTTATAACTTCTCAAAATGAGATATAAGATACTTCAACAAATACTGCTAGTGATCTAAACTGAGATCCAAGCAAAATACAAGTACCAAATAGGCCAAAAAATGACCAAAAATTGAAAGTACAATTTCTACTCAAAATCACTACAAACAAATGGCAGATTATGAAAGTAGACAAAAAATTATGCACTTTAAAAAAAACAACACTTGAAAAGGAGTCCATATGAGCCCAAACGAAGCCTCCAAAGTTGTAAAAATAAGGATTTCACAATTTCAGAAAAACCTGTATTCAAAATTCAGACAATTCTTGCACCATTGTATAGATCACAAAGTTATACCCCAAAACAAAAAAAAAATCTCGAACAAAGGAGTTCGGATGAGTCAGATATCACTATTTGAAAATTGCCTGCAAAATTATAATTTCTAGAAAATTTCCATCGCAGCTTCAAACTTCAAATGCCTCTAGATTTGGCCTCCGAAGTCTGATTTGGATGAAACAAAAAGAAAAACTGACTTTCTTGGACCTCCTTAATCCAATGGTGACCTCATATTTGACCCATCAAGCTTCAATCATAACCTGCAATAGAAAGCTCCAAAATATACAACCCCAAATAGCATCAAATTTCTCTCAATTGGCAAACCAATGACACTCTAATGGCTTTGATACCATGTGAGATTTTGCCAAGATCTAGAGGCAATAGAAAACACAAATAGAGAGACAAAATATAGGACAAGAATAAACTGTATTCTCATCAATAGATAAACAATAATTGTTGTTACATACAATGAATATGAGTCTGCTTATATAGGCAAGCCTATATGGATATGTGAGCACATAAACATGACATGTGGCTCAATAAGAAAAAGGGGTAGGTAGGAAATAGGTGTGGTAGGTAGGAGAAACAATAAAATATTTCACATGAGGTGGATCACCCACCGAAGGTGGAATTATCACTCCACAATAAGTGGATATGATAAAGTAGTAACAAGATCACACCATAAAAGGTGGAAATTCTCCTACACACACTATCCCAATGTGGCACAAACATCCAAGTGTCTCATACCCAAACTACTATGAAATGCATTTCCTAAGTAAACTTAAGTAAGGTGTAATAATATCCATGATGAATAATTATTTATACCAACATGGACCATCCACTCCTAATGAGGTTAAGGAAGCAAAATATAACATTAGAGAGAAGGAAGCATTGCTTAGGGCCCTTACTAATTCTGAAATAAAAAAATTTATGGGACTTCAGACCGCACATGAGATCTAGGAAAATATTGAGATCCTATATGAAGGTGATAGTCAAGTGAAAGTTGCTAAGTTGCAAAGTTTAAAAGGAAAGTATGAGACATTGAATATGGGAGATGATGAGAACATACATTCATACATGGATAAGGTGAATGAACTTGTCCTTGGTATCAGAAATATTAGTGGAAAGATTGAGGAATATGAGATTGTTACTAAGGTGTTGAGATCTTTGCCTCCTTCTTATAAACATAAGGTTGTTGCAATTGACGAGATTTAGAGTGTGGCCATAGTGACAAGAGATATGTTGGTTGGGAAACTTGCTACATTTGAGCTGAGCGAATTTGGATAATCACATGGAAAGTATAAGACAACATTTAAAGCTTCAACATATTTGTCCGGTAAGTAGAAATATGATCTTAATGAGTGTAGGACATCCATATATGAAAGAGGAAGAAGAGAGATAGAAGAACAAGAAAGAGAACTTGATGAGCTTGAAGCATTGATTGCCCAAAGATTTCCTAAATGTGTCAATAAGTATGATGGAAAGTTTCCTTTGAAATGTTTCTCTTGTATTAATATAGGACATTTTGCTTCTAGATGCCAAGAGAGAATGGTTAAGTATGATAGACATGATAAATTTCATTAGCATGATAGAAATGATAGATATGAGAAGTATGAAAAGTATGATAAGCCCTATAAGTCTAACCGGAAGTTTAGGAAACAAAAGAACTGTTACTATGTGTAAAGCGGAAAAATCGAACCCTAGTCATTCTCCCCTCCCCAACTCCAAGGAGAGAGAAGGGAGAGTCACTAGGGTTGATGGTTTTTACTTAGGGGAGACTTTACATTCAAAAGAGGGGTTGAAACCCACAAGATCCAATCCCACGCAATGCAAGATTGGATTCTATATGAGTTTCAAGGGTTAAGACAGCAAGGCTACCCTCTTTTGTAAAGAATGTAGATAGAATGATTAAGCTAAGAATACATAGAAAGTGAGAAAGATTCGCTTATAAATAGAGATAGGGATATGATATGAAGCTACGGACCTGGAATTAGTAGTAAAATGTCAAGATGGTGCTGTCCTACAAATTTGAGCAAAAGTTGACGGGACGATGGCGCCCGGCGTGCACACGGTCCTCCGAAAAATCTGCGAAACGAAGGGGGATCTGTTCGTCTCTGCACAAGGATTCTAGATCTTCAATTTCAGCCGCGTACCTGCAACCTACACACAGAAAAGCAAAGATGATTGGGGGGTTAGGGATTAGGGGTTTGCCCTTAGGTCAAACCCCGGTTTTGGAATTAACCAAGAAATGAGAAATGCTGTAAATGTAAATGATTGTAATGTAAAACAAGTACTAATACCTTGTTGTAAGGATGTTTGTATCCTTATATGCGAAGGTATAGATGTTGCTGTATGTTGTATGTTGTATGTTGTAATATGTGATCTCCTCTTCAATGGTTGAATCCTTGTCTTGAATGCAACACTTAGCCTTGAATGGAGACTTAGAATGATCAATTGCTTGAAGGAATGTTTGAATGCTTGAATGCTTGAATGCTTGAATGTTTGAGTATCGTTTCCACGCCTTTTTCCCCCATACCAAAATGAGAGAGGAAAAGTAGTTTATATACTTGCCAATTAGGGTTGATAGACTGATTTTCCTGACCTTAGGCCGACCAGGAAATGTTATTTTCCAATTTGCAAACAAAAAGACCCGAAGTCCCATAGGAGACCGGGCCCAAAATAGGGCCAGGGACCAGGGCACTGGGCGCCATGGTCCTGGGGGACCAGGGCGCTGGGCGCCCTAGTCCTGAAGGACCAGGGCACTGGGCGCTCTGGTCCCACCTCCCGGGACAGCAAGGTGCAAGGAGGATCAGGCAGGGTGCTGGAAAAATGCAGTTTTTGATGTCATGAACAAGTTTTGAGGTCTCCATTCAAGTTCAGTGTTGCGTCGCCATCGTGAAGACCCAAATGCAGTCGAAATTGCAAGTGTCATAATTTTAGGATGCTACATTTAGCCCCCACTTTAGCACGAGTATAAGAGTACGCTCATACTTCCGGTAAAGTACAAGGAAACAACATTGAAAGACTTTCACCACGTCAAGAAGGCAAGATACACCAAGCCCCCAGTGGACTAAGGATCTTATGACTTCGATTGACAAAGTAAAAGGGAAGATCACGAGGGAGAACCATGACTATCAGTAGTAAGGTTCCCTCACTATGAGTCATGCAAGAAAGATATCAAAAATTTTCAAGGCAAAGCTAAATTTGCCAAGAAATTTTCAAGTATCTTGAAAAGATATGAATGGGATGTATGCCCCCCTATGTTAAAGCGATCGCACACGCCTCACCGGGGGTGATTGCTTTAAGGTAGTGATACATATAAGAAATGAGAAAGGAGCACGTTATCACAAGGATTTAGCCCCCAAGTGTGAGATAAGCCCAAGGATAATAGACACAAAACACAAAGCACAAGGTGACTTTGCTTTCCTCGGGGTCAGTATGCTATATGATAATTCATGTATATCATATGTATGTATGCATAATTGTTCTTCATTCCCCAATCAAGGAAGGTCACCTAGAAGAAGGGAACACATGTATCTTTTGAGTCAACATGAGAGAGACCAAAGAGATCTCAATGCTTTGCATCATCCTCAAGTAGACAACACTAAGGACAACAAATAGAAGAATGAGAATAACATATAGAAGAAGTAACAAAAGAGAGGAGGAGAGAATCTGCTATGCTAATGAAACTAGTCTAGCACGTCATCTACCCCCCGATCTTGCTGATCAATGTTTCGAGAAGGTAGGGAACATGCTAGAGGAGGAACATCCAACACAGTAGATGGAGTTATCACCAGATCCAAACAAGGGCTATGTTCATGTTCCAAGCCACGTTGTTCTTGTCTAGGAGCTAGGATAAGTGCTTTAGAAAATTCATTAGATAAATGGTTATCAATATCAACAAGTTCATATTCACTATTAGAAGCAAAAGAAGTAACATTTTCATCTATATCATCATCAAGATTTATAAAAATAGGATCTTTAACTCGCACAGGATCAAGACCATCATGCATCTTATGTTTAGGAGATTTCGGCTCAATCGTCGGCTGAGGAGAAAATGGAATAATATTAGTTGAAGGTGTTTTTGGGGATTGCAAAGTTTGAGCTCTAAGACGACGCTTTCGCCGGCGTTCACATGCATAACGATTTCGTCTAGTCTTAGTAGGAAGTTGAGAAGATTGAGGAGGAGGAATGTTCTCATCCTTATCACTTGGGTGTTTAGGTTGTGGTTTCTTAGGCTGAAAAATAGGAGAAGAGGAAAGTCTCTTCTCTCCATAAGAGGAAGGAGGAGGAACTGCTCCATATAAGGGAGGAATATTTGGTTTAGGAAGGAGACCAAGTCCATCATGACGAGGAGGGATAGGTCTACTTTTAGGAAGTTTATTAGATATAGGCATAGTCACATCCATAGGGATGGGTTGGCAATCTTCTTGAGGAAAGACATTAGTTTTATCTTTCAAAGGAAGAACTTGCTTCTCAAGAACGATAGGAATGCCAAGTTTGGGTGTTCTAGGTTCACTTAGAGATAGGATCATATCTTTTTTCCACTTTTGATAAGATTTGAAAAGATGATCACTTCGCAGAGGAAGAGATTGGAATTGTTTAGGCCAAAAGTAATCAATAGGAACGCTAGAAGTTCTTTCAGCTGGTTTAAAGAGACTATGATTGACAGTAACAACTTCACCATTATGGGGAAATTTCAAACACTTGTGAATAGGAGAAGCAATAGCTTTCATGGAAGATAGCCAAGGATAGCCTAGCTTCACACAAAATTGTTTGGAAGATGGAATAATAGCAAAGTTCACATCAAGGGATTTGTTATGAACTTCAATAGGTAATGTAATAGAACCAATTGCAGGAGAAGAAAATGCATCAAATAGTTTCACAACCACATTTGTTTCGTCATAGATCACTTGATTCAATTGCAAAGTAAAAAGAAATTCTTTAGTAATGATATTAACCATACAAGAAGGATCAATAAGCACTCCATGACAAGGTGTATTCTTGACTTTTGCAACTATATATAAAGGACCATCAGGTGCCCTAATAGTTTCACTAGAATCAAAGGTGATGGAAAGTTCTTTAGGGATTTTCTGCTGCTCTACAAAGTTAATCACATTCGGAGTCATAGACACAAGATCATCAGTTGAGATAGAGGAATCAGTAGTATCAATCGCATTAGAGGTATGAGAAGGCAATGGATCAGTAAAAATATGAAGATTTTGGTTAGGAGGAGCTACAGATGTATTGCCTTTATCATTCACTCCAGAAACAGAGATAGTATTATTATCAATCAAATCTTGAATTTTACCCTTTAAAGAAAAACATTTTTCAGTATCATGCCCAGGTTGACGATGAAATTGACAAAAAGATTTGTTATCGAAATAAGGTGAATTTATCTTTGCAGGATCAATTTACCTTATAGGAGGAAGAGTAAGCACATTTTGTTTCAATAACTTATTCATAATACTATGCAATGATTCATTCAAAGGAGTAAACTTTCTTTCTTTCTTGAAAAACTTAGAAATAGGAGGCACACCTGATGCTGCATTCACATTGTTGTTGATGATGTTTTCATTGAATTTAATGGACTCTCTATTCGGTTTAAACTTCCCAAATGGTTGTTGACTACTATCACCCTTATCACTCGGAGCCATAGGATTTGATTGTTCCATTTGACTCACAGTTAGTTGATAATTGTGAAGGGTTGCACACAACTGTTGGAAAGAAGTAAACTCAGAAAACAGGAGTTTTTCTCTAATGTCTTTTTGTAAATTAGAAATAAAGATTCTTTGAATATCATTGTCAGGCACTGGAAAGGAAATTTGAGCATACAAATGCTTATATCTACCAATGAAATCAGTCACTTTTTCTTTAACACCTTGTTTACAATGCATTAAATCAATCAAAGTAACCTTAGGACTTATATTGTTTTGAAATTGTTGAATGAAAGCATTTGCAAGTTGTTCGAAAGAAGTAATAGAATAGGAAGGCAACGAGCAATACCATTGTAGGGCTTTGTCTCTTAATGTTCTAGTAAACAGTTTTGCAAGCAACCTTTGGTCATAAGCAAAATCAGTACATATTGTTTGAAAGGTCTTAACATGTGTTAGAGGATCACCCTTACCATTATAAAACTCCAAATGCGGAATTTCAACATGTTTAGGGGGAATAGCTCGAACAATATCAAGAGAAAGTGGGCTCGCAACATCAAATGTAGGCACACTAAACTTAGATTGATTCATAGAGGCAATTTGTTGCTGTAAAGAAGAGACAGTTTGTGCAAGATTGTTAATGGTCGCTTCAGTCAAAGAATTCATATTAGACGTGTTAGATTGTGATGGAGGTGTTATGTTATTGAAAGAAGGTAGAGAGTAAGGTGGTGGGACACTATGATAGTTAGTCATAGGAGATGATTTAATAGGAGGAACACTACAAGGAGGAATGGAAGGGTTAAATGAATTGCCCCCTTGCGTCATGTTCATTTATGGAGATATAATAGGAACACTCATTGAAGGAATGAATGAAGAAGTCAGATTGAATGAAGGAAGAGGGTTAATTGAAGAAGAAGGATTGCCCCCATGATTAGTGATCATAGGAGGAATGTCCTGTATTGAAGTAGTCATTATGTTTGATGTAAAAGTAGGTATACTAGCAATAGGAGTCATCAAAGGAATAGAATGATTGACTTGAGTAGGAGGTTGTGTATAACCCAAAGTTTCGGCACAACTCTTCATAGGCATCACATTTGAATCCACAATGTGTGCAATACCATGCAAAATATCAATTCCATTCTTATCACTTTGAAGCATACGTTTTAGACCCTCAATTAAAGGAAGAGCTTGACTATCGGGGTATTCTTGAGACATCCATTGTCGAAAATCGTCAAATTGATTATCCAATTTTGAAATTTGTTCTACAGAAACCTCATGGAGAGCTTCTTCATCATTAAGAGGATTAGAGGAATTACCCATGTCCTCGTTAAAAAGATCATTCAAATTAGGTTCCATCTCCTCAGTAATTAAACCTTGGAAAGACTTAATTCTAAGGCTTCGTCTAATGGGAATAGTGTAGGTAGGGCTTATTGTTGTAAAACTCATGCACTAAAGAAAGAGAGAAGATTTTGAATTTTAGAGGTAGCAAATTTCAGTAAAACCAACCAATCTTGTAGATTTAAGCTGTTAAATACAATCAGGACAATCTCCCGAAATTTCAGAAAAAATGTCCGGGACCGTGGCGAACGGAGTGCACACGGTCCTCGCAACTTTTTTCGAAATTTGCAGGGATGAAAGTTATGATGATTTTATAGCTAACCTAAAAAAATTGAGTGATTTTACGATCTGTAGATAGGCCAAATTAAAGTTGCAATCTCAAAATTGAACCCTACCAAGATTGTCGAAAAATGCAAAATTTGAATTTTGAAAAAGAGAGGGAAACTGAAATTTTGAATTTTATGATTTTAGAGGGAATACCAAAAGCAATGCAAGTTTTGAAATTTGAAAGTTGACTCAATTTCACGCAAAATTCAATTTTGAAAGCGGAAATCAAAGTTGTTGTAATTAAGCACTTAATTTCAAAAGTCACAAATTGCAAAAATTTGAATAAATTACTGAAATTTCAAATGAATGATAACACACTTTTCAGATTTAGGACTGTAAGAAACACAATTTTGACACAAATTTCAATTTCAACAATTTTTGAATGATTAGAAGCCTCAATCCAAGCAATCGCTAGACCAACTTTGACCGTAATTTTGAAGGTGTTAAAATTGATAAAATCAGCCAAAATTCTGGATTTTAGCAGAAAAATACAGTAAGATCTAGCTCCCGAAATTTCAGAAAAAATGTCGGGGACGATGGCGCTCGAGGTGCACACGGTCCTCGTAACTTTTTTCCAAATTTTCAGGGATGAAAGATATTGTGATTTTATTGCGGAATCCAAAGTTACAGCCGATTTGGAGATGTTTTGATCAGTGAAATCGTCGGACAAAGGTTGAATCAAGAGGGTTTCAAAAATTAGGGTTTTGACACTTAACCACTTAATTTTCAGAATTAAAGCACAAATATGAATTGACAATTTGTAATAGAAGGGTAGATCTGAAACAAGCATTAACAATTAAACATTTCACAAGTTTAATTACTTAAAAAGAAAATTTAGGGTTTTTATGCAATTAACCTCTAAAATTTTGCAAAAGATCAAACATGGAAATGTAATTAGGAAAGCAAAATTTTCAGATCTAACCATGAATAATCAGAAAGGATGTTCACGTCGGGTTCACCAAAATGTAAAGCGGAAAAATCGAACCCTAGCTGTTCTCCCCTCCCCAACTCCAAGGAGAGAGAAGGGAGAGTCACTAGGGTTGATGGTTTTCACTTAGGGGAGACTTTACATTCAAAAGAGGGGAGGATACCCTCTTTTGTAAAGAATGTAGATAGAAAGATTGAACTAGGAATGCATGTAAAGTGGGAAATATTTGCTTATAAACAAAGATAGGGATATGATATGAAGCTGCGGACCTGGAATTAGCAGTAAAATGTCGAGACGACGCTGTCCTACAAATTTGAGAAAAAGTTGACGGGACGATGGCGCCCGGCGTGCACACGGTCCTCCGAAAAATCCGCGAAACGAAGGGGGATTTGTTCGTCTCTGCACAAGGATTCCAGATCTTCAATTTCAGCCGCGTACCTGCAACCTACACACAGAAAAGCGAAGACGATTGGGGGGTTAGGGATTAGGGGTTTGCCCTTAGGTCAAACCCCGGTTTTGGAATTAACCAAGAAATGAGAAATGCTGTAAATGTAAATGATTGTAATGTAAAACAAGTACTAATACCTTGTTGTAAGGATGTTTGTATCCTTATATGCGAAGGTATAGATGTTGCTATATGTTGTATGTTGTATGTTGTAATATGTGATCTCCTCTTCAATGGTTGAATCCTTGTCTTGAATGCAACACTTAGCCTTGAATGGAGACTTAGAATGATCAATTGCTTGAAGGAATGTTTGAATGCTTGAATGCTTGAATGCTTGAATGTTTGAGTATCGTTTCCACGCCTTTTTCCCCTATACCAAAATGAGAGAGGAAAAGTAGTTTATATACTTGCCAATTAGGGTTGATAGACTGATTTTCCCGACCTTAGGCCAACCAGGAAATGTTATTTTCCAATTTGCAAACAAAAAGACCCGAAGTCCCATAGGAGACTGGGCCCAAAATAGGGCCAGGGACCAGGGCGCTGGGCGCGATGGTCCTGGGGGACTAGGGCACTAGGTACCCTAGTCCTGAAGGACCAGGGCGCTGGGCGCTCTGGTCCCACCTCCCGGGATAGCAGGGTGCAAGGAGGATCAGGCAGGGTGCTGGAAAAATGCAGTTTTTGATGTCATGAACAAGTTTCAGGGTCTCCATTCAGGTTCAGTGTTGCGTCGCCATTGTGAAGACCCAAATGCAGTTGAAATTGCAAGTGTCGCAATTTTAAGATGCTACACTATGTTGTAGATGAAGGTGTTATAGATGATGAGTCAGAAGGAGATGAAGTTGTGTTTATTGCCATTAAAGAAGATAGACATGTACCTATTGATTCCACTAGTTTTTCTATTGAGGAGAAAGCTTTGGCTGCTAAAGTAGAAGAGAAGGGTGAATGATTGAAATTAGTTGTTCACATCATATGACTAGTGATAAAAGAAAATTTGTAAGCTTGGAAAGGTATAATGGTGGAAGGGTTAGATTTGGAGATGACAAAGCCAGTGTAATCCATGGGAGAGGTTCTATTTCCTTTGATGGTAAGCATAATACTGATGATGTCTTGTATGTTTAAGGTTTGAAGCATAATCTTTTGAGTGTTGGACAGATGGTTGATAAGGGTTATGATCTTGAATGCCTCTGATATAGAGATTGCATCCAGAACTAAGACTGAAGGTAACATTTTTCATTTGAATGTTGGTGAGAAATGTTGTTTGATTGCTAAGATAGATGAGAATTGGTTGTGGTATAGAAGAATGTGTCATTTAAACTTTGATTCATTGATCAAGATTAGTTCTACACAAGTTGTTAGGTATCTTCCTATGATTGTTAAACCTATTAATCCAATATGCAAGGAATGTCAGTTGGGTAAGCAAACAAGGATTTCTTTAAAAAACAAACAATATATATCAGATAGATTGTTGGATCTTGTGCATACCGACTTGTGTGAACCTACAAATATTAGAAGTGTGCAAGGTGATAGATACTTTATGTCACTAATTGATGATTATTCCAGGATGATGTGGGTTGTCTTTTTGAAGGAGAAATCAGAAGCATTTGAGAAATTCAAGATATTCAAAGAAAAAGTTGAAACTGAGTCTGGATTGAAGCTGAAGTGTCTGAGATTTGATAGAGGTGGAGAATTTTGTTTCAATGAGTTCAACTCATTTTATGAGATGCGTGGAATTAGAAGACAACTATCTGCTCCTAGGACCCCACAATAGAATGGAGTTGTTGAAAGGAAGAACCGTACTATTTTGGATTCTGGAAGAACCATGTTGATTGAAGGAAATGTTCCAAAGGTCTAATGGAGAGATTCTATTAGCATTGTAGTCTATACATTTAACAGAGTTCATATCAAAGGTGATATTGGTAAGACCCCTTATGAGCTTTGGTTTGGTCATGTTCCTATTGTGAAATATTTCAAATTTTTTGGTAGCAAATGTTATATTAAGAGAGATGAAGATATTGGAAAGTTTTATGCTAGAAGTGATGAAGGTATCTTTTTGGGATATTCCACAAAGAGTAAAGCCTACCAGTTCTATAACAAGAGACTGAGAAAGATAGTTGAGAGTGAAAATGTGAAGGTGGATGAGAACCTTGGGAAGGAGATCAGACCTTATGATGATGGTCAACATATTGTCTTAGCTCCTATTCAGCCCAAAGAGCCTAAATAGAATGATCGGTAGAGACTATTAATCCAGAGGTTGTTGTTTCTGGTGATGATGTGCAGGAACTTGAGGATCAAAACACTTAGAAAACTCTGAGGTATGTTAGATTGAATCATTCTGAAAATCAGATTATTGGTGATAAGAATAAAGGTGTAATGACTAGAAGAAGGTTAGTTGCAGAAGAAGCATGTTTAATTTCCAAAGTTGAACCTAAAGATGTTGTTGAAGCTTGTAAATATAAAAATTGGATAAGAGCTATGGAAGAAGAGTTAGATCAGATTGAAAAGAACAACACTTGGAAAAATGTGCCTAGACCTAAGGATAAAAATGTTATTGGTACTAAATGGGTATTCAGAAACAAATAGAATGAAGTCGATGAAGTAGTCAGAAATAAAGCTAGACTGGTATGCAAATGATATTCACAACAAGAAGGGATTGATTATGAGGAAAAATTTTCTCTGATTGCCAGAATTGAAGTTGTTAGACTGTTACTTGCTTATGCTTCTTATAAAGATTTCAAGGTATATCAGATGGATGTCAAATCTGCATTTTTGAATGGTGATCTAGAAGAAGAGGTTTACATTGAGCAACCTGATGGATTTTTACTATCGAATTATGGAGACATGGTATGTAAGTTTAAGAAATCACTTTATGGATTGAAACAAGCTCCTAGAGCCTGGTATGCTAGATTAGACAAATACTTGTTGAAATCAGGATTTTTTAAAGGTGCTGCTTACAATAATTTGTACTTTAATATTGAAAATGATAACATTCTAATTGTTGAAGTCTTTGTTGATGATATTATTTTTTGGTGGTGATGATGATATGAGTATGAAGTTCATCGGTGATATGCAAAAATAATTTGAGATGTATATGATTGGTGAGATGAAATTTTTCTTAGGTTTGTAGATTGCACAAATAGAGAAAGGTATACTCATATCACAAACTAAGTATGTGAAGGAATTGCTAAATAAGTTTGGATTAGATGACTCCAAACCGGTTGGAACTCCTATGGTGACTAGTTGTAAATTGTCTAAAAATGATGAATGCCCTAAAGCTAATCAAAGCTTGTATAGATCTATGGTTGGTGGACTGCTATATCTGACTCAGACTAGGATTGACATTATGCATGTTGTATGTATGGCTGCTAGATACCAAGTTGATTCAAAGGAAAGTCATATCACTGTTGTTAAGAGGATATTTAGATATCTAAAGGGAGCTGTGGATTATGTTTTGTGGTATCCAAAGAATGATGATTTCATATTGTTTGCCTACACTGATGCAGATTGGACTGGTGATGTTGATGACCGGAAGAGTACTACCGGTGGAGCATTTTTTTAGGTAAGAAGTTGGTTTCATGGGCTAGCAAGAAACAATATTCAATATCTTTATCTATTGCTAAAGCTTTGTACATTGTTGTTGCTAGTAATTGCATTCAGATAGTTTGGATGAAGCAAAAGTTGAAAGATATCATAATTATTCATGATGAACCTACTGTCATTTACTGTGATAATTATAGTGATATAAACATGTCAAAGATTCTGATGCAACATTCAAAGACTAAGAATATATCAATAAAATGCAATTACTTGAGAGAGAAAGTCAGTGAAGGGAAGGTGAAGTTGGAGTATGTATCTACAAAGGAACAAATTGCTGACATTTTCACTAAGCCTTTGCCTACAGATACATTTGTCTATTTGAGAGACAAGTTAGGGGTATCCACCCCTCCTGATGAGAATTAGATGCATTGAGTTGAATCGATCTGGTGGAATTCAAAGCATTATTCTTGTTGAACACAATGTACCACTAAGAGCGGGGTGAATCAATGGTTCCTAAATTCTTCTCCCTTTTAAGGCAACCTTAGAATACTGGTTGTTAACCTAAGCACTAAACAATCAAACTAGTAAATAAAATAAGGAAACCAAAGAAGAAAAACACACACATGCAACCCACAATACCAAATGTATGAGGAAAACCCAATATGAGAAAAATCTCGGTGAGAAATGATGTTGGAGACTACTTCTCCAATCCAGCCTCACAAGTGAAATACTGAATTACAAAGATTTGGGGCACCAACCCAAGGAGCACCAACCCCTTGTGATTAAGGGTACCAAGCTCCAACTTGGTGATGTATATTGAAATACAATTTAGATATAGTTATAGCTTCTTGTTGCATATGAGTTCTGCAACTCTTGATCAAATAGGTTATTTCCGGTTGACAATTTTCTCTTCTTTACTAGATCTCACACTACCGGTTATGAAATCACTCTCTTTGATTCTTGGCCTCTCTTCTCTCTATCTCTCACAGCCTCACAACTCAGTGTGTCATACTAGGAAGTCACCTTGCTCAACCACACCTCACCAATTTGCACAACTATTGGACCTGCTACAATTATAGTGATACTCAATCACTACCAGTTAAACCCTCTCATTGGTTTGATTGTTAACTCACTCTGCAACTTTCTTAGAATAAATTCTAAGAGAGATGATTCTTCTCTTCACTCAAGCTCTCTTCCCTCTTCTTCTTCTTCTCCTCAAGCATCATCCTTCTCTATTTCTAGCTTATGTATTTATAATCATGGATTCCCGCCAAGAACGCATTCAATCACTGTCATGTTAGGTTTTTCCTTCTCTAACTCAATCCAAATCCAATTTGATTTGATCTTCTTTTCTAGGGATAAGATATTCATGACATCGATCAATCACCAGCAAAGCTTCGCATTCCAATATGCATTTTCTAAATCTAGAGATCTGTACCATGCTTTTCTGCTTTTCTCTACCATTCACCATTAATGACTTTGTTGTTTCCTTCACCAAATGGGTACGAAGATCAAATCTTCTTGTAGGATCAATTCAGTTGCTTTGCCAACTTACCTTCCTCGAGCCGCAATCCTCTGGCATCATCCATGACTTGCATGTTCCTCATTCAAGTCGATCTGCTTACAGATTTATTATGTCAATGCACACTCCACTAACCTATACAAACCCTCCATCTGACATCCAGTTGTCATGCTTGTTGACATCCACTTCTGTTTGGATTCCTATGTCAGTGACATTCTTTGTCGACCAAGGTAGACTACCAGTTTAGATCTCTTTACTGATAGGACTATCAAACATCCTCTCTGTTTTGCTCACTGGTTGTTGTGCCTTCATAAAAAGAAAACAACCTTCCTCCTGGTTTGTTCCTTACCGGTAAGCCTTCTTTACTAGTAGATTACACAAGTCATATGTACCATTAGCCTTCTTTCTATTTTCTCACTCTCATATGTATTGCCATCATACCAGTCACCACTTCTTACTTACCGGTGACCTTGCCAAACCGGTTGACATTAATGACAACTTACTGCTGATAATGCCAACAATCTCCCCCTTTTGCATTGATGTCGACTTACTACAAGATACTTCATACCGGTTTAGATCTCCTTACCAGTAGGATCATCAAATATCCTCTTTATTTTGCTCACCGGTTGTTGTGCCTTCATAACAAGAAAACAACCTTCCTCTTGGTTTGTGCCTTACCGGTAAGCCTTCTTTACCGGTGGATGACACAAGTCATATGTACCAATAGCCATCCTTCTATCTGCTCAATCTCATGTGTATTTCTATCATACTGGTCATCACTTCTTACTTACCGGTGACCTTGCCAAGCCGGTTGACATCAATGACAACTTAATGCCAATAATGCTAAGAATCTCCACCTTTGGTATTGATGTCAACTTACTGCAAGACATTTCATACTAGTAGATTTCTCCCCCTTTGACACAATAAAAAAGGGTAATGTCCACTCCCCCTTTGATCAATACCAAGCTCCCCCTTTGGTTGCTACTAGTTATTGTAGCTTGTACTGATATGTGGTTCACGAGTCATAGATGTTGTTGTGAACTCCCCCTGAACCATATCAAACCTTTCTTTCTTAAGTGCATAAGGTAGATGACACAACTCACAACTTGTGTCATAGGTGCTCAAAGGTGCTTACCAATAAAGGTTTGGTGAAAATGTCATCTACTTATTCTTTGATAGGGACATAATCCATCCTTACTTCCTATCCTTCAACCTTCTCTTTGAGAAAATGATCCTTGATGGCAATGTGCTTTGTTCTGGAATGCATCACTAGATTCTTTTCTATGTTGATTGCACTCAAATTATCACACCGGATGAGAATAGGATCAATGACGTCCACCTGTATGTCTTTGAGAGTTTGCTTCATCCAAAGCACCTGAGAGTAGCATGTACCAACAACAATGTATTCTGCTTCAACAGTTGATAGAGAGACTAAGTCCTACTTCTTACTATGCCATGAGACCAATCAGTCACCTAGGAAGAATGCACCACCACTTGTGCTATTCCGGTCATCAATGTATGCTTCCAAGATGAATTCCCCTTGTTTAGAGTACCATAATCCATAACTGTGTGTTCCTCAGAGGTACCTAAAGATTCTACTTACAACATTCATATGTGACTACTTAGGTGCAACTTGAAATATGGCCACCATGCACACTACCTGTACTATAACTAGTCTAGAAGCAGTTAGGTACAATATACTACCTATCATGGATCTATATAATGTCTGATCCACCACTAGTGATTCATTATTCTTTCTTAATTTGCTTCCAATCACCATGGGGGTACTTACCGGTTTACAATCCTCCAGTTGAAATTTCTTCAACATATCCTTTGCATACTTGGTTTGTGAGATAAAGATTCCCTTATCTTGTTGTAATATCTGTAAACCAAGGAAGCATGTCAATTCACCAAGCATTGACATCTCAAATTCTGACTACATTTGATTAGAAAATTCATTGCAAAGGGAGTCTTTGTTGCCTCCAAAAATAATGTCATCTACATACACAACCACAATGATCATGTGGATTTCATCTTTCTTTATATTAAAATTATTGTCAACACTTCCCTTTTTTAATCCTTGCTCCTTCAGGTATTGATCTAATCTTGAATACCATGCTCCAGGAGCTTTCTTTAAGCCATACAGGGCCTTCTTCAACTGGCACACAAAGGTTTCATCATCATGTAGTAGAAACCCTTCTGGTTTCTTTATGTACACTTCTTCCAAATTTCCATTTAGGAAGGCAGATTTTACATCCATCTGATATACTTTATAACCCTTGTAGGTTGAAAAGGCTAGAAACATTATAATTGCTTCTAATCTAGATGTTTCTTCAAAGTCAATTCCCTCTACCTGAGGGTATCCTTTGCACACTAGCCTAGCTTTATGCCTGACAATTTTACCTTCTTCGTTCATCTTATTTCGGTAGACCCATTTAGTGCCAATGATGTTCTTGTCTTCTAGTCTAGGGACTAATTCCCAAGTCTTTTTCTTCTCAATTTGTTACAGTTATTCTTCCATGGCATCCATCCATTCTTGTCTTTTGCTGGCCTCATTGAATGTTTTAGGTTCTACTCAGTCATGAGGCAGAAGTTGACTTGTTCATCATTCTAGGAAAGTCTTCTTCTCATCTGCACACCATCACTCTTATTTCCTATAATTTTCTCTTCTAGGTGATTCAACTACACATACCGATTGGGAGCCTTCTTAGATGCTTCTTCTGGTTCATTATCTGACTGAGCTTCCTCACCTTCATCATCGGACTCATCATACTAGTTTACCTGTGGCTGACTTTCTTTGTGCATTTCCTCATCAAAATTTACATGCACACTCTCAATGACTCTTCTTAGTCTTTTGTTGTGGCATTTATAGGCCTTTCTATTAGATGAGTAACCAAGGAAGATTCCTTCATCACTCCTTGAGTCAAAACTACCTAGACCATCCATATCTCTTTTGATAAAAAACATACTTCCAAATACTTTGAAGTATTTGACTGATGGATTTTGGTCATACCACAACTCATAAGGTGTCATTATGTTGTGTATCCTTAGTTGAACTCGGTTTAAGGTATATGCAGTAGTATAAACAACTTCCTTCCAATATGTGTCTGGCAGACTAGCCTCATTTAACATGGTTCGAGCCATCTCCTTGATTGTCATGTTCTTCCTCTCTACCACACTATTTTGTTGTGGTGTCCTAGGGGCTGAGTATTGCCTTTGAATTCCATGTTTTCACAATAATCTTCAAATTCATTTGATGTGTACTCTCCACCATGGTCTAATGGTAGGCATTTTAGTTTGTACCCACTTTCCTTCTCCACCATCTTCCTAAAGATCTTGAATCTGTCAAAAGCTTGTGACTTATCTTGCAGTAAAGTGACTCAAGTCAGTCTTGAACAATCATCAATAAAGAGCATAAAATATCTTTCACTAGCAAGAGCTCTTGTCCTGATTGGACCACACAAATCTGTATGCACAATCTCAAGTGGTCTTGAGGTGTTGCACTCTTTTGTCCTAAAGCTCACCGTAGTCTTCTTCCTTTTTAGACATTCAACACAAAATGTGCTTACCAGTTTGATGATGGGTGGAATATTCCTCAGACACCCCTTTCTTCTTACTGCAACTAAGTTATCAAAGTTTATGTGGCCTAAACTTTGGTGCCACAACCAACTTTCATCAACCTGTCCTATCATGCATTGGGACTCATAGTATTCCTTCAAATTGTAAACAGTGCCATCTGTTCTCTTTCCTTCTGCCACAACTTGACCAGTACTATCTTTCTTTATCTGGCAACCAGTTGAGTCAAAGGTGAATTTATAACCTTTGTCACACATCTGACTCACACTCATCAGATTGTGCTTTAAGCCTTCCACATAATATATATCATGTGCCTTCAATTTTCCATCAATATTTAGAGTACCTTTTTCCCTTTATTTTGATGGATGAGTTGTCTTCGAATCTTACTGAACCACCATTCCAATCTTCAAGTTTAATAAATTTATTTTTATCACCAATCATATGGTTAGAACAACCACTATCTACAATCCATATATTTTTCCTTTCAGTGTGTAAAGCAGTCTACACTATCAGACTTGGTTTTGCCTCATCCTTTTCTTTCTCAACCCATACCGGTTTGGTTTCCTTCTTCTTGTCAGCTGCTATTTTGTGATTCGGTTCAACTACCAGTTCTTGATCAAGATTTGTTTTCTTCTCCTTGATCTTCCTATTTTTACAAAAACTTGCTATATGTCCAAACTCTTGATAGTTATAGCATTTCACATTTTCATTTAAAGATAAATCCTTAAAATTACTGTAGGGCACTAGTTTATTATTCCTACATTCAAAACTCCTATGACCATATCATTGCACTGATAACATACAACATTCATATCCCAGAGTGCACTAAAATTATTTCTACTTTCATAACTCATAGAGGGCTTATTGGTTAATCTACAACCAGCTATTCTATGCCTAGATTTGTTACACCGGTAACATTAACCATGAAAGTTTGAAACATACCAGTTAGGTTGCCTTTGTCCTACAAAGGACTGTCTCACTGAAGGTCTTCCCTTCATGTTTTTTATTTTGGTGAATCCTTCATGTTCAACTCTTGAATTTCTCCTTGGATCTTCATGTCGATGCATTGAGTGTGGCCTCTGGTTCATTTCTTATGTATACTGGTTTGTGTGGCGATTTCCAACAACATCTGCATATGTCCTTTTATCGGTATCCTTGCTTATAGTGAATGTCTTCTTCTCTTCACCTTTATTTGAAGAGGTGAATTGTATCTCTTTATTGAATATGTCTTTGTTGTTTTAAATTTGACCTTCTCAAATCCTAAGCCACTGGTATCTTTGGATTTATTTTGTTTGCTCAACATCTTGTCTAAGGCTTTAGTGCTGCCTTCATATTTGATTCTTACTTTTATTTCTTCCTTACTTTCTTCAAGCTCCTTTTTGAGCTTCATTATTTTTGCTTCCAGATCTTGATGCTCCTTTTCCTTCTTCATTAGATCAGAGGATGCAACTTCACATATCCTCTTGGCTTCTTCTAACTATAGTTTCAAGTCAGATATAACTTGATTGAACTCATCCAGGGATTGCTTCAAGAGACCTTGTTCATCTACTACAGCAAGCTTGACCTTCTTGAGTTCTCTTATTTTTTTACTCAGCTCCTCAAGAGCACTTATAAGCTCTCCTTCTAAATCCACTTCAGCCTCAGCATCCTCTTTGTCCTCATCTTCACCAACCGGTTCATCAAGTGCCATAAAGAGATTAACTTTTGTATCATTCTCATGGTAGTCATCTTCTGATGCACTTTCTTCATTTTTGGTATCATCCTCAATAGTATAGAGGTTGTTCAGCTTCTGATAGCCTCTTCTTCCTAACTGATGGACATTTCTTTCTTTATCTTTGCTAGCAGATCTGCTAAACCCTCTTGACTCATCTCCACTGTTTTCATTATAAGGACATTTTGCAGCAAAGTGTCCAACTTTACCACAGTTGAAACATTTGAGTGGTAGCTTTCCTTTATACTTGTTGGATCCTCTTTTGATATTTATGACAAAGTTTTCTACCTCTGCATCAGATTCTTTACTGGATCCTTTATGACAAGATACTTCTTTGCCCTTCTAGGTGGTGTTGAACGTTGCCTCTTTCCTCAAGGAAGCATCACTAGTTGTTCTCATCTCATAGGCTGTTAGTGAGCCAAATAGCTCATCCATTGTAAAGATCTTCAGATCCTTGTATTGTTCTATGGAAGAAACCTTTGTATCATACTTAGGTGTAAGAGACCTAAGTATCTTCTTGACAAGGATCTCATTTGCAATTTCTTCCCCAAGTCCTTTGAGGGTATTCACAGTTTCATCAAATCTATTAAGATAGCCTGCAATCTTTTCCTCATCCTTCATATTGATGCCTTCAAGTTGGCCCCTTAGTGCTTGTAGCTTGGCCTCTTTGACTTTTGCATCTCCTTCAAATAACCTCTACATTTTTATCCCAATTCTCCTTGGCAGATGCATAGTGTATTACCTTGACAAACTCATTATCATGCATCCTGCTCAAAATAACATGTTTGGCCTTTGCATTATTCTCATACTCCCTTTTGGCATCAGGATCAGTGGGAGGAACACTAGGGATATCATATCCATTCTTGATAGTCATCCACACATCAAAACCAAGGGAGGTGATATAGGTCTCCATTCTTCTACTCCAAAAAGCATAGTTGGATCCATCAAACATGGGGGCTTTTGAGGAAGTAGACTCATTTCTTTCTATTATGTTCTAAGTCTAGAATCTACCCAGTATTTTTAAACAACCAAGAACCTAGGCTCTGATAGCAATTGATGAACACAATGTACTATTGAGAGGGGGGTGAATTAGTGGTTCCTAAATTATTTTCCCTTTTAAAGCAACCTTAAAATACTGGTTGTTAACTTGAGCACTAAACAATCAAACTAGTAAAGCAGATAAGGAAACCAAAGAAGATAAATACATAGATGCAACCCACAATACTAGATGTATGAGGAAAACCCAATATGGGAAAAACCTCAGCGAGAAATGTTGATGGAGACTACTGCTCCAATCTAGCCTCACAAGTGAAATACTGAATTACAAGGATTTAGGGCACCAACCCAAGGAGCACAAACCCCTGCACCAAGATCCAACTTGGTGATGTATATTGAAATACAATTTAGATATAGTTATAGCTTCTTGTTGCAAATGAATTTTGCAACTCTTGATCAAATAGGTTATTGCTGGTTGACAGTCTTCTCTTCTATACTAGATCTCACACTACCAGTTATGAAATCACTCTCTTTGATTCTTGGCCTCTCTTCTTTCTATCTCTCACAACCTCACAACTCACTATGTCACACTAGGATGTCGCCTTGCTCAACCACACCTCACCGATTTGCTCAGCTGTTGGACCTATTATAGTTATAGCGGTACTCAATCACTCTTGGTTAAACCCTCTCACTAGTTTGCTTGTTAACTCACTCTGCAACTTTCTTAGAATAAATTCTAAGGGAGATGATTCTTCTCTACACTCAAGCTCTCTTCCCTCTTTTTCTTCTCCTCAAGTATCATCCTTTTTTGTTTTGAGATCCTATATTTATAATCATGGATTCTCGCCAAGAATGCATTCAATCTTTGTCATGTTAGGTTTTTCCTTCTCCTACTTGATCTGAATCTGATTTGATCTAGTCTTCTTTTCTAGGGATAAGATCTTCATGACATTGATCAATCACCAACAAAGATTTGTATTACAATGTGCATTTTCTAAATTTGGAGATCTACACCATGCTTTTATGCTTTTCTCTATCATTCGCCATTAATGGTTGTGATGTTTCCTTCACCAAATGGGTATGAAGATCAAATATTCTTGCAGGATCAATTCAGTTGCTTTTCCATCTTACCTTCCTTGAGCTGCAATCCTCTGGCATCCTTCGTGACTTGCATGCTCCTCATTAAAGCCAATATGCTTGCAGATTTGTTACGTTGATGCACACTCCACCAACTTGTGCAATCCCTCCACCTGGCATCCAGCTGTCATGCTTGTCGACATCCACTTCTGCTTGGATTCCTATGTCAGTTTGACATTCTTTTTTCGACCAAGGTAGACTACCAATTTAGATCTCCTTACCGGTAGGACCATCAGACATCCTCTTTCTTCTGCTCACCGATTGGTGTGCCTTTATAACAAGCAAAAAACCTTCCTCCCATTTTGTGCCTTACTGGTAAGCCTTCTTTACTAGTAGATGACACAAGTCATATGTACCAATAGCCTTCCTTCTGTCTACTCACTCTCATGTGTATTTCCATCATACCGGTCACCACTTCTTACTTACCGATGACCTTGCCAAACTGGTTGACATCAATGACAACTTAATGCCAATAATGCCAACAATTCTTTTATCCGGATTGATGAGTTGGTGCGGCTCCACTGCTAGAGTATTCTTTTGATTTAGTTATGTGTCCCAATGGGAGAGAGATTTGTGATTCTATTTTGAGGGAGAGTTTGGTTTTCTATTTTAGAGATCTTTGGCATTGCTATCAAAGGGGGAGATAAATCATGTGAAAAACTGCTCTATCTATCTTGATCTTAGGGGGAGTTGGTGATATCTTCTTTCTTTGCATTGAGTGTTTTTCACATTCTTATGTTTCCATCAATGCCAAAGGGCGATATTGTTGGATTATTTGGGGAGATTGTTGGATTTAGTTGATCATTGTTGTTGCTAGGATATGCTGTTGTCATTGATGTCAACATATTCCTGTGATTTATTTCGATGTTAATCGATGAAGATTTGATAAGTGGTGTTGGTGTAGTTGTTGGTGATGATTCTAATGTGTTTTATGGTGTTTCCTAGTCATGTCCGATTTGTTTTGGTAATTTGCATTGATTATTGTGTGATTTTTGGTTTTTTTTATGAATATGTGTTGATTTTTGTGTTTTGCGATATTTATGGTGGTGTAGCGTGTTGTGGTTGAACTTGGTGTGATTTCCGATGGATGTGATCATTTGGGAATTTGAATTAGGTCCATGTTATGTAATGCAAATCATTATATTGGTCTGGTGGTTGATCTTTGTATTGTGCAATGTAATTTTTATAATTATAAGTATAGGGTTGAGGGTTTAGCTGACCTTGTTATCAAGGTTGATGATTTATATATATAGGTGAGATATTCATGTAATTTAGGTGTCAATATTATGTTTGCATTAGCAGAGAGAGTTGAATGTGTGAACAAGAGATTTATCCTCCAGTGTTGATTTTTGGTGAGATTGGTGTTGCAAAGAAGACATTTGTGCTTAACTGGAACTGTAATTAGGCATTTGGAGATGTTATTCTTTCAGTTCATTTCTTCTAGTTTTTAGTCCAATTCATATTGTAAGTCAGTGAAACTTTCTTGAGGGTTGTAGCCTTTTGGGGATATATCTTTTGGGTAGTGAGCTCTAGGCAGTGTGCCCGAATGCATGTGAATTCCCCATACTAATATTTTTACATACTACTATAGAGTATCATCTTATTATGGGTAGGTTCCCACCATTTTTTTCCCCGTTAATTAGGTTTTCCACATCAAAAATCTTGGTGTTGTGCATTGTGTTGTTAATTTGCTTATCTGTTCATTGTTGTAGTTTATCAGTTTATGATTTGGAGTTTAATTTTCTGCATTCGGTGAAGACTGATTCACCCCCCCTCTTAGTCTTCCTTCTTGATTGATACTAACATTAAGTACCTGCTTTGGGGTGAGTCTGTTTGCCCAGAGTGCACTTTTTAAATGTCAGTGCCATTCCCTTTTATGTTATACTCCTATCCTCTTAATTAGTTGGATCAGGTTTTTGTTCATGGACTCAACCAAACCATTCCTTTGCGGGTAGTAATTTGAGGAGGTCTTTAGATAAATGGCATGGTAGAGGGTGAACTAATTAACTTTAGACCTGGTGAAAGCCCTAGTATTATTCGATATAATGGTCTTAGGAGGACCAAAATGCGTGGCTAACTCTTTGAGGAAACTGATAATTTCTGCCTTAGTGGAGTTTTTAAGGGGCACTACCTCCGTCCAGTGGGTGAAGTAATCAGTGGTTGTAAGGATCCATTTGTGACCAGTGGAAGATACTAGGTTAATCATTCCTATGAAATCTAGCCCCCATTGAGCAAAAGGCTCATCCATCACTATGGGTTTGAGTGGCATAGCTGCATTTTTATGCTTCCCATCATAGAATTGGCATTCTTTGCACCCCCAGATTAGAGTGTGTGCATCCTTGAACAATGAGGGCCAAAAGTATCCCATGCAGGTGATCTTCATGGCAATGGTTGGCACTAAAAAGTGGGCTCCTGCTAGGCCGCTATGGAACTCATGCAAAAACAATTCAGGTTGTTTCCTATCAACACAACAGAGTAAGACTCCATCAAAATTCCTCTTGAACAAAATGCCATCGAGCAACCAGTATCCACTATTTTGGAGTCTGTAAAACCTACTCTTCTCTGCGAGGAGATTTGGGGGAAGGACTCTGGTTTGCATGAAGTGTTGGTGGTCAGCCATCTAGCTTTCTTCTTCTGACATCATGTGCATTAGCACTACTTCATCTTGGTTTTCTCCTAGCTCTTCAAGTTATTTTCCTAAATAATCACAGAGACCCTTGCCTCGAATCACTTTGGTTGGTTTGACCTATATATCATATTTCAGGATCTTGGTAATCCAATTAGCCCTCTTTTCTATGATCTCCCCTTCCATGATATACTCGCAGACTACAGGGTGAGCTATGTAGACTGTCATTTTGTTTCAAGCGATAGTGTGTCCAAATTTCTTTAGACCTTTTACAATAGAAAAGAGTTTCTTTTCTACAAAATTGTATTTGACCTCATATGCTTTGAGCATCTTGGAATGAAAAGTGATTGGGTGTTTGCTTTTGGACTCTATGTCTTTCTGAGTTAGCACAACTACAATACTGAAGCTGCTAGCAAAGACATACATTATGAAATCCTAGGACATGTTGGGGTTAGCCAAAATAGGGGATGAAGAAATAGCTTCTTTGATTTTTTCAAATACTTCTTTGGCTTTGGGAGTCCATTTGAAAAGAGAATTCTTTTTAAGCATGAGCATGATAGGCCTCACCATGCCAACAAAGTCTGAAATGAACCTGCTAATAAAGTTGATTTTTCCCAAAAAAAAGATTGGACGCCCTTTTTGTTAACTGGCAAGGGAAGCTCCTTGATGGCCTTTATGCAATTCAAGTCGATGGATACTCCTTCCTTTGACACCACATGCCCTAGCATCTTTCCTTGTGGCACTCCAAAGATGCATTTCTTTGGGTTTAAGGAGACACCAAATTCTAAGCATTTCTAGAAAACTAGTTCCAGATGATCGAAATGATCCTCCTTGTGTTTTAAGATTACAGTTAGATCATCCAAGTAGAGTAGGATTATCTTGTTTATCAACTCACAAAAAGCTATATGATAACTCAATGATGAACCACTAGTACCAAACCGGTACTGGGAGGGGGGGTGAATCAGTACAAACACAAATACAATCCAAAACCGGTTTGACAACAAATACTCCAAATGACTGATGAACAGGGATACCGGTAAAATAGAGTGCAGTCGGTAACATCCAGTATAGCTCAATCAATCATGAACCGGTCACTCAATAATCTTTTCTCTTATCTCAATACCATAGTATCATTATATTCTCATGCATAAACAAGTAAACTTAACCATCAGATATTCACAATAGTGAGTTCAATATGTTTTATAGACAGGCATAAAACATAGAACCTTCATGTGCTTAACAGATAAAATACAGAATCACAAGACAAGAGCATTACACATGACACACATATTTTTCACGTGGAAACCCAATTGGGAAAAACCACGGTGGGGATGAATACCCACAAGCTGCTTTTTGAACTCTTTAGAAGTCCACTCTATTAGGAGCCTTGTTCGGTTAAGGACATTACAATAGGTTTTGGTAGGAACCGATCTTGTTAAGGACCACCTGGTTAAGGGATACCCGGTTAAGATTTAAACCCAATAGGGTCACCTTGTTAGAGGATTTTAAGAACTCAATAGTTGAAAGGATCTCATAAGCTTCTCTAGCTTCTCAAAACTCATTAGCCTTGAGTTACCTGGTTAAGGGATTTGAAACAAGCTGGTTAAGACCACTCAATTTAAGGGATTTTGAATCAAGCTAGTTAAGGCTACCCTATTATGGGATTTTACAACTGTTGAAGTGGTTAAAGATCAATAGGTATTACAATGATCTGTTAACAACACTTAATGCTAATGCAAATCCATTTAGGCTCCTCTTTTCCTTCTGCACATTCACTTTGCAGGTATCTCTTCTCTCCTTTGGTCTGGCAAGAATCACGTATTACTTTCCTTGGATACACACTCACAACTTTTGCCAACAACCTCAGACAAAAACCCAACATCGACCTTATAGGAAACATATAGGTCGGTAGCAAAAACCCTAAACCCTAAACCAGTTAGGTTAAGCAATTCAAATGGTTCAATCCTGACCATTGAATCATACTGCATTAAATGCAACAATCTTGAATCGATCTCAAGACATTCTCCATCATCCATTATCCACCGTTTCCATGGCAGCTGACAACCCTTCACGCATTATCACCATTTGACGGACTTCGCACATTCCTGAGGTAGATAGGAATAGTCATCTTCATGCAAGATCCTTCACGCACACAGAGCTTACATGGCAACATGATTTGTCCTCCATCATACTGCTAACTCATCACACAAAGATCACCGATTGAGTCACACAGACTTGAGGTAATCCAACCAGAAACCCCGAAGTGGAAGCTACCTACCAACCGGTAGTCATACAGTGCTTCCATGTGCTGGTTCCCATAACTTCATGCCCATTAATTTTGAACAATAAGCCACTTCACTTTGGCATATAAACCAGTTCACACATATGTCGGTTCCTCTCTCTTCACTTATCACATGTGCCGGTTCACACTGTGTCTCATATTGACATCAATGACAACATAAAATATCATTATGTCTTCATGCCGGTTCACATAAGGCTCATGCCAGTTCACATAATGCCAACAATCTCCCCCTTTGGCATTGATGGCAATATACAAAAGATATCTTCTCTGCTTCACATCTTCACCCCATTTGCTGCAGATATCTTTTCGCTTCACCCCTTCTCCCCCTTTGACAATAATGCCAAAGTGGAGGTACAATCATCACTGTTTCATCATGCTACTCCCCCTAAGGAGTAGCATCCATAAACACACCAATCAACCAAAGATTTGTCTTTTCAGTACCTGACTGATGTGGACCAATCATTTTTAGTTCACCTCCTGAAGGGGCAATACCCCTAATTCACCTCTCAAATGCACAAATGTTGTCTTTGGGAGAGGCTTGGTGAATATGTCTGCTAACTGCTCCTTACTGGACACATGCTCTAGTGCAATCTCTTTATTTTGAACCTTTTCCCTCAAGAAATGATACTTAAGCTCAAAATTCTTGGTTCTAGAATGTAAAACCGGATTCTTTGATATATTGATAGCACTTGTGTTATCATAGAATATAATTACTAGTTTAGATACAGGGATCTTGAAGCCTTCCAGTACATGCTTCATCCAGATTGTCTGAGTGCAGTTCATGAAAGCTGCAACATACTCCACTTTCACTGTAGACTGAGAGATGCAACTCTGCTTTTTACTCATCCATGAGACCAGTCTACCACCAAGAAAGAATGCACCACTGGTTGTTCTCTTCCAGTCATCCACATTACCTACCCAATCAGCATCTGTGAATACTTTCAGATTGAAATTATTGTTGTATGGGTACCATAATCCATAGTCAACTGTTCCCTTCAGATACCTAAGAATCTGCTTGACTGCACTCAAGTGAGATTCTCTTGGACTCTTCTGGAACCTTGCAGTGATGCCAACTGCATGTGCAATATCCAGTCTACTATGCACTACATAATGCAACTTACCAATCATTGATCGGTATTCCTTCTCATCAACCAGTGCGAAATCATCCTCCTTTGTCAATTTGCAACTGGTCACCATCGGTGTACCAACCGGTTTGCTATCTTCCATGCCAAAAGTCTTCAACACCTCTTTGACATATTTGGACTGAGTGATGAAGATTCCATCTTTCATCTGTTGGATCTGCAGTCCAATGAAGAATTTAATCTCCCCTATGAGTGACATCTCAAACTCTTTCTTCATCTTATCAGCAAACTCATGACTCATCTTGTCATCTCCACCAAAGATGATGTCATCAACAAAAACTTCACAGATCAGAATCTGATCTTCTTTAGACTTCAAGTAGATATTGCTATCTTCAGTTGTTCTCTCAAATCCAATCTTCACAAGATGGGAATGTAGGCGCTCATACCATGCCCTAGGTGCTTGCTTTAGACCATATAATGCTTTATGTAGCCTACATACCATGTCACTGTCTTCAGATAGGGAAAACCCATTTGGTTGCTCAATATACACCTCCTCTTCAAGTACACCATTTAGGAATGCAAATTTTACATCCATTTGATATACCTTGAACCTCTTAAAAGTTGCATATGCAAGAAGCATACAAACTCCTTCCAATCTGGCTATAGGAGCAAAGGTTTCCCCATAGACTTCACCTTCTTCTTGAGAATATCCTTTGCATACCAGTCTGTCTTTATTCCTAATCATTGTCCCATCCTCATTCAACTTATTTCTGAACACCCATTTGGTGCCAATGACATTTTTATGCTCTGGTCTGGGTACCAAGGACCATGTACCATTTTTCTCTATCTGGTCAAGTTCTTCTTCCATTGCCTTGATCCAGTCTTCATCTTTATGAGCCTCTTTGAATGACTTAGGCTCAAATTCAGAGATCATACATGAGTTTTCTCTGATCTTTCTTCTAGTAAGGATTCCTGCATCCTTATCACCTATGATCTGCTTGGGATCATGATTCAACTTGACATACCAAGGAATGGTCTTAACTGGTTCTTCTTTCTTTTCTTCTTCATCCTCATCTTCATCAGTATCAGCATTCACCGGTTCAGGAACACTATTACTAGTACTAGGTTGACTGACAACTGGTTCCCAGAAGGTTGCAACTAGTTCATTTACAACTTGCTCACTGCCGCTTTCCTCAGTCTTCTTAGAGGATTCATCAACTCTTACATTGATGCTTTCCATAATTCTTGGAGTCCTATTGTTGTAGCACTTGAAAGCTTTACTCTTGGTGGAATATCCTAGAAATATTTCTTCATCACATTTAGCTTCAAATTTGCCCTGATGTTCACTCCTCTTGATGTAACATTTGCTACCAAATACCTTAAAGTAGTTAACCACAGGTGTCTTACCGGTCCAATACTCATAAGGAGTTTTGTCCTTACCCTTTTTGATGAGTACCCGGTTCATAGTGTAGACTATAGTGCTCACCGCTTCTCTCCAAAAGGTGTGAGAAACCTTTCCTTGGATCAACATAGTTCTAGCTACTTCAACCACAATCCGGTTATTCCTCTCTGCTAGGCCATTCTATTGTGGATTTTGGGGGGCAGACAGCTATCTCTTGATGCCAAATTCTTCACAGTACTTGTTGAATTCATTGGAAGTGAATTCCCCTCCTTGATCAGTTCTGAGACACTTGATCCTTTTACCGCTTTCCTTCTCCACTAATGCTCTGAAAGCTTTGAATTTCCCAAAAGATTCAGACTTGTCTTTCAAGAATGTGACCCACATCATTCTTGAGTAGTCATCAGTGAGAATCATGAAGTACCTATCACCCTGCACACTTCTAGTTTTCATAGAACCACATAAATTAGTATGCACAAGATCAAGCAAGTTGTCAGTAGTGAAAGATTTACCTTTAAAGGTTGAGGAAGACATTTTTCCCAATTGACATTCTCTACATAGGGTATTATCTGGTTTGCTCAGCACCGACAACCCTCTAACTGCCTTGATCTTACTAGCCTTTACAATGTTATCAAAGTTCACATGGCAGAATCTCCTATGCCATATCTAGCTATCATCAATCTTAGCCATAAGACATGTACTTATATTTGCCTTTAGTTGAAATAGGTTACCTTTAGTCTGCATGTCAGTGGCTACCAATTTACCATCTTCGCCTTTGATTATGCAAACTCCATTCTTGAATTGTAGAGTGAGGCCACTATCATTTAACTGGGCAACACTTAGAAGGTTGTGTCTGAGGCCATCAACCCAATACACATTGTCAGCACTACTCTTTCCATTCAAGGAGATGGACCCTCTACCTTTGACCATGCATGGTGCATCATTGCCAAAGTGAACCACACCACCATCATACTCTTCTAAGGATAGAAACTTGCTCCGGTCACTAGTCATATGGTGAGAACAGCCACTGTCAATGATCCACTCATTGGAATCACCAAACTAGGAGACAAGAGCCTTCTTGTTTGCCACATCTTCCTTTATAGCAACGAACACAATGTCTTCATTCTCTTCATCTTTTGATTCCTCATCTATGACACCTTCATCAACTGCCACAAAACAAATCCTCCAGTTTCCTCCTTTGAATTTCTTGAACCTTTCCGGTTTGTCCTTGTTGTCACTATTAGGATAGTTCATAGCAATATGTCCTATCTAGTTACAGGAGAAACATTTCAAAGGAAGCTTACCTTTGTATTTACCAGTCCCTTTTGAAAATCTCCTAGCAAGGAGAGCTTCAAATTCCATCAGAAACTCTTCATCCTTCATTTCTCTATTCTGATTGGGTTCCCCACTAGTGCTAGCCTCTTTTCCTTTTCTAGATGTTATAGCAGGAGCTTTAAAAGCTGATTTTGACTTTTGAACACTACCATCAAAAATTTTCAGCCCATAGGCTATCAACTTGGCTATGATGGAGTCCAAGGACACATTAGACTTGTCTATTGATCTCAGCTCTTGAATAGCAGCAACCCTTATTGCATAGACCAGCAATAGGGATCTTAGGACTTTACTTACCATAGTGGAATCTTCTATTTTTCCACTTGCACTCTTTATTTCTCCAACAACTGTTTTAATTCTTATTCCATACTGCTAAATGGTCTCTCCTTCAATCATCCACATGTCTTCAAACTTTCCTCTCAAGCTCTCTTCCTTAGCCTATTTAACATGCTCATCACCACCATAGATATTTTGAAGAGCATCCCATACCTCTTTGGGATTTGTCTTGTCCTAAACATCAATAAACTCAATGTCAGATAGACTACTGATGAGGGCTTCCATGACTTGCCCATTTTCTTGTATCTCTCTCTTTTGGTCATCAGTGAGAGTACCGGTAGGAACAACATATACATTTTCAACATAACTCCAGTGTTCAACACCCATGCTTTTGATGAATATCTTCATCCTATCTTTCCATATACCAAAGTTTTCCCTGTTGAACTTTGGACCTTCCCTCTTCATCATTTGGCTAGGATCTTTTCCTCAAGCGGTTAAGCTTACAACACAAAGGACCTGGAGTTCTTTGATACCAATTGATAACTCAATGATGAACCACTAGTACCAAACCGGTACTGAGAGGGGGGGGTGAACCAGTATAAACACAAATACAGACCAAAATGGGTTTGACAACAAATACTCCAAATGACTGATAAACAAGGATACCGGTAAAACAGAGTGCAGCTGATAACATCCAGTATAGCTCAATCAGTCATGAACCGATCACTCAATAAGCTTTTCTCTTAGCTCAATACCACAGTATCATTATATTCTCATGCATAAACTAGTAAACTTAACCATCAGATCTTCACAATAGTGAGTTCAATATGTTTTATAGACAGGCATAAAACATAAAACCTTCATGTGCTTAACAGATAAAACAGAGCATCACAAGACAAGAGCATTACACATGACACACATATTTTTCATGTGGAAACCCAACTGGAAAAAACCACGATGGGGATGAATACCCACAAGCTGCTTTTTGAACTCTTTAGAAGTCCACTCTGTTAGGAGCCTTGTCCGATTAAGGACATTACAATAGGTTCTGGTACGAACCGATCCTGTTAAGGATCACCTGGTTAAGGGATACCCGGTTAAGAGTTAAACCTGGTAGGGTCACCTTGTTAGAGGATTTTAAGAACTCAATAGCTGAAAGGATCTCCTAAGCTTCTCTAGCTTCTTAGAACTCATTAGCCTCGAGTTACTCAGCTAAGGGATTTGAAACAAGCTGGTTAAGACCACCTGATTTAAGGGATTTTGAATCAAGCCAGTTAAGGCTACCCTGTTAGGGGATTTTACAACTATTAAAGTGGTTAAAGATCAATAGGTATTACAATGATCTGTTAACAACACTTAATGCTAATGCAGATCTGTTTAGGCTCCTCTTTTCCTTTTGCACATTCACTTTGCAGGTATCTCTTCTCTACTTTGGTCTGGCAAGAATCACATATTACTTTCCTTGGATACACACTCACAACTTTTACCAACAACCTTAGATAGAAATCCAACATCGACCTTATAGGAAACATACAGGTCGGTAGCAAAAATCTTAAACCCTAAACTAGTTAGGTTAATCAATTCAAACGGTTCAATCCTGACTGTTGAATCATACTGCATTAAATGCAACAATCTTGAATTGATCTCAAGACATTCTCCATCATCCATTATCCACCGTTTCCATGGTGCCTGACAACCCTTCACGTGTTATCACCGTTTGACATACTTCACACATTCCCGAGGTAGATAGGAATAGTCATCTTCATACAAGATCCTTCATGCACACAGAGCTTACGTGGCAACACGATCTATCCTCCATCATATTGCTATCTCATCACACAAAGATCACTGATTGAGTCACACAGACTTGATGTAATCCAACTGAAAACCCTGAAGTGGAAGCTACCTACCAACCGGTAGTCATATAGTGCTTCCATGTGCCAGTTCCCATAACTTCATGCCAGTTCATTTTGAACAAATATGTCACTTCACTTTGGCATATAAACCAGTTCACACATATGTCGGTTCCTCTCTCTTCACTTATCACATGTGCCAGTTCACACTGTGTCTCATATTGACATCAATGAAAACATACAATATCATTATGTCTTCATGTCGGTTCACATAATGCCAACACTATATCCATGACCCTCTAAAAGGTGGCACTGACATTGGATAACCCGAAGAGTATTTTATAGTAGGCAAACATTCCCCACTTGGTGGTAAACGTAGTTTTATGCTGGTCCTCAAGCTTGATGAGAACCTGATTATAACCCAAAAAGACATTGAGCATGGAAAACATTTCTCGACTACTGTATGTAAAATTTGCTCCATTGGAGGCAGAGGATAGTGATCTTTCAAAGAAGCTCTATTCAAATCCCGAAAGTCCACACATAGACGGATATCTTCATTCTTCTTTTGGATGGGTACCAGGTTTGAAACCTAGGTGATGTGTTTGATGGGGTATATAATCTTAGAATCAATCAGCTTCCACAACTCCTAAGACATGAGGGAATCAATCTTTATGTTAACCAGACGCTACTTCTACCAGACTGACTTTGCTCCATCTGTGAGCTCAATGGTATGCTGAATCACTTCCAGATTATATCCATGGAGTTTTTCATATGACCATGTGATGACCCCTACATACTCTTCACAAAAGTGAATGCATATTTCTTTGTCACGTTGAGAGGCATCCTTCCCCACTTTGAGTTTTCAACCGTCTCTGACTTGGAGCTCAGTATAATCTCCTTTGTCCGCAGTGAACTTTCTCCTATCATTTCTGGAGTCTTCACAATCAAAAATATTCTCAAGAGTGATCAAACCATTAGGGATCTTGTTTGTCTTTAGTTGGATTATCTAATCACCATACACTTTAGACACTTTGGGCTGCAATTGATCCACAAATTCTCTAGAGTGTCGGATGAACATGGCTATATGTTCACCACTATCAAAAAACTGCCAATAGATGTAATTGTCAAGCACAAAAAGCCTCACAACTACCTAGATTGTGTTGGGACTCATTAAATTTGAGTCAAGTTTAGAGGCCCATTTCAAAATTTTGCTCTGCATTTCCAAATGAGTCAGTTTGAATGGCCTAGTTTGAGAGAGGGTAAAATGGAGCCAGATGATTTTCAAAGGGTAAGGCTTTGGAAGCTTGTTGTACACCTTTCATTTTACCTATGTAGTGATGTCCAAATTTTAGATTTCACTCTATATCAATTTATGAGGTACCCATTTCAAGGGGTGAGCTGAAAGTGCATTTTAGGTGAAATGCAGATTTTACTAAGTAGCCTACTTTGGGTGTTTATATAATTTGTCCTGTTGATTTTCACGATGAAATTAAAAATGGATTTAATTATATGCATAAAAGTGTTCCTCTGTGCAAAAGTCCAAGTATTCATGAATCCATTTGCTTAGTTTACCAAGCTCGATCTGTTTGCAGTTTGTATGTTTTGACAAGTCCCTGTTTCAAGACCTAGTCGGAGCTCTGTTTTGCATAAGTGTAAAATTTGCCTCAGTGAATGTCATGTTAGAATGTTTATTCTAAGATATTTTTGGTATACATGACAAGCTATGTTTCAAATTTGAAACTCCTACCAATCCGTTTGATCGGTTTTCAAGAGGGTTCCTCGAGCCATCTCTTTCAGGGATCCGTACTTTCATTGTCGTATCACTTAAAGTTACTATTTTCATGAGCACATCATTTACACCCAGTCAGAATTTTGGTCTAACTGAGAGTTTTAATTTTTGATATGTACTTCAAGGTACCTATGTCTCAGATTTGAGGGTCTACGGAGGTCGTTTGATATTTTTAAGAAAGGCATCATGAGTTGCCTGAGCATTGACTTCATCAGGTCCGTAGTGCCGACAAAGCTAGTTGGTCATTTTTGACAATTAATATCTCTTCACTTAGGATTCATCTTGAGAAACCATTTGGTAGATTTTATTCTTGTATATCATAGTACATGCCTGTCAGATGGCGAGGTCCAGAAAGGTGTTTTGACCGGTTTGAAAATTACGTCTTCGCGACTAAATGCGAAAATGTGGCGTAAGTGCCTGAAAGTTGTAAAACTCAATTTGATGATCTGAAAATGGTGTCGATCAATTCCAAAGGTAATTTTAAGGTTCTTGAGGTATTTCAGAGGTCAGTTGCATGAAAACAATTTTTTTTTTAGTCGAACCCACTTTGGGGCCCTACCTGACCTGTAGCTTCACTATGTTTTTTGAATCAAGGTTTAACAATATAGCTCAAATGAAGGAGATCATTGTCATATAGATTTTTCATGGTCTATAAAGACATGAAATGATGTGAATTGGGTTCTCTCTATTATCATGATTTCATTCCTATCTGGGGTTTTGAATCCTAGGTCTACATTGTTTGTATTCCATTAATCGTGTCTCTACGAGCCAATTCACAGTCCCTAAGAACCATTAAACATAAGCTACAGTATACAGAGATAGTGAAGTCAAATTACAAAGTCATTTTCACAATAACACACAAGCAAATCAGAAATGGAACGAGTTTGAAAGTCTAATCATTGCTGAGAATGTATAGCAGTTGGATGAGGCACCCATGCTTGACAAAGGTTTATGAGGAACAACATAAATTTTCAAACAAATGCAATTGGCAGTGTTAAAAGGAAATCACCAAATGCTTCTGCATATCATGATGTAGCTGCATGGTGGAAGGAGTTGAAAGAGGCATGGAGAATGAGGAAAGGTAATGAACTGCCAAGCAAAAGCAAAACATCGGCATCCTCCCCTACATTGGAAATGGAGAATGTTGTTGAAAAGCATTCAAAAACTACAGCAAGTGCACTTGGCAAGTGAAACCTAGTAAATTCCCCCTCTGTCATGGAGTTTGGGGACAATGTTGGAGACATTCAGTAAAGGCAACGTGGCATGGTGGTTCGGCATTGAAACAAGAACCAATGCAATGATGGCGTAATGCCCAGCCAGCTCCTCCCTGTTGTGTTTGAGGTGGAGTGAAGAGGGGAGCATGTAGAAACCTCCAAGTCAAGTGCAAGCAGCAGCACCCTTTCCCCACGTGAATACCAGTGAAGGCAACGTGGCATGGTTGTATGTCAATGAAACTTCTTAGCAAATGGAAAATTCAACAATAGACCCCCTTCTCCTCCCTGTGCGTGGTTTTTTATAATGGGGCAGCATAGAAACTTTCAAGTAAATAGCATTTGGTAGGTGTAAAGCTTGATTCCATGACCTTTCCAGCATCGTTCCTAGCCATGGTGTTCTGAAAAGGCATTTTGAATATTCAACAAATTTAATCTGCAGAGAAAACCTTCAAAAAATGTATAAACTAGGCGAAATCATTATCCCACATTGGCTGGGGAATGGGACTTTTTCATGTTTAAAAGCAAACTCACACCCATCCATAGTGTCAAAGCCTCAAGAGGGTTTTGACGGATGGTTTTTGATGGGCGCCCAAGGCAGACCCCACGCATGCAGGCATGGATCCCAAGGCAATCGAGGAGGCTGACAAGTGGCGACCAGGTGGACCCACGCAGGCACGAATCTCGATGCAAGATCGTTAGCCATTACGAAATGACAAAAGATAGGTGTCAGGTCCAGATGGAGGTCCGACTCGTGGATCCCGTCTAGTGATGATGACATAGCAATGATGTGGTGTACAGATGGCAGTCCAAATCCCAAGGTAGGCGAGTTTTGCGGAGAAAGAGCAGATTAACAAGTGAGCAAGTTGAGGAGATCAGACGGTGCATGCGATCTCGCGAAAGAAAGACGCTCAAAGAATAACCATCACAAAATGGTGAAAAGAATGTGCTCAAATGACAAAGGCTAGGCAAAGGTTAAAGAGTGAGTAGGTTCAAGATTATCCAATGGCTCGCATGACTTCGTGACCCGAAGATGCAAGCTCGTTAGCCATTGCGAAATGGCGAAAGACAGGTGGCATGTCCAGATGGAGGTCCGACTTGTGGATCCCGTCTAGTGGTGATGACATGGCAATGATGTGGCATATAGATGGTAATCCAAATCCCAACGCAGGTGAGTTTTGCAGAGAAAGAGGGGATTAACAAGTGAGCAAGTTGAGGAGATCAGACGGTGCACACGATCTCGCAAAAGAAAGACGCTCAAAGAATAACCATCGCAAAATGGTGAAAAGCACATGCTTAAATGACAAAGGTTAGGTGAAGGTTAAAGAGTGAGAAGGTTCAAGATGATCCAATGGCTCGCATGACTTCATGACCCGAAGATGCAAGCTCGTTAGCCATTGCAAAATGGCAAAAGACAGGTGGTAGGTCCAGATGGAGGTCCGACTTGTGGATCCCATCCAGTGGCGATGACATGGCAATGACGTGGTGTACAGATGGCAGTCCAAATCCCAAGGCAGGCGAGTTTTGCAGAGAAAGAGCGAATTAACAAGTGAGCAAGTTGAGGAGATCAAACGGTGCACGCGATCTCGCGAAAGAAAGATGCTTGAAGAATAACCATCACCAAATGGTGAAAAGCACATGCTCAAATGACAAAGGTTAGGCGAAGGTTAAAGAGTAAGCAGGTTCAAGATGATCCAATGGCTCGCATGACTTCGTGACCCGAAGATGCAAGCTCATTAGCCATTGCAAAATGGTGAAAGACAGGTGGCAAGTCCGGCTCGTGGATCCCGTCTAGTGGCGATGACATGGCAATGATGTGGCGTACAGATGGTAGTCCAATGGCGCATAGGTGGCAATGACGAGGCAGTCCAGGTGGCTAATCAGTGAGGTGTCATCCCAGTGGATCCCATCAGCCAATCAGAGACTACCACATGGCAAGTCGTCGGACCAAAAATCAGAGAAAAATCAAAGTTAAAATCAAGTTAAATATATAGTTGAGACTATATAGAAAATCCAAAAATTTAAATGATGTGCACATATGAAGGATTAATTTGCCTAGAGGTCCATTTTTGCTCAAAATACCAAGTATTATATACCGTTGGAAAGCCCTCAGAATGAGGAATGTAGTTATGAAGTTTTTTTTTAACAAATATGGGATATTTTGAGAAAATTTTGCACGAAAAAGAGGAAGGAAAATGAAATTCAGTTGGAAAAAGAGACACTTGGCAATTTCGGTTGGAGACCTAATCTTTTTTCCCTCCCCTTCTTATTCCCATTTTTCTTCTCATTGTAGGGGTTCCAAAATTTTGGAGGAAGTGCTCCAATTTTCATGGCTTTCATTTCTCAATTTCTTGACCCAAATTTGTAATTTTCTATGAATCTTTTTAGGATATAGAGATTACATTGTAGGATAGTAAATTATTGTCTAGTTGCAAATCTTAATTGTGTCAGGCATGAGTAAATTTCCCACAATATTGTCTCTGTGTATGTATTTCATTATTATGAATTGAATCCTCAAGGAGGATGAAATTTGTCAATTTCAAGGAGGTTGTGTCTTGTGGGTATCCTTCAATGAAGGTTTTAAACTCTGTAATCAGTCATAAATAACGGAATGTGTCCCAGATCTGATGATCTTGTGAATAGATTGATTAATGCATTAGCATAAGGTATTAATGCGGGAATATCATTTAAGGAGAACCAATTTGTGACTAAGATGCACATTTGTAGTTCTGTGTGTGACTCTATTGCCTAATGAATAAGGCACTGGTCTTGTAGATTTGGGGATAGTTTCAGATTAACAAATTAAAGAAAAATCTATTTCCCTTTATGTTTAGGGGTTTGTGTTGTATCCTTCCCAAGCTTTGTTTCACCCATTATTTGTACAAGATTTAGCCAATCTATATGTGTTATCTAATTTGTTGAGCTTGTGGAATGGTTTATCTGCTTCATTGATGTTGTCATGATGAGTAAATGAGTTTGATTTAGTGCATCAAAAGGGTGTCCCCCCCCTAGCTCTAGCAAAACCTGAAGTGCAGGAGGATCATTTAGGGTCCTATGTTATGTTGTCCAAGCCCTGATGTGTTTTGTAGACTGAAATTGGCCATTTCATAAAAGGATTGCAGGGGAACTTGGGTTAATCATTTTTTATGAACAACAGACTGAATGCTCATTTTTCTAGTAGTTGAGTTGCAGGATCGAAAAGGGATCCTATTGTTGCCATACGATCAACCGCTTAATTATATTTGCAAGGAATCCTCTGAATATTGAAAGCTTCAAAGCTCTCAATCAAGTCCCAAACCCTATGATAGTATGACTACATGTGGACATGTTTAGCACCTGAAATTCCTCTGACTTGATAGACCACCAGCTCTGAATCCCCCATCACTTTTAGTTGTTTGACTCTAAGGTGCCCTGCAAGGCTCGAACCTTGAACCAGGCCATCATACTCTGATTCAATGTTTGAACAAACAAATTGGAAGTGGAAAGATATCAATGTTTGTTCCCTAGAAGGCAAAGTAAGGCAGATGCCCACTCTAGATCCTATTTTGCAAAGGGCTCCATCCAAGTGGAGAGTCCATAGTTAAGAGACCCGGTCTTCATTTTCCCCCTCTATGTCTTGCGGCTCCTTTGACACCTTAGGAACCAATCGGTCCTCATAAAAAATTACATAGGTCCCAAGTTCAGTGGCATGATAGTTTCCATAAGGGTCTACATTTATAAATTCATTCAGGTTAACTTCTTGATCTAAATATTGGTCTCTAGTTACTTCTTCATTTTCTAATAACTCTACACACTTCATCTCTTCACACAAAATGGAGGTATGGGTGGCTTCAAAATTTATCATGGCCTCATCAGTGATATGTTCTGAATGGATGGGCTTTGACAATATTTTTAACATGGCTCCATGCCTCGTTCTGATTATAAGGTGAGACCAATCTAGGGATAGATACCCACCGACCTTGGAAGTGAAATCATGGGACAGGTACAGTCAAAAAATAGGGGGTACATCAATGACTGCTACCTCTTGACTCACTGTAATGTTGGGGAAAGAAAATAAGGTGAGTGGAAGGTTTTTTATGATACCCACAATCTTGACTCTATTCCAATCTAATTGCATGACCCCTCTGTTTATGGGTTCATATTCTAAATTTAAAACCTTTGCATTCTGTTTAGGCATTATAGTGGTGCTAGCACCAGAATCTGTCATGGAATTATGGAGCAACTTATTCCTAACAATGAGAGTCAAAAAGAAAGGGTTGGGTTTTGGCTTACCCTTTTTTGTGTCACCTGTGCTTTCGAGCCCCTCATTAGTAAGCACATTAGGGATTCATGGTTGTCCTCCTAAAATAGGACCACTGCCTTTCGCGGGTACTCCGATTATCACTTGCTCTATGGGTAATCTTTGATCTCCATCAAGTGCATCTCATAGACAATCTTTCTACTCAGGGATTGTGAGGATGTCCCATAAGGATACATTTGTAGGATCTCTCTTCAACTGCTCCACTATATCAAGAACTATTGGGATGGAAGCCTTTGGATCTTTAGCCTTGTAAGGTATGAAACCTTTCATGTTTTGAGATATGGTGACCATTAGAGGTTGTTCTATCGGCCTCTCCGCATTTTCTTTTGGCTACTAGACCACAGGTTCCCCTCTAAACTGATGCTTGGAGTGAAGGTTGTAATCAGATTGTACTTGAAACATCTGGGCAGATGACATTGAAACATTGTTTGTGAGGACCACATCCTCATCCTCTATCCATGAAAAAAGGGTGTTATCTAGGGAAATCTCAGCTTCTTGTTCCATTGACATACCTTGCATTTGAGAAATTAGTGAGGTGTTGTCCATTCCGGGAGAGGCATAGAACCCAGCATCTGGTGTCATTCCTTGACTTCTCTACTTTGAAACCTTCTATTGTAAATTACCTCTTGGGAAATTTTGTGGCATGGGCATAATTGCAAGGAAATCACCAGGAGTTGGTGTCGTCCGCAAGATTATTTTGACCAACAATCAACTCTCTATTTTGATTAGGGGGAATGGCTTGCAAAAGGGTCAGTATGGGGATGAGTTGATTATTAGGTTGCCCTTGGTTCACTCTTGTACCACCATGATATAGATTTGGCTGGTAGGGAGGTTTCCCACGTTGATAATTTTAGAAAGGAGATCTTGCGGGCGCCTACTGCCTCTTGAGATTTATGATCTCATTGGAGAAGGACCTACGATATTTTTTCATATCATTTAACTCCATGGATAGGGAAGAAGGAGAAGAAGTGCTTGCTTGTTGAGTGTTGGGGTACACACATAGATTGAGGGGCAGAGGTACTCAGAACTAGTACCTCAAGTGCTTGGTTTGTGAGCTTTGGAAAAACCGACATGGGCAGTCTCAGAGGAAGATTTCCTGCATCAATCAAATTATTTTTTGCTTGAACTGCCAGCTCGTAGGCATCTAGAAGAGTGTTACCTCCTAGAGACTAAATCATCACAAATATATCTAATTTGAAGGCTTTTAAGTAGAAAACAAAAGCCATATATGCAAGTGGTCGAGAAGATAAGGGGATCCTCTGCCACGTATTTTGGAATCTAGTGTTGAATTCGGTGACAACCTCTTGTGGTGCCCTCCTTATTTTTATCAACTACTGCATAAGGGAAGACCAACCCCCCTTCTCGATGAATTGTTCAAAGAAATGATCTACCAACTAGTCCCAAGTTCCAATTGAATTTGTTGTGAGAGATCTATACCAGTCTTGTGCCTTCCCCTTGAAGGACACTACGAGTAACCTCAAAGATACATTCTACTAAGTGACATTATGCACAATGCACATGTATACTACGTCTTGGAAATGCTCCTCGGGAGTCTTAAAATCCTCCCTAGTAAACTTTGGCACTTCTTTTAGTGCGTTAGTGGGGATAACATCCCATTCAGAAGGTAGGGTGGGGGCTATAAGGGGACTGCCACTATCCTATGTGACAAAATTCCTAGGAGCTGGGCTGCCATTGGAATGTGAGATACCTAAATGGGGGCCTGTACTCTGGCTCTAGATATTGCTTGGACTGCAACTAGGGGTGGTATCAATAAGCTTGGGTTGGACACAACCTGACTTCTATTTATAGGCCTATGGCTCATACACCCTTCTAATTAGGCAAAGATTGCAAGAATTGTTCCCACTGGGCATGCTAGAAAAAGAAACTGTTGACCTATAAAATTATTCTTAAAGGAAACAAGCTTATGGGAAACTCAGTGATGGGGGACCTACGTGTTTCTCATTGAGTGACCTCTAGGATTTTAGAAGCTAACTCTTCATACATAGGGGGGAAGAAAAGGGATAGGAGGAAAAAACCCGAAACAAAACTATTCTATAGTGATGCGCTGAGATATGACTTAAGCTATAAGCATAAAGAGCTTCATACATATACAACTCTAAATACCATTCAACAATCTACATGCCTAGTAAAATAAAAATCTAGATACAAACAATTACTTATTAACATAAAGCTATATATGCCATTCTTTTGTTAGATAACAAGTATAGAAAACATAGTTTAATCTACAAAGTCTTACAACATATATCTCAAGAGTTAAGTAGAATTGCATAAAGGCATAGGAAAAACTTGTTAGGCCCAATATGGAAAGATAATGTACTGAGAGGGGAGGGGTGAATCAGTACTCCAAAACTTTTCTTCAACAATAACTTTACTGTTATGCATAAACCGAATAGTGCAGTAACATAATATAAAGCTAAAACAAATAGATAACAATCATACATGATTCACTCCATAACACATATATTTTGGTTATGCAGAAACTCTTGGTTAGAGAGAAAAACTGTGGTGGGGATGGAACCCACAACTTCACTACTACAATAATAGAGGTTGCTCAGTTAGAGCTACATGTTTAGCTATTTCTGATAGCTTACCTTGTTAGGAGTATCAAGATCTATTAGATCTACCTTGCTAAAGGATTTTACAACACTCAAACTAAATGTTGTACCTAGTTAGAGGCTTTACAATTTATAGACTTGATTAGAGTCTTTTACCCTGTTAAAGGTTTCTCTTACAACTTCAAAATATTACAATAAAATCATTACAAATATCTGTAACTTTACATCTGAAATGTTATAGCAAATTCTATGTGCTCAGAATAAGATTACCTTGCTTATAGCAAACCTCGATAACCCATATAGTAACTTGGTAAACCCTTCTATTTACTCTATTCTTTGACTGTTCTCTGAAATCCTTCTCGGTGACCTCTGTGTCTCTATAACAGTCATAACACTTAGTGCTTTCACATGTCTTGCTTCATATATTTCTATATCTTCCTTTCTGTCATGCTACATGTGTATTTCTGATCTTAATCCATGTTGTATAAATAGATCTCTTATGTCGGTGATCCATTCATTGCTTCGATCTTACAAACATGTTTTATCGAATGAATAACCATGCAAAATATTTCATTGGTTAGATAACCTCAAAATCATACACAATCTTTAAGTGCAATTTCCAATGTGATAACAGTTAGATGTTCCTCGATCTTGTAACACATTTTCATATGTATGTCCAGGTTTAATGAATTTGTAACACGTTTCACTCGGTGTGTCATCTTTGCTACTCGGTAGACATGAAATGATACTCAGTAGATAGCTCAATGTATACTATGCTCTGAGACTACTTTCTTCTATAACCGACTGGATTGTGCATACCGACTGAATATCTCGGTAGAGATAACTGACTAGAGTATATAGAATAACTTTGAACATAAAACTAATGGCAACTTGATAAGTAGTAACAATCTCCCCTTTTGACATTAGTTGAGATGTTTGACAAAAACTACTTTCAAAGTTATAACTCAATAATCTATATACTTGCAAAATTTGACTATACTAATAGTATATACAATAGTCAATGAAATAGTAAATCCAGATATACTCCCCTTATTGATATACTATTCAAAACTCTGATTTTGCATTCTCGGTGATCAATGTTCTGTGTGCACTTGTTCTTTGCTTACTGTTCTGTTCATTGCTCGGTACTATGCTCTTGGATACTTTGTTCACTCTGCTCAGTATACTCCCCCTATATACTACACTCCTTTTGCATGATACTATACCACTCCTCTAATACTATATCACTCCCCCTTTTTGACAAACATCAAAACTTAGTTACCATTCGGAGGTGGCAACTGGTCAAAAATGGATTTGTACTTTGTTCATGCTTCAGTGAGAGCGACAGAGAGTGCATCCTTTACATTGTCCATTAAAGAATTTTAGGCTTGAATGTCAGCCAATAATGATATTAAGCCATCTAAAGTGCTTCCCTCTTATGTAGTGGACAAGTATGCGGCTTGGTTGATCTATTCTTGGACGGATGAAAGATGAGGAAGGAATAATGTCTGAAGGGTCATTATGTCTATCCTGATCTTGTGTTCTTCATTTCTTAGGTCCAATTGTTGAGCCATGAGTTGTTGTAGCTTTGTATAGAAATTCTGAACTGAATTTGGCTCTGTGGTCAACTTATTTGAGAGATTTGTGATCTCTTTCTCAATTGCTTCTATTTTATTTTTGATGTCTTTAATGAATAAAGAAAATGTACAAAGTTTCTTAAATAAATAATGAATGTGCTTGAGTTGAGGAGTCAACTCAGCAATAAATTTGACAAGTTTAACTTTGCCAATATCTATAGCTTTCTGTACCTCTTCTATCATTTTTGCAGTGAGCTCTTTGTCTTTTAGCTTGCTCAAATATTCTGATGCATCTATTCCAGATGTCTCTATCTTTGTTAGGAGTTCATCCAGTTGAATGTGGATGGCTGCATTTGTTGACACTATAGCTTCAGGTAGCATGTCTATTAAGAGTACTTTCACCTTCTGAAGTACTTTATTTTTCTTTTGAATCGCCATTTGCTTCTCTTGTTCGGCCTTTGCTTTGCATAGTTCACCAAAATCAATGAGTTCTTGCCCCTTTAATTTTGATATGTCTACATTGGGCAACAATATTGGTTTTGACAAATCAACTTTAAAACTATGCTTTTTCATCTTCTTTTCTTTACCTTTCACCGATGGAACTAAGACAATGTCTTGTGAGGCTTGATGACCCTCGGTAGGTTGCGCGGTAGAGGCAACATTTTGGTCGATTTATTTAGCCTCTGTAGAGTCCTTTGGTGTCTTGGTACTTGGTGTCTTAGTTACAACATTTTCAGTGCTAGAAGGTTCTTGAGATGCCTGTTCTTGAGTAGTACCTTCTCCTGCTGTAGACTTGTGACCTTCGGTGCCTTGATCCGTATCCTGAGGGGTTTTAGTTGAGATAGGTTTATTGACTAGTGGATAAGGTTGAACTTGTTCCAAGACTGATTCACTAGATACAAGTTTTGCATATGCATTGCCTTCTATCATTTCCTATTCCGATGCCTCTGTATCCATGATATCTTCATCTATTTGAATGGTGTCAGCAGGGTCTCGCTTAGTAACATCAGGATCTTGCTCGGTGAAATCAACAATTTCAACTGTAGCTTGCTCACCAGCATCCTTGATTTTAAATATTTCCTACCACTTTGATTTTGTCTCATTTTCTACTTCAATATACAACCCATTCATTAGTTTTAAGGCTCTTTGTTTGACGAGAAACTTTGAGTTGTAGGTTGTCAGATGTTCCTTTATTTCAGCTACTGACATGTCTGGAAAGAGATGTACTAGACTTCTTTCTCTGATCTGTTTCTCTGAGTCCATTGCATACTTCCACCTATTGTCAATATGTAAATATAATTCATTTGGTAGTGACTTAGATAGTTCCAATGGAGCCAATAGGAATTTTAGAAGTGTGCAGATGACAACTTCTTCAATTTGTCTCTTTTCATCATTATTTCTGGTTTCATACTTGACATATCTGAATCCTCCAAATCCACCATATTCTTTCAGATTAGCACATAAATTTTCAACACTATGTACATTTACCTTCTTGCTCTTGACAATCTAAAATTTTCTTGCATCCTCAGATTCGGTGTTGCTAGACTCTTTTGCTAAAATGAGTCTCCAAGTAGTTTTCTTGTAATTTTTTGTTACCTTAGGAACAGTAACACCCTTTTCTTTCTTACTCGGTGAAGCTGCAGATGCTCTAGTGTTAGGTCACTTTGCTGGTGGAGTCGGTGAGGCCTTTGATGAATCCAGTTTCTTTCTTTTCAACACTTTTCCCTTAGGCAATTCGGTGCTCAATGTTATAGCTACCTCTTGGGCTTCAGATTCCTCTTCGATAATGGCAATAGTGCCTTTGATAGGTGTGGAGGAAGAATCTTCTCCGAATTTCTCCGATAATGCCTTTATCATCTTTGTTGCTTTTCTTGTAGCTTTGGGTACCACAATGCTCATTTTTACCTTTTCCTTTACTTCTTCATAGGTTCCATACCTCAGCTCAGTAGCATGTCTTGGCAATGTAAGAAATGCATCAATTTGTTGTTGTGTGATGTCAAAATCAATCTTGTAACCCATAGGTGACAAAGATTGAGTTCTCGGTTCCACAACATTCACATAACAGCAATCAGTGTCTACTTCAAAACATATGTCATTTTTGTATTTCTCCACTAGCTGGGGTGGAATTCTATACCTGTTATGCATTTTCTCTTGAAATTTGCTGAAGTAATCATCCATAATATCATTGAAATTATCACCTAACTTCTTAATGAAGTCATTGATCTGATGGGTGATTGATCAGTGTAGTTCCCAAACAACTTTACCGACTGATGGAAAGAATTTTCAAAATAGAAAAACATGCATACAAGTAGTGATCCAAATTTTAGTGTATTAGCTGAGTTGTTCTTCTTTGGCTTCCTAATGGTGTTCAGATTCTCAAACAGATTTTTTAGCAACACCTCACATAGATCAATTTTCATTCCCTTTTTCACAATTTTGTATGCTAGGTCTACTGCTGCATAGGGTACATTGTTTTCCCTTACCGATTGGAAGAAATAGTAACCTATTACTCTAATGGAAAATTTTAGTTCTTCATCTGTGACATTGTTCAATTTCAGTCCTCTGCAATCTGATTCCACTCCAGTTAAACTGATCAATTCCTTCTGTGATATCATCTTTTGAGCTCTAGCATGATCATAAATAGGGTAACTAGTAATCAGATGAATGATTTCCTTGGTAATCTTAAATAGTTGCTCCTCTAACCACATGAAATCATCATGAACTCCACTTAGAACAAACTTGACCCACTGGGGTTTGAACACACATGGATAGGTTAGGGCTTCAGTTAATCCCTTGATCTTAATGTGCTCATACTTGTTATTCAATTTACCATCTGTGCATAATTCATTATAGGTGTCTTTGATTTCAACATGACCGAGTTCTTCAACATGACATTTGGTGAAGAATCTCACATCCTTGACTAATAACACTCTATCCGGGATGAGTGAAAATGTGGTTTTGTCATCCGGTTTAGATGCAACTTTGGGAGTCAAAGAGTATTTTAGTGAGGGCTTTTCAACATTCTTGACAACAATGGGATCTTGGATCTTAGGTGTCATTTGTAGATTTCAGATAAAAACTAACAAAATATCTTTAGGGTTTCAGGATTTCAAACGGCAGATGCTTCACACTTAGCAGATAATGACAACTTGATAAGATCGGTAAACCAGCTTAACAATGCATTGAGATTGATGTAAATACCTTGAATTTGCTTTGTAGGAGGTTTGATCACCTTTGAATCGCTTTGCTCTACTCTCTCAAAAACTTGGTAAGTAAAAATGACCGCGAAAATGCTTTAAGTACATAATATGCCTTATCGGGCTCCGTGCGGGTTAGGTCAAAAACATTAAATGCACCTAGTTCCACTAAACCTTCTTCTTTTTGCTTTAACCGAGTAACCAAACTTCCTGTATTCACTGACTTGACAGGTTTCCTGTAAAGTGCTCCAAAAGACTTTGATAGAATTTCAAACTTACTAATATGTCTTTAACTATGCAGATTTTGAATTAAGTACATAATAAAGTAGGAACTGTTAAGATTTAACCTTGAGAGAATGCAGTCCCTTCATACTTTTACTGATTAACTTGGAATAGGTGCACCTAACACAGTAGGTAAGGTTCTTTCATCAATTGACACAATTTCCTTCTTTTTCCAAATCATCTGTAATTTGTCTTTTATTTCCTCAGTGTCTTTTCTAGGTTGATCTCTGCAATCTTCAGCCAAGTGTCCAACTTTGTGACAATGAAAACATGCCATACCAGGATTTCTTCATGATCTTTGGTTGTTCATCCCAAACCTTATAAAGGAATTGACACTTATATGTCCATATCTTCCACAACATTCACACCATATCCTTGTATTGTAATCCCATGGTACTACAGAATACTGTCAGTAAGGATTTGTGTGAGTTCGGTAACCTCTAGCATTTGCTCAGTGTGCAGACCACATATAGTTCTTTTTCTTAAACCAACACTTTTCGGTACTGTGTCCATATCTATTACAGTTTTTACAAAACCCTTTGAATTTTTCCTTCTAATAATTATTAACAGACTTTGTCCTTCATTGATTAGATGTGTGATCATATCTATTATAGTTGTAACAATAACCATTGGACTTAGTGACATTCGGTTGCTTACTTTTTCTGATTTGGCACATGTTGGTAGTGTGACCTTGATTTCCACAGTAGTTGCAAATAGGCTTCTTTCTTTTGATGTTCTTCTTGATTCCAGCTTGCTTTGATGATTCTCCTCTCTCGGTAGTATGGATTCCCTTCTCGGTAGTATGGATTCCCTTCTTGGTAGAGTCTTTTCCTTTGTAACCAAGTCCTGCATCTTTGTTGGTTCGTCTTGTGTTCAGTTGCTCATCCAACATCTTTGATGCTTCATAACTCTTCTTCAGTGTTTCTTTGGATTTCTTCTTTGTTTCAAGTTCATTGGTCAACCTTCATACTTCAAGTTTCAATGCTTGATTCTCATCATCTTTCAGATTTGCTTCATGATGTGCATAACCTAGTTGATCTGATAGGTTTTGTTGAATTCCAGTCATCCTTGTGATTTCATCACTCTTATCAGATACTAAGACTTCAAGTTGTTGTTTCTCTCTTTCTAGATTTCTTACCTTATCCTTGGTAGTTCTCAATGCATCAAGATTTTCAGTCATCTGTGTACTGAAATGTTCATGTTCTCTTTTCATTGCTTTTAGTTGATTAGCCAGTGCTTTGTTATTTTCTTTCAATACTCCAATCAATTCTTCAGTCTCTTCAGATATACTATTCTCAGATGATGTCTCAATTTGTTCCACTAACTCTTGAGAGTCCTGCAAATCATGAGATAATCTTCTTCTCACTTTCAAATATTTTTGCATTTGTCTTTGCATGTCTGCAATCACTTGATTAGCATGATCCAGCTCTTCTTGTAGATACACAATCCTCCGAGATTGTTTATAGCCTTCCATTGATAAGATCTTTCTCTTTAGGCAGTTAAACCCTTTTCCAAGATTGAAGCTCTAATACCAATTGTTAGGCCCAATATGGAAAGCTAATGTACTGAGAGGGGAGGGGTGAATCAGTACTCCAAAACTTTTCTTCAACAATAACTTTGCTGTTATGCATAAACCAAATAGTGTAGTAACATAATATAAAGCTAAAACAAATAGATAACAATCATACATGATTCACTCCATAACACATATATTTTGGTTACACAGAAACTCTTGGTTAGAGACAAAAACTATGGTGGGGATGGCACCCACAAGTTCACTACTGCAATAATAAAGGTTGATTGATTAGAGCTACATGTTTAGCTATTTATGATCACTTACCCTGTTAGGAGTATCAAGATCTGTTAGATCTACCTTGCTAAAGGATTTTACTACACTTAAACTAAATGTTGCACTTGGTTAGAGGATTTACAATTTATAGACTTGATTAGAGTCTTTTACCCTGTTAAAGGTTTCTCTTACAACTTCAAAATATTACAATAAAATCATTACAAATATCTACAACTTTACATCTAAAATGTTATAGTAGATTCTATGTGCTCAGAATAAGATTACCTTGCTTATAGCATACCTCGGTAACCCATATAGTAACTCAGTAAACCTTTCTGTTTACTCTGTTCTTTGACTATTCTCTAAAATCCTTCTCGGTGACCTATGTGTCTCTGTAACAGTCATAATACTTAGTGCTTTCACATGTCTTGCTTCATATATTTCTATATCTTCCTTTCTGTCATGCTACATGTGTATTTCTGATCTTAATCCATGTTGTATAAATAGATATCTTATGTCAGTGATCCATTCATTGCTTCAATCTTACACACATGTTTTATCAAATGAATAACCATGCAAAATATTTCATTGGTTGGATGACCTCAAAATCATACACAATCTTTAAGTGCAATTTCCAATGTGATAACGGTTAGATGTTCCTCGATCTTGTAACATGTTTTCATATGTATGTCCAGGTTCAATGAATCTGGTAACACGTTTCACTTGGTGTGTCATCTTTGTTGCTCGGTAAACATGAAATGATACTCGGTAGATAATTTGGTGTATACTACGCTCTAAGACTAATTTCTTCTATAACCGACTGGACTGTGCATACCGACTGAATATCTTGGTAGAGATAACCGACTAGAGTATATAGAATAACTTTGAACATAAAACTAATGGCAACTTGATAAGTAGTAACAAAACTATTGTAGAACAAAAAGTTGTGTTCATAAAAGATGGAGGCATAATCTGATTATCACAGTTTTCTAGAAATAGAAAGACAAATTCAAAGCCAAAAATTCCTTAACAAGAAGTATGTATTCTCTAAAAGTTTTGAACCCTTACAAAAGCAAAAAGCATCCTATAAATAAACCCGAGCTAACTGCTTGGCGGATAAAACAAAGAGATCGCCCAAAACTAATAGCATCATTGGCATCCATTGGCAACCATGAAATGCCCCCTCAACTAATTGAGTAAAATTTTTTTTGGCCCTCATCACAGCTGCAATCGAATCTTTTAACCATGGATCGAAATAGAAGAATTCACAACAACTATGTTGAAACTACAAACCGTTGATGTCTCAAAAAAACACTACCTCTGCAATGACAGAACAAGAATACTCGGAAGTTACCTCAATCACAATGTGGGAGTAGGAGGGAGTGTCCTAAAGGCGAGATGAAAAGCATTTAAATGCCTCATGAAGAACTGCCATGTGGAGAGAATGAAAAGATTTTGAACACGAGCTCGTGGGTATGGGCCCACTTAAAACAACAAAAATAGACAATTTCTAAGTGTCAACACCGCTCGACTTCTTGGCAAAGGAAAAAGGGAACTTGAACAACATGAGCCATACTACCACACAGAAGATGTGAGGAGACAAAAAGAAACCTTGGGCAAAAAGGACTTTGGCTGGGGGAAAAAGAAGCTAACTCCTTGAAAGGGGCAGGGTAGACTTAAATTCTACAATTTTGAGTCTGAGGTGATTGAGCTGACATGTGTGAATATTTTTATCATCTTGTTTAGGTCCACATATGGTTATGTGGAGGAATTGTGTTGACTTGTTGGTACATGTTTCATGTTGCATGTTATGTGGTTTTTGGAAGCCGACATGGGAATTGATCTATTTTGGTAGTGAGGATATATAAGAACTATTCATTTGAACATTTTAATATATTGTGTGTGTATGTCCAAATATTGTATGAGCAATTGTGCAAAGTTTTGTGAGTGTGATTGTAGATTTGGTGCTTCGGTATATGACAGTGTAGTAGAATAGAGTAGATAAGCAGAACAGTTGCACAAGTCAAATTGAGCCTCACTGAAACTTATATTTGGCCGGTGTAGATACTATTCTTCAGTTCAATCATACTTGTAATCATTTGTAAGCTTGTAATCCTTCCTCCGGGTTGTAGCCCTCTTTTGTATTTGAGCAATGAGCTCTAGGCAGTGTGCCTGAATGCAAGTGCATTCCCCTTCATGTAATATTATCATACTATTGATCAAAGTATAATAATATTGTAGGTTCAAATCCCATTGTGGTTTTTCCCTTTCCAGGTTTCCACATAAAATTTTGGTGTTATGGTATTGTGGATGATTGGTTTATGTTTCTGCACTTTACTTTAGTTCTTATTCATCTGATGGTTTAAGAATCAATTTAATAAATTTTGTGAAGTGCAGAACACTAATTCACCCCCCCCTCTTAGTGTTCATTGATTCCAACAATTGGTATCAGATCTTAGTTACTCAAAAGGAGTCTAACAGCTTGAGTGTTGGCATATGCACACTCCAATGAGACATTGTAGGTGATTGAAGGTTTTTTCATTGATGGCAACCTTACAATCCTATGGCATTGGCAAGGCATTACACCGATAAGATAGTGCACTGGCATCAACAGATCACACTCTACACTGACACTCAGGACACCGGCACCGACACAAAGAAAGGAAGTATACCGGCACAGAGGTCGACAAGATTTTGTTATATTATATTTTGTTTATTGTTGTAAAAACTTTGTAAGCCAACTTGGCATGTTGTAAAATGACTCTTATATATAAAAGAGATCATTGTAGACATTTGGTAATAATGCAGTAAGGAAGGAAGTAAGTGAACAAAGTGATGCATGTGAAATATTAAGGCAAACTTATTATGCGAAATATAGGTTGAAGGGTTTATGCAAGAAGCAGAGTAGCAACCGGTATTGGATCAGGCATTATAGATGCTATTGTAAAGTAGTACAAGATATTGGATTTGTATAATCCATATTGTAAGTCAGTGAGACTTCCTATTTGAGCAGTGAGCTCTAGGCAGTTAGCCTTTCTGCATGTGCAGGCCCCTATTGTAAGTAATATTCTCTTATTGGCTAGTGAGTGAATATTGTGGGTCACAAATCCCACTGAGGTTTTTCCCACACTGGGTTTCCTTGTTAAATCCTTGTGTTATGGTGTGCTTTTCATGTGGATGTTCTTAATTCTGTTTATTACATTATTTCTTGCATACCAGTACACTATTATAATATGTTCTATATGTTTTAAGATAAGAAATTCTAATTACCGATCAAATACTAATTCACGCCCCCCTCTCAGTATCTGTGGGATTCCTAACAATTGGTATTAGAGCTTGGTCCTCTATTCTCTAAAGCCTAACAGCTTGAGGAAGATCTTGACACTGGTAAAAATGGAAAATCTGATGAAACAACTTGAAGGAGCTCTTTCAGACTATGATGCAGAGAAATTGAAAAATATCAAACTAGAAGATGATTTAAGGGAAATTCAGGATATCATTCAGGCACTTCAGGAAAATCTTATTGTTGCAAGAAATAAGAGAAGAGAACTTTGTGAGAATTTGCAAAATGAGAATGATGAAAAGGAATCACTTAATGATCAGATAAGCAAACTAAAACAAGATAACATGACAACAAAGAATGAGATGTAGGATATGACTATGAGATTTTGTAAAGAGATTGAGGATAGGAAGAAGAATGAAGAAGAATTGACCAGAAGACTAAGTGATGCAGCAAATGAGAACACAAGACTTAGCTATGAAAATGACATGTTGAAGATAGATCTGATGCACACTTAGAATTGGCTCAGAGGAACATAAAGAAAAATTCAAGAAAAGCTCAGAGGAACTTGGCACCTTGCTGAAAAATCAAAAACCTGAAGCTGACACTTCTAGAATTGGCTTTGAAGTTGGCAAAAGTTCTGGTACTGCAAATACTCAAGATCACAGCAAACCGGTAAGACAACCTAATGCTTATAAATTCAATGGAAAATGCTTTAACTGTAATAAGTATGGTCATAGAGAAAATGAATGTAGATCTAGAAATTATCAGAATATCAACACACCCACTGGTCAATGTTCAAAATGCAACAAAGTTGGTCACAACTCTAAAAATTGCAGAATGAATGTAAGATGTTATGTTTGTGGAAGATTTGGACATTTATCTAATCAATGCAGAAGACAAACCGGCATAGATTATGGGAAAGCTATTCAGAAGAATAATGTATCTTGTTATGCATGTAACAAGATTGGGCATATTGCTAAATTCTATAGAAGTAAAGGATCATTGGTAGACAACAAAAGTTCTAGCTTGAAAGGTAAAGAAAAAGTTGAAGAGGTTAAGCAAGAATTCTCAAAACAATGGATTAGAAAAGCTAATCTAAATGTTGGGAATACCCCTCCTTCGGTAGAACCAGTCAATACTCCACTGGCAGGACATAGTGATAGTTCACTGGCAGGACAGAGTAGTGCTCCACTAGCAGGAAGTTCTTCATCTAATTGAATAAATTTTCCTTGAGGGTTTTGCAATCTAATGACACGTGCTATTATTCCCTCGGTTAGAGATAAGAAGTGGGAAATTACTTATTACCGACAGACAATGTTAAGTGAATACTTAATCGACATACATTTAACGTGGTAGATGGCAAAAAGACACTATAAATTCAAGGTTTTGGCTCCATTTCATTTCACCGAGATTTCAAATTTACGAAGAGCGCGAAGATTCCGAGCTAAGAGGCAAGAGCACTCCAAGCAATCATCCATCCTAAAGGCAGTAAAAGGTATTTTATCATGGCATCCACCTTTGCAATTGAATATATAGAAAACCCTACTGTTGTTGAAGTTATAAAAAGACCTAGGCCCGTATTTCAATTAGTTCTTGAGGTAGAAAAGAAAGATGATACCTTAGGTGCTTTTTCTCAAATTCCTAAGGGAGTTGTTTATGCTGAAGACCCCAGAATTTACATTCACTGCAACATTGAGGAACTAGGAGATGAAGAGATTAAAAACATGTTTAAAACTGTGATATGTGATGAATCCGACAATGTAAAAGATGAACACAAGATCATTGAAACCCTAGGATTTACGGAGATCCTTAGCATTCTTGAATTCCCCAAGGATGTGATTAGGATAGTCTTAAGCAGGGTACATGGTGAATTTTTCTAGCTAGATGCAATCCACAAAATCACTAAGGAAGTTGTGAAAGCTGTCACAGGGTTACCGACCACCGATAAAAGACCAGACAAAACTAAGAAGGTATCCAATGACCTAGTTACAAACCTAACTGGTGCCACATCTGATAAAAAGTCCTTAAGAGTAAATGATGTAACAAACATTAATGTGAGATTTATCAGCATGATATTAGGGTATAAAGCTACTCATGCAAATAGACTTAATTTAGTTTCAAGTTTATGCATTAAGAGTGCTTATGATATGGTCACAGATAATGCAAAGATTGATGTATGTGAGTGGTTAAAAGATGAATTAATTGACAACTTAGGAAAGATTAAGAAGGACAAGAAAGGAACTTTCAAGTTTGGAAATCTGCTAGTATGTTTGATGCTACATATAACCAAGTAGGTTCCCGGTATAGGCTACAAAGAACTTGGATATGATATACTGGTAGGTAAACAGTTAACAGAACTATTCAATAACATGGGAGGAGACAAGGAAAACAATATCCATGATTTCTTTCAAGCACTAAAGGCCAAAATGAAGAAAAGAATCAGGTTATCACAAAATATTGTCGACAAATATAAAGATGAAATATGCTTTGTAATCAAGAAGGATGAGATCTGGATGGAAGCAGTCATCCCTAGGATAGTTTGGGTAACAGAGATGGGCTATGAAACAAGTGATCATATAATTGAAACATATGCTAAAGCACTTCTGGCAGCCCCTAAAGAACCTAAGGAAGAAGTATTTGATAGTGCAGAAACTATCGAAAGCCAAATACAATCTAAGAAAAGAGTGAAAAAGGTTGAGGAAATTGTAAGAAAAGGCTCCAGACAAGAAAAGGTCGTTAAAGAAAATGTGTTAAAACAAATCGGTATAACAGAGGATGAGTTAGCAGCTCCACAACCTGAAACTCACCTATCACTGGTAGGTACTTCTTTGGAGAGTGACATGCCTGCAACTTTCAAAAGAGTTGTAAGGAAAAGAGACCCCTCACTGGCAACCACACCCTCACCTAGGAGGACAAGACAAAAACAACAAGCAGTAAGATCTCTGGTAAGAAAGGCTACACCAAAGAAGAAGAAACTGAAACCCAAAAAGAAGAAGGGAACAAACAAGGACTTGGCCCCTCTTGATATACTATTGAATGAAATTACAGAGGAAGGCAAATTGAAGAATATAGAGAAAATATATGACACTCTGACAACTGATGAAAAAGAACAAGTAGAAAATAGTGTTATATTACATATGGATATGTATAAGAAATTTTTTATGGAAGTAGTAAATGAAATTCTAGATGAACTATTTAAGAGACTGGAAGCAAGAAGACAAGCAGTAATAGAATTGGACAAGAAAATAAAGATAGAGAAGCTACTTGTTGTATATCCAGTGAATTCACCTAAAGAAATTGATGACTTAATTTCTCAAGCCAACCGATCAATATTTTCTACTGCACACCGGCACATTGCTTTAATGGTTGGAAGAGTTAATGAGGTGACTGAGGAGATAGAAAATGGATGGGATATATTCCTAGTTGAAAAAGAAAAACAGGAAGAATACAGGAACCCCAAACCTATAAAGGTATATCAGAAAGAAAGAGACAAGTTGGTGGACCATCTAGTATCAAGGTTAAAGACAACTTACCCCCACCTCCTTTGATTACTCCATCGGTAAAAAGAACAACTACAAAAGATCAACTGATAGCTGAAAGTATGGATGTAGAAGATGGTAATCCTAATCCTGAAGTCTTATATACTATGGATGTTGATACTCAAAAGATCAACATTATGGTAGACAAAGATACAACTGACAAGACTGACATGGCTAGTGAGCCTCTAGTAGCAGAGCAAATTGATAACACACAGGAGAAACCGGCAGATGACAAAGAGAAAAAGGTAGAGACTCAGACTCAGACTCAGACAATGCAACAAATAGAGAAACAAATAGAGCAAAAGGCTCTTGAACAGGAACAGGAACAGGAACAAAAGGAAACAGTGTCATCGACAATTGGAGAAGTAGAAAAACCATTGCTTAAGGAAATGCAGACACAAACAGACCTACCAGAGGTCAATACAAGCTTGGTTACTTCCACTGGTGGTACTCAGAATCTAGGTTCATCATCAAGCTACAAATCAACTAATGTGATTGAGGTACTATTAGATTCAATTAAAAAGATAACAGACTATAGCTCACAAGCTTATAAGGCAATAGATGATACCATACCAATTTTGAAGGTAATTGCTCCTGATTGTAATATAGACAATAAAGATTCTTTAGGACAACTTGATACCTTGTGTAAATATATCATAGAAAACATTGAGAAAATAAAGGAAGAGACATTGAAGGATAAAGTAGAAATTGAAAAGCAGAAATTATTTCATGAGCAAATAAAGAAGTGTAACAGAGATTTTGACACACTTCTACCAAAATTGTGTAATTTATTGAAAGAGTACAAAACTCTATACAAAGACACCTATAAGACAAACTTTTTGACTGTAGATATAGATAAAAAGATGAGCAAGGTATAGGATGAAATCAATAAACTTGCAGATAATTTTGTTAACTCACCTGATACACTATCAGTTTTTGAGGGGAAGATAACAAATTTTGAAGAAGAATTACTTAAATTAGAAAGAGAAAAAGAGAGAATAGTGAATAAGGAAAAACATCTAAGATTAAAACTGAGTTTAAGATTGGACTATCTAGCATCACTGCGGAAGGAAGTATCTGAGGCACTAATATAGGGATAGAAAACACCGGCAGAGCATTTGCAACATCTCACTGGTACAGTTAAGAGAACAGAGACAACAATAAGAGATAGTAAAAGGTTTATGGAGAGTATAAACTTGATTTTGGCGGATCTATTTCAAATTGTAACTACCCAGTTACAAGGTTGAAACTACAAACTCTACTGACATCTTGACAACCTTTGTCATTGATGCCAAAGGGGGAGTAGTGGGATGAGAAAATTCAACATCACAGGAATCATATACTCAGGGGGAGCACACACATTTTTGGACTTCACATTTTTGGATAATTTTTTGATACACTTTTGAAATTTCTCATGAGTGTTGCCATCAATGCCAAAGGGGGAGATTGTTGGCATATGCACACTCCAATGAGACATTGTAGGTGATTGAAGGTTTTGTCATTGATGGCAACCTTACAATCCTATGGCACCGACAAGGCATTACACCAACAAGATAGTGCATCGGCATCAGCAGATCACACTCTACACCGACAGTCAGGACACCGGCACCGGTACAAAGAAAGGAAGTATACCGGCACAGAGGCTGACAGGATTTTGTTATATTATATTTTGTTTATTGTTGTAAAAAATTTGTAAGCTGACTTGGCATGTTGTAAAATGACTCTTATATATAAAAAAGATCATTGTAGACATTTGGTAATAATGCAGTGAGGAAGGAAGTAAGTGAACAAAGTGATGTATGTGAAATATTAAGGCAGACTTATTATGCGAAATATAGGTTGAAGGGTTTATGCAAGAAGCAGAGTAGCAACCAGTACTAGATCAGGCATTATAGATGCTATTGTAAAGAAGTACAAGATATTAAATTTGTATAATCCACATTGTAAGTCAGCGAGATTTCCTATTTGAGCAGTGAGCTCTAGGCAGTTGGCCTTCCTGCATGTGCAGGCCCCTATTATAAGTAATATTCTCTTATTGGCTAGTGAGTGAATATTGTGGGTCACAAATCCCACCAAGGTTTTTCCCACACCGGGTTTCCTCCTTAAATCCTTGTGTTATGGTGTGCTTTTCATGTGGATGTTCTTAATTCTATTTATTACATTATTTCTCACATACCGGTACATTGTTATAATATGTTCTGCATGTTTTAAGATAAGAAATTCTAATTACTGGTCAGATACTAATTCACCCCCCCTCTGAGTATCTGTGGGATTCCTAACATTGAGGAAGATCCAAAATATTGAATCAATGGACTTCGGTTTGTAGAAGCAACTTATTATGGCACTTGAAGATCTTTATGCAACGGTGAAAGAGAAAAGTAGCTTGAGGAGAAGTCTGGATGTTGCTAAGAATTTCATTGAATCTCTCAAAGAACAAGTGAACACATCCAAAGAGAAGAGAAATAAACTGATGGATAAAATCAAGGAGAAAGAAGAACAAAGCATTGATAATCAAGCCCTACAAGACAAGATAGATGAATGTGAAAATATTGCTAGAGATAATGCAGCTCTGAAGAATGAGATGCAATCCATCATGATGAAGCTGACAAAGGAGATTGAAGATAGGAAGAAGAATGAAGAAAATCTGGCTCAGTTATTAAAGGATAGATCTGATGAATGTTGCAGATTGAGCTATGAGAAAAATCAGTTGAAACTTCAATTGATGCAATCCAAGAATGATGGGCAAGAACTTGAAAGGTACATCATAATTCTGAGAGATGAACTTTCCACCGCTAATAAGCACAAATAAAAATTCAAAGCTATCTCAGCCAGGCTAGATAAGATGATAGAAAGTTAGAGGAATGGAAAAGACATACGAGGACTTGGATATGAGAAAGGAGAATTCTCCGGTTCTCGACAAAGCAGTCATCAAAAGAATAAGAGACCTCTTGTAAGACAACCTAATGCTTATAAATTCAATGGTAAATGTTTTTTTTTCAATAAATTTAGTCATATGGAAAGTCAATGCAAAAACAAGATGATGAATAATGGTTCAACATTTACCGGTCAATGTTTCATATGCAACAACTTAAATGGTCATAAGTCAAACATGTGCAGAACATTGATGAATAATTTCTAAAATAAGAGATGCTATGCTTGTGGAATGTTTGGACACAATTCTAACCAATGTGGGATGAGACCAAATTAGATGAACTTTAGGCCTATGCAAGGAAATATTTTTGGCTATGCATGCAACAAATCTAATCACATTTCAAAATATTGCAGAAGCAAGAATGTGAGCAAGAATGCTCTGGTAGACAAGAAAAATTTGAAGAAAATGGAAAAGTGAAGGTTGAAGAAGTTAGAGACTAGCATAAGAAGATGTGGGTTAAGAAGGATGATTCAAATGCATAGAATGGCTCCACACCTAATTCTAGTGTTGGAACCTCATTCGGTAACTAAGACATTTGGTCCTTAGGGGGAAGCTTTTCATGCAGATTTTTAAAACCCCCTTTTAGAGATCTATAACCGGTTGTGGAAGGTTGGAGATGATTGAGATTAGTTGTGCAGTTGATATCTAGAAGATTTCATGCCTATTTAAGAATCCAGTGATGAATTTTTGAGAAGCAGGTTATCCGAGAAGCCCTTAGGGTTGTATATTTATTACAACTTAAAGTTAGGTTTTCAAAGGATAAAAAGGCATTCTATCATTCATTATGTACATTGCAAACAAAGAGAAAGAGTAGGAGAGTGAGGGGAACAAGATTAAGCAACAATAATAGAGCTTGAAGCGATTTGACAGTGACTCCTTGTATCCAGTTGAAATTGAAAAGGTATTTATTAGTGTTCAAACTTTTTTCATACCCTATTTTCATATTAGCATCATCTAGTGTGGAAACTCCATTGGTAGTAGAGATCACTGATAGGGCAAGGCCAGTATTCAAGAAACATCCGTTCAAATCAGTAGAAGATGATCTGAATGGAGCATTTTCTTCTGTGTCATATGGAGTATTATATAATGAGGATATTAGGGCATATATTCACTACAATATCAAAGAGCTTGGTAATGTAGACATGCTATCATTATAAACTAAGCATATGATGGATGAGATGGGAAATCTGAAGCCCGATTTCAAATCATTTCAAGGCAAGGGTTTTATCTAGTTTGTCCACTTTCTAGTTTTTGATTAATCCGAATGGGTTAGGCATGTCTTGACCCAAATCCATGATCACTTTATATGGCTAGATAGACCTCATAAGATTACAAATCAAGCCATTCAAGTGATAACCTGATTAAATGCAACTGGTGAGATACTTGGTCTGAGACATGTCAAGAACACAATAGTAATAAAAGTAATGAGATCCCAACATGATAACCATTTGATGACAATTAGTAATATAGTCGAACATGATGTGAGATTTGCTTCAATGGTGACAGAATATAAGGTGTAACAATCCAATAGACAAAACTCAACATCTGGTACTACAATATATGTATCCTATCAGATACTCAAGGAGGATAAGAGATATGATCTGATAGTTCTGATACTAAATGTTTGGTATAGATGCCAAGCTAATAAGTGAGAGGGGTGGTGAATCATACAAACTTAACCTTCAATAAAAACAACAAATTCAACCTCGGTAACATATACTTCAGTAATATACCAAAACTACTAAACATGCAAAATCATAAGCATATAAACATCATAACACTCATAACACCAGATTTAATGTGGAAACCCAAATAGGGAAAAACCACTATGGGATTTCAGACCCACAAAGAAATATACTCTTCTAGAGTATGCTCGGTTAAAAGAAAATCCTGTTAAAGATTACAAACACATTGCTAGATGTGACCCAGTTAAGGGATTTCCCTCAGATATGTTAGGATCTTCACCTTGTTAGAAGTGACCTTGTTAAAGGATTTGAAACACTCAATCAGAATGTCACCTTACTAGAGGGTTTTACAAATAAGACTGTTAAGTCCACTTAGTTAAGAGATTTTCTGTCACTTTACAAAATAACAATAATAAAAATCTATCTGCAACTTCACATCTAAAAATGCTAAAGCAGATTCTTATTTTCTCAATACAATAGGACTTATCTTGTCCATCTGTTGGGCTTTATACTCTGCTATTCAAACAGGTCTTCAAGCTTTTGTGCTCGGTAATCACTATGTAGCATCTCTGTGCATACACTTGCCCACATACATTGTTTATCAACAGTTCCTTATTTATAAACAACTTGCCAACCGCTTAATTTCCTTGATCACATATCCCATGATCAATCATAGCCATCAGATCTTCAAACTTGACCAGGTTCAATGTATCCTTCGATCTGAAAATATTTTACCCCACCTTGGAACTTGCATACATTTCTTGGAACTTGTGCTAGGGTATTGCGGTTCAATCCGAGCTATAGATCTTCATGTCGATCTTCCTTTTGCCATAGATTCTTTAACAAACTTCATGCACGATATACCAATCATTTAATCATAGCCACCTCATCAGCTTCCTTCATTAAATAATGCTTTTATTCATTCAATGCATTCTGTTATTACTTGGTTGCAACTTGGTAAATAATAAACTTCACTCGGTAGACATTTTGTCTTCATTAACCGATAGCGATAACCTTAGGGTTTACTGACTAGGTTTCATAGGGTTTACCGACTAGGTTTCTTTGCTTGGTAACATAGTATAGTATTAACCTTACAACCAATAACATATGTAGGATATCAAAACAGTCTAAACATCATGATCTCATCATTGTCTAACTCAGTAATAGTTGCCCATTGAATAACTTATTCCTCCCCTTATTCATCACATTCTTTCTATGTCTTTTACTGACATCTTTATACTCATTAAATCATACTTCTTAAGATATGGCAACATCATACTGAATTAGAAAATCAATTTCTTGACATCAATGAAAAAATAATAGTATTAAGACAGTAAACATCCCTAATCAGTTATATCCATAATCATCAACAACCTTCTCAATATCCTTATTGAAATGCCAACAATCTTCCTTGTCTGTTATAATGCCAACAATCTCCCCCTTTGGCATTGATGGCAAAACCAATTGATTTAACCTAATTGATTCGGATTGAGTTGAGATTTTTGACATGCTGATATGCTCTTCTCCTATCATCAGTCTTCTCCCCCATATATTAGTCTTCTCCCCTTTTCTTCAGTCTTCTCCCCCATATATTAGTCTTCTCCCCTTTTCTTCAGTCTTCTCCCCCTTTGACAACAATGCCAAAAAGTAAAGAACTAAAACATAATTTCTTCCTGTATGAAGTGATTTCCTATTGTTATGTGTCAACTTAGTTTCGGTCAGAGCATTTTGTCTTCAATTCCTGTGTATTTGTTTCCTGCCCACCTTTAGAAAACATCCTAAAGTGTATAAATCAACATCAACTATTAAAATATATTCTGTAGAGTCATCGAATTAATGCTTGTTGGCATATGCACACTCCAATGAGACATTGTATGTGATTGAAGGTTTTGTCATTGATGGCAACCTTGCAATCCTATCGCACCAGCAAAGACATTATACCGGCATCAACAAATCACACTCGTCACTGGCACTCAGGACACTGACATCGGCACCGGCACAGAAGAAAAGAAGTATACAAGCACAGAGGCCGATAGGATTTTTGTTATACAATATTTTGTTTATTACTGTAAGCCAACTTGGCAAATTGTAAAATGACTCTTATATATAAAAGAGATCATTGTAGACATTTGTAGAAGAAGTAGTATGTGTTTAAGGAAAATATTAGGTAGACCTAATGTGCGAAATATAGGTCAAAGGGTATATGTAAAGAACAGAGCAAGAACCGGTACTAAATCAGGCATTGAAGATGCTATTGTAAAGTAGTACAAGTTATTGGATTTGTATAATCCTTATTGTAAGTCAGTGTGACTTCCCACTGAGCAGTGAGCTCTAGGCAGTTGGCCTTCCTGCATGTGCAGGCCCCTATTGTAAGTAATATTCTCTTATTGGCCAGTGAGTGAATATTGTGGGTCACAAATCCCACTGAGGTTTTTCCCACATGGGGTTTCCTTGTTAAAATCTTGTGTTATGGTGTGCTTTTCATGTGGATGTTCTTGATTCTATTTCTTGCATACCAGTACACTGTTATATTATGTTCTGCATGTTTTAAGTTAAGAAAATCTTATTACCGGTTAGATACTGAATCACCCCCCCTCTCAGTATCCATGGGGCCCCTAACAATTGGTATCAGAGCTTGGTCCTCTATTTTCAAAAGCCTAACAGCTTGAGGAAGATCTTGACACTGGTAAAGATGGAAAATCTGATGAAGCAACTTGAAGGAGCTCTTACAGACTATGATGCAGAGAAATTGAAAAATATCAAACTAGAAGATGATTTAGGAGCAGCTCAGGATATCATTCAGGCACTTCAAGAAAATCTTGTTGTTGCAAGAAATAAGAGAAGAGAACTTTGTGAAAAATTGCAAAATGGGAATGATGAAAAGGAATCACTTAATGATATGATAAGCAAGTTGAAACAAGAGAACATGACAACAAAAAATGAAATGTAGGATATGATTATGAGATTTTGAAAAGAGATTGAGGATAGGAAGAAGAATGAAGAAGAATTGACCAGAAGACTAAGTGATGTAGCAAATGAGAACACATGACTTAGCTATGAAAATGACATGTTGAAGACATATCTGATGCATACTCAGAATGACTCAAATGAACTGATGAGACAAAAAGAAATCTTGGAAAGAGAATTGGAAACTGCAAATCAACACAAAAAAAAATTCAAGAAAAGCTCAGAGGAACTTGGCACCTTGTTGAAGAATCAAAAACCTAAAGGTGACACTTCTGGAATTGGCTTTGAAGTTGGTGAAAGCTCCGGTACTGCTCAGGATCACAGCAAACCGGTAAGACAATCTAATGCTTATAAATTCAATGGTAAGTGCTTTAACTGTAATAAGTATGGTCATAGAGAAAATGAATGTAGATCTAGAAATTATCAGAATATCAACACACCCACCGGTCAATGTTCTAAATGCAACAAAGTTGGTCACAACTCTAAAAACTATAGAATGAATGTGAGATGTTATGTTTGTGGAAGATTTGGTCATTTATCTAATCAATGCAGAACACAAACCAGCATAGGTTATGGGAGAGCTATTCAGAAAAATAATGTAACTTGTTATGCATGTAACAAGATTGTGCATATTGCTAAATTTTGTAGAAGTAAAGCAACACCGATAGACAACAAAAGTTCTAGTTTGAAAGGTAAATAAAAAGTTGAAGAGGTTAAGCAAGAATTCTCAAAACAATGGATTAGAAAAGCTGATCTAAATATTGGGAATACTCCTCCATCGGTAGAACAAACCAATGCTTCACCAGCAGGACAAAGTGATGCTTCACCAGTAGGACAGAGTGATGCTTCACCAGAAGGATAGAGCAGTGCTCCATTGGTAGGAAATTCTTCATCTAATTCAAGGAAATCTCCTTGAGGGTTTGGCAATCTATTGATACATGTGCTATTATTTCGTCGGCTAGAGATAAGAAGTTGAAAATTACTTATTACTGGCAAACAATGTTAAGTGAATACTTAACCGACATGTAATTAATGTGGTAGATGTGAAAAGACACTATAAAGTTAAGGTTTTGGCTCCATTTCATTTCACCCGAGATTTCAAATTTTAAGAGAGCACGAAGACTCCAAGCTAAGGCATTTCAAGCAAGAAGCAAGCACACTCCAAGCAATAATCCATCCAAGGCAATAAAAGGTATTTAATCATGGCATCCACCTCTGCAATTGAATACATAGAAAGCCCTACTATTGTTGAAGTAATAAAAAGACCTAGGCCCATATTTCAGTTAGTTCCCAAGATAGCAAAGAAGGATGATACCTTAGGTGCTTTTTCTCAAATTCCAAAGGGAGTTGTCTATGCTGAAGACCCTAGAATGTACATCCACTGCAACATTGAAGAGTTAGGAGATGAGGAAATTAAAACCATGTATAAAACCGTGATATGTGATAATACTGGAAATGTAAAGGATGAACACAAAATAATTGAGACCCTAGGATTTACAGAGATCCTTAGCATTCCTGAATTTCCAAAGGATGTGATTAGGATAGTTTTAAACAGGGTACATGGAGAGTTTTTCTGGTTAGATGCAATCCATAAGATCACCAAGGAAGCTGTGAAAGCTATCACAGGGTTACAGACCACCAGTAAAAGACCAGATAAAACTAAGAAGGTTTCCAATGACCTAGTTATAAACCTAACTAGTGCAACATTTGACTAGAGGTCTCTAAGGGTTAATGATGTAACAGACATCAATGTGAGATTCATAAGTATGATATTAGGTTATAAAGATACTCATGGTAATAGACTTAATTCATTTTCAAGTTTATGCATTAAGAGTGCTTATGACATGGTCATAGATAATGCAAAAATTGACATATGTGAGTGGTTAAAGGATGAATTAATTGTCAATCTTGGAAAGATCAAGAAGGACAAGAAAGGAACTTTCAGATTTGGAAATCTGTTAGTATGTTTGATGCTACACATAACAAAATAGGTTCCCAGTATAGGTTACAAAGAACTTGGATATGACATACCAGTAGGAAAATAATTGACTGAACTATTCAATAAGATGGGTGAAAACAAGGAAAACAATATTAATGACTTTTTCCAAGCATTAAAGACCAAAATGAAGAAAAGAGTAAGGTTATCTCAGAAAATTGTAGACAAATACAAAGATGATATATGTTTTGTCATCAAGAAAGATGAAATCTGATGGAAGCGGTCATCCCAAGGACAGTTTGGGTAACCGAGATGGGCTATGAAACAGATGATCACATAGTTGAAACATATGCCAAAGCACTTATGGAAGCCCCCAGAGAGCCAAAGGAAGAAGTATTTGGTAGTGCAAAGAATATTGAAAGACAAATTCAATAAAAGAAAAGGGTGAAAAAGGTTGAGGCAGTTGTAAGGAAAGGATCCAGACAAGTAAAAGCCATTAAGGAAGATGTATTGAAGAAAACCAGCATAACAGAGGATGAGTTAGCAACTTCACAGCCTGAAACTCACCTATCACTGGTAGGTACTTCTTCAGGAAGTGACATGCCTACAACTTTTAAAAGAGTTGTAAGAAAAAGAGATCCCTCAGTGGCAGCCACACCTTCACCTAGGAGGACAAGGCAAAAGCAACAAGCAGTGAGATCTCTGGTTAGAAAGGCCACACCAAAGAAGAAACTGACACCCAAGAAGAAGAAAAGGACAAATAGAGACTTGGCCCCTCTTGATATACTACTAAATGAAATCATAGAGGAAGGTAAACTGAAGAATATAGAGAAAATGTATGACACTCTAACAGCTGATGAGAAAGAACAAGTAGAAAACAGTGCTATATTACACATGGATATGTACAAGAAATTTTTGATGGAAGTAGTCAATGAAATTCCTAATGAATTATTCAACAGACTATAGGCAAGAAGATAGGTAGTGATAGAATTGGATAAGAAAATAAAAATTGAAAAATTACTTCTTGTATATTCAGTAAACTCTCCTCAAGAAATTGATGATTTAATTGCTCAAGAAAACCGGTTAGTATTCTCTACTGCACACCGACATATTTCACTAATGGCAGGAAGAGTTAATGAAGTGACAGAGGAAACAAAAGATGGATGGGATATATTCCTAGTTGAGAAAGAAAAACAAGAAGAGTACAAGAATCCTAAACCTATAAAGGTATATCAGAAGAAAGAGACAAGGGTAAAGGAAAAGTTGGTGGACTACCAAGCATCAAAGTTAAAGACAACTTATCCCCACCTTCTTTAAATACTCCACCGGTGAAAACAACAACTACTGAAGATCAACCAGCAGCTGAGAGTATGGATGTAGAGGATAATAATCCTAATTCTAAAGTCCTATGCACTGTGGATGTTGATACTTAGAAGATCAACATAGTAGTAGACAAAGATACAACTAAAAAGTCAGATATGGCTAGTGAGCCTCCGGTAGCAGGGGAAACTAAGAAACCGTCAGAAGATAAAGAGAAAAAGGCAGGGACTGAGTCACAGCTTGAGGCAATACAACATACAGAGAAACAAATAGAGCTAAAGGCTCCAGAACAACAACAACCAGAACAGGTACATAAGGAAACAGTGCCACTAGTAACTAGTGAAGTAGGAAAACCAGTGCTTAAAGAAATGAAGACACAAACTGACCTACCAGAGGTCAATACAAGCTTGGTTACTTCCACTAGTACTTAGATTGTTGGATCATCATCAGCATACAAATCAACAAATGTGACTGAGGTATTACTTGATTCTATCAAGAAAATAACTGACTACAACTCACAGGCTTACAAAGCAATTGATGATACCATACCAATTTTGAAGGTAATAGCTCCCAATTGTAATATAGATAACAAATATTCTTTAGGACAATTGGATACATTGTGTAAATATATCTCTGAATAATAAAGGAAGATTCAGTAAAGGATAAAGTAGAAGTTGAAAAACAAAAATTCTTTGATGAACAAATAAAGAAGTGTAATAGAGATTTTGACACACTTCTACCGAAATTATGTAGTTTGTTGAAAGAGTGCAAAAATTTGTACAAAGATACCTGTAAAACAAACTTTTTGACTGTAGATATAGATAAGAAAATGAGCAAGGTACATGATGAGATCAATAAACGTGCAGATAGTTTTGTCAACTCACCTGATACACTATCAGTTTTTGAAGAGAACATAGCAAATTTTGAGGAAAAACTACTCAAATTGGAAAAAGAGAAAGAAAGGATAATAAATAAGGCAAAACATTTGAAATCCAATCTAAGTCCAAGATTGGACTATCTAGCATCTCTATGGAAGGAAATTTCTGAGGCACTAATACAGGGAAGCAAAACACTGGCAGAGCATTTGCAGCATCTCACCGGTACAGTGAAAAGAACTGAGACAACAATAAAGGATAGTAAGAAGTTTATGGATAGTATAAACTTGATTTTGGGAGATCTTTTTCAGATTATAACTACCCAGCTACAAAGTTGAGGTTTTGGATAGTTGAAACTACAAACTCTACTGACATCTTGACAACCTTTGTCATTGATGCCAAAGGGGGAGTAGTGGGATGAGAAAATTCAAAGCATAGGAATCATATGCTTAGGAGGAGCTCTCACATTTTTGGTAACATTTTTGGACTACACATTTTTGGACACTTTTTTAAATTTCTCATGAGTGCTACCGTCAATGCCAAAGGGGGAGATTGTTGGCATATGACCACTCCAATGAGACATTGTATGTGATTGAAGGTTTTGTCATTGATGGCAACCTTGCAATCCTATGGCACCAACAAAGACATTATACCGGCATTAGTAGATCACACTCAACACCAGCACTCAGGACACCGACACCGGCACCGACACAGAAGAAAAGAAGTATACTGACACAGAGACCGACAGGATTTTTGTTATACAATATTTTGTTTATTATTGTAAGCCGACTTAGCAAATTGTAAAATGACTCTTATATATAAAAGAGATCATTGTAGACATTTGTAGAAGAAGTAGTATGTGTTTAAGGAAAATATTAGGTAGACCTAATGTGCGAAATATAGGTCAAAGGGTATATGTAAAGAACAGAGCAGGAACCTGTACTGAATCTGGCATTAAAGATGCTATTGTAAAGCAGTACAAGTTATTGGATTTGTATAATCCTTATTGTAAGTCAGTGTGACTTCCCACAGAGTAGTGAGCTCTAGGCAGTTGGCCTTCCTACATGTGTAGGCCCCTATTGTAAGTAATATTCTCTTATTGGCCAGTGCATGAATATTATGGGTCACAAATCCCATTGAGGTTTTTTCCACACTAGGTTTCCTTGTTAAAATCCTGTGTTATGGTGTGCTTTTCATGTGGATGTTCTTGATTCTGTTTATTGCATTATTTCATGCATACCAGTACACTGTTATATTATGTTCTGCATGTTTATAATTAAGAAAATCTTATTATCAGTTAGATACTGATTCACCCCCCCCCTCTCAGTATCTGTGGGACCCCTAACAATACTTTCACCGAACTTGGTCAGTGAATGGAAGATATGGGTAGGACCCCTAACTCACTTCTGAGATACTCAAAAGTGTCCCTTGGTAGTGGCTTGGTGAAGATATCTGTTATTTGTTCCTTTGTGCTAACATACTCCAACACCACTTTCTTCTCTTGAGCTTCTTTTCTAAGATAATGATATTTGATAGAGATGTGCTTTGTCTTAGAGTGCATAACCAGATTCTTTGAAATATTTATGGCACTAGTATTGTCACAAAATATAGTTACTGGCTTGGTAACTTGCTTATTTATACCTTCCAACAGTTGTTTGATCCATGCTATGTTGGTTCAATTCAATGTTGCAGCAACGTATTCAGCTTCTGTTGTTGACTGTGAAACACATCCTTGTTTCTTGCTAAGCCAACTCACTAGTCTTTCTCCTAAAAAGAAAGCTCCTCCACTTGTGCTTTTTCTATCATCAATCTTGCCTGCCCAATCAGCATCAGTATAAACTTTTAAATCAAAATCATTTCCTTTCTAATATACTAAGCCATAATCTTCAATGCCTTTCAAGTATCTGAAAATTATCTTGATTGTTGTCATGTGTGTTTCCTTATGATCTATAGAGAATCTTGCAACTATACCTACTACATGTGCTATGTCTGGCTGGCTGTGAACAACATATTGTAGCTTTCCAATCATAGATCAGTAAAGTGTCTCATCAACAGATGCAGATTCATCATTCTTTGATAGTTTACAGTTGGTAGTCATAGGAGTACTTACTGGTTTTGAATCCTCCATTCCAAATTTCTTCAAGATTTCCTTTATGTACTTCGATTGAGTAATAAAAATCTCATCTTTCATTTGCAGTATTTGTAAACCTATAAAATACTTTATCTCACCGATCAATGACATCTCAAATTCTTTGCTCATTTCATTTCCAAAGTTCTTGCATAGAGAGTCATTCCCACAAAAGATAATATCATCAACAAATATGGCTGAGATCAGTATTCTATTTTCATCATTTTTCATGTACATGTTACTGTTTTCACTTGTTCTTATAAAACCAATCTTGATTAAATAAGAGTGCAATCTTTCATACCATGCTCTAGGCGCTTGTTTCAAACCATATAAAGCTTTGTTCAATTTACATACCTGATCTTTATTCTTGTCTTCAACAAATCCTTCAAGTTGTTCAATAAAAACTTCTTCTTCTAATATACCATTCAGAAATGTAGATTTGACATCCATTTGATATACCTTGAAATTCTTGTAAGCAGCATATGCCAATAATGTTCTTACTCCTTCAAGTCTTGCCATAGCTGCAAAAGTCTCACCATAATCAATTCCTTCTTCTTGGGCATAACCTTTGCAAAATAGTCTTTCTTTATTTCAAATGACCTCACCTTTTTCATTCAGCTTGTTTCTGAAAATCCACTGTGTACCAATTACATTTTTGTCCTTCAGTCTTGGGACCAGTGTCCATGTGTCATTCTTCTTGATTTGATCAATCTCTTATGTCAAAGCATTTATCCAATCTTCACTGTTAAATGCCTCTTTCACTATCCTCGATTCAAATTCAGATATCAGACATGTGTTCTGTCTTAGTTTGTTCCTTGTCATCACTGGATCATCCTTATCTCCTATAATCCAACTTGATGGATGATGTCTTCTGATATACTTGGCTAATATAGGCTCGGTAGGCTCTGTATGATCTTCTTCATCACTTGGTAACTTGATATTCTCTTTATTTCCTTCAATAGTTCTCTCGGTAAGACTTGTCAGTTGAACATAGACAAATTCATCATAATCTTCTAGTTCCTTGGAATTTCCTTCATCATTTCTTTCTACATATTCATCAATTTTCACATTTGCACTTTCTACTATTTTGGTAGATGATTTGATCAGACATTTAAATGCTTTACTTCTAGAAGAATAACAAAGAAATGTTCCTTCTTCACTTTTCTGATCAAACTTGCCATTTCTATCATCTTTGTGAACATAGCATCTACTTCCAAAGATTTTAAAATAACTTACATTAGGTTTCTTGTCATACCAGATCTCATATGGTGTCTTCAAAGTTCCTTTCTTCAGTTGTACTCAGTTTAGGGTGTAAACTGTTGTGCTTATTGCTTCTCTCCAAAATGTTTGTGTTACTTTCTTTTCAATCATCAGGGTTCTAGCACAATCCACAATAGATCTATTTCTTCTCTCAGCTATCCAATTTTGTTGTGGAGTTCTTGGTGCAAAGACTTGTCTTTTTATACCATGATTATTGCAGAATAAGTTGAACTCATCAGATGTGAACTATCCTCCTCTATCTGATCTAAGACATTTCAGTTGTCTTCCTATTTCATTTTCAACTCTTTCCTTGTACCATTTAAACATTTGAAAAGCTTTAGATTTTTCTTTTAAAAACATTACTGACATCATCCTTGAGTAATCATCCACAAATAATATGAAATATTTATCACCATAATAACTTTGAACTTTCATAGGACCACAAAGATCAGTGTGCACAAGATCTAAAATTCCCTTAGAAGTGTAGGACTTACTTGTAAAGCTTGATCTTGTCATCTTACCCATCTGGCATCCTTGGCACATAGCATTCTTAGGTTTTTCAAGACTCGGTAGACCTCTTACTCGGTGCTTCGTGCTTATTTTGATCAAATTATCAAAATTTACATGACACAACCTTTTATGCCATAACCAGGTATCATCTATCTTTGCATACAGACACTTGTTTCGAGTTGAGTCAAGGTGAAATGTGTTACCTTTTGTTTGTGTCCCGGTAGCAGCTAACTTTCCATGCTTGTCATGAACTTTGACAATTCCTTTTTGAAATTCTATTCGGTATCCTATATTGTTTAGTTGTGCTACACTCAACAAATTGTATTTCAAACCTTCAATCCAATAAACATCATTGCATCTTTCATTGTCAAGAAGTGTTATAGATCCTTTACCTTTTATCGGACATGGTGCATCATTACCAAATCTTACATAGCCTCCATCATAATCTTCTAATGTAGCAAAATTGTGTTTATCACCTGTCATGTGATGTGAGCATCCACTATCTATGATCCAAGAATCATTAGTATTTATGTGAGATATTAGGGCTTTTTCTTCATCTGATCCATCTTTGATAGCCACATAAACTACTTCCTTTGTATTAGTTTCATATGATTTATCATCATTTGAATCCTCATTAGCTATTAGGCATGACTTTCTATCTCTTCTTCTGAAGTCTCGGTGTCCTCTATAATGATTATCTTTTTGTCTATCATCTCGGTAATCTCTCTTTTTAGTAGAATCTTTGTCAGGATAGTTAGAAGCCATATGTCCTATCTTATCACAATTGAAATATTTCAAAGGTAGTTTTCCTTTATACTTACCTTTGCCACTCGGTAACCTTTTGGCTAATAGTGCTTCAAACTCTTCTTGCTTTCTGATTTCCTCATACAATTTGTGTACTTCTTCCATGTTCTTGTGAAATCTTTCACTTGCTCCACTGTGATCCCCTTTAGTGTACTTACTCATTCTATTATTGTAATCATCAGATTCACCAATATGAAAAGAACTAAATGCAAACTCAACTTTATTTACCGATGACCCACTGTTATCAAAATTACTTAACTCAAATGCATGTAGCTTACCAATAGTAGCATCTAAAGAAATTGGCATATTGGGTACAAACCTCAATTCATTGATTACAGAGACTCGGATTGCATAAGTTGGTAGAAGGGTTCTTAACAACTTACTTGTTATATCCTTTTCTTCAATAGTTCCACCTGCTCCTTTGATTTGATTGACAATCTCCTTTAGTCTTGTACTATACTAGGTTATGTTCTCACCTTCATTCATCCTCATAGATTCAAGTTGTCCTCTTAGACTGTCCACTTTTTCTCTTTGAACATGTTCATCTCCACCATACACAGATATGAGCTTGTCCCACATTACCTTTGCATCATTGCAGCCTTCTAGATCATTAAACTCTGAGTCGGTCAATGCAGATGTTATTTCAATCATTGTTTGAATATGTTTGTGCTTTGCCTTTATCTCTTCCATTGTCAATGGATAGGTGCTCGGTGTAATGAAATCATTCTCCAGATAATATACAACATATTCTCCAGCTCCTGATAGGTGCAACTTCATCCTTTTCTGCCATATAGAGAAACTTGACTTGTTCAGCTTCGGTGCATCCCTCTTGTACATCTTTGGATCTTTGCCTCAAGCACCTTTAAACTTTTCTTTCTAGAGTCCAATGCTCTGATGCCAATTGATAGTTCTAATACTAAATATTTAGTACATATGCCAAGCTAATAAGATGAGAGGGGGGGGGGGTGAATCATACAAACTTAACCCAAAAAAAAAATAAGAGATTCAACCTCGATAACATATACTTCAGTAATATACCAAAACTACTAAACATGCAAACTCATAAGCATATAAACATCATAACACTCATAACACCAGATTTAACATGGAAACCCGAATAGGGAAAAACCACTGTGGGATTTCAGACCCACAAAGAAATATACTCTTCTAGAGTATGCTCGGTTACAAGCAAATCCTATTAAAGATTACAAACACATTGCTAGATGTGACCTGGTTAAGGGATTTCCCTCAGATCTGTTAGGATCTTCACCTTGTTAGAAGTGACCTTGTTAAAGGATTTCAAACACTCAATCAGAATGTCACCTTGCTAGAGGGTTTTACAAATAAGACTATTAAGTCCACTCAATTAAGAGATTTTTAGTCACTTTACAAAATAACAATAATAAAAATCTATCTGCAACTTCACATCTAAAAATGCTAAAGCAGATTCTTATTTGCTCAATACAATAGGACTTATCTTGTCCATCTATTGGGCTTTATACTCTGCTATTCAAACAAGTCTTCAAGCTTCTGTGCTCGGTAATCACTATGTAGCATCTCTGTGCATACACTTGCCCACATACATTGTTTATCAATAGTTTCTTATTTATAAACAACTTGCCAACTACTTAATCTCCTTGATCACATATCCCATGATCAATCATAGCCATCAGATCTTCAAACTTGACCAGGTTCAATGTATCCTTCGATCTGAAAATGTTTTACCCTACCTTGGACCTTGCATACATTTCTTGGAACTTGTGCTAGGTTATTGTGGTTCAATCTGAGTTGTAGATATTCCTGCCGATCTTCCTTTTGCCATAGATTCTTTAACAAACTTCATGCACGACATACCAATCATTTAATCATAGCCCCCTCATCAGCTTCCTTCATTAAATAATGCTTTTATTCATTTAATGCATTATGTTATTACTCGGTAAATACTAAACTTCACTCAATAGACATTCTGCCTTCATTAACCGATAGCGATAACCTTAGGGTTTACCGACTAGGTTTCTTTGCTCAGTAACATAGTATAGTATTAACCTTACAATCAATAACATATGTAGGATATCAAAACAGTCTAAACATCATGATCTCATCATTGTCTAACTCGGTAATAGTTGCCCATTGAATAACTTATTCCTCCCCTTATTCATCACATTCTTTTTGTGTCTTTTACCGACATCTTTATACTCATCAAATCATACTTCTTAAGATATGGCAACATCATACTGAAATAGAAAATCAATTTCTTGACATCAATGACAAAATTATAGTATTAAGATAGTAAACATCCTTAATCAGTTATATCCATAATCATCAACAACCTTCTCAATATCCTTATTGAAATGCCAACAATCTTCCTTGTTTGTTATAATGCCAACATGATCTATGTGGAGTGCTTCTCAATGAGCTTTTGAGCAACCTGAAGAAGATTAAGCAAGATGAGAAACATGTTTTTAAGTTTGGTTCTTTGATTATCTGTTTGGCACTTTACTTTTTGAATGAAATTCCCGGTGTAGGAAAAGTACAATGGGATTATGATAAATTAGTGATAGTTCAAATTAAAGAAATTTTGCAAGGTTTGGGTGATGTAGTAGTACAAAAATCTACTTAGTGGGGTTATTTCAAAGCATTTCAGGCTATGATGCAAAGCAAAGAGAGGATTCCAAAGGATATTGTAGAAAAATATGAGGATACTATCTATTTCATGATAGACAAATATCAATTCCATATGGAGGTAGTTGAACCAAAAACAATTTGAATCATGCCCATGGGGTATAAAGTGGATGGAAACACTCTTTATGCTTATCTGATCTCTTTCTCGAGGTTCTCATCCACCTTCACATTTTCACTCTCAATTATCTTTCCCAATCTCTTATTATAGCATCAATAGGTTTTGCTCTTTGTATAATATCCCAAAAAGATACCTTCATCACTTATAACATCAAAATTTCCAATATCCTCATCTCTCTTGATATAACATTTGCTACCAAAAACTTTGAAATATTTCATAGTAGGAACATGACCAAACCAAAGCTCATAAGGGATCTTACCAGTATCACCTTTGATATGAACTCTGTTAAATGTGTAAACATCAGTGCTAATAGCTTCTCTCGAGTAGACCTTCAGAACATTTCCTTCTTTCAATATAGTTCTTGCAACATGCAAAATAGTACGGTTCTTCCTCTCAATAACTCCATTCTGTTGTGGGGTTTTAGGAGTAGATAGCTATCTTCTAATTCCATGCATCTCACAGAATGAATTGAACTCACTGGAACATAATTCTCCACCTCTATCAGATCTCAGACACCTTAGCTTCAATCCAAACTTAATTTCTACTTTATCTTTGAATATCTTGAATTTGTCAAATGCTTCTGATTTTTCTTTCAAAAAGACAACCCACATCATCCTAGAATAATTATCAATTAGCAGCATAAATTATCTATCACCCTGCACACTTATAACATTTGTAGGCCCACACAGGTTTGTATGCACAAGATCTAGTAGTCCATCAGATGTATACTATTTACTTTTGAAAGAAATCCTTGTTTTCTTACCCAACTAACATTCCTTACATATCGGATTAACAAATTTAACAATCTTAGGTAGATCTCTAACAGCTTGTGTAGAACTGATCTTAATCAATGAATCAAAGTTTACATGACACATTCTCCTATACCACAACCAACTTTGATGTATCTTGGCAATCAAACAACTTTTCTTACTAGCATTCAAATGAAAAATGTTGTTAGAGTATTCAGGTCTTTACTTGATTAATTAAACAATATTTGTTTTAATTATTTAATTTCCCTTTATCTCTTTTACACTTGAGCTAACTTTAGTTGCATAATAATTAATTATTTTATTAATTATTATGTGCAAGCCTAGGTTTTCCTTTTTAGGTTTTCTTGACCTATTAGAGGTTGGATTCTTTTCCTTTTTATTATTCCATTATCACATTACACATTTTGTGAATATTGAGCTCTCATATTTTTTAACATATTTTCTGTGTATTGTTTTTTTGTTATTTGCTTCCTTGCTTCTCCTTGTAATAGGTTATTCAGCTTGCAGAGATCTTTAGGCTCCTGTGGTGTTGTATTTCTCAACTATCACATGGTATCCAAGCTTTAGATCTGCTGCTATCTGTTCTTGTTTTGAGAACTTTTGCATTGGAAGTAGATCTGGGGTTTCAGGAAGTTTTTTTATGTACTTAGGGATAGGCCTTTTTTTTAGCACTTTGGGTCTAAACGGACCTCACCATCATGCTCAAAAGGCCCAAAAACCCTTATAGTCATATAAAACTTGCCTAGTTTTGACTCTTGAGCATCTGGGGGTAATTTTTCTTCAGTACCAAGCCATACGACCCTGACATGCAGTTCGAGAAATTTTTTCAAAATTTTTTTTTTGCCTTTTTACGGCATGCAGGCCGAATTTTTGATTTTTGAAAAAATAAAAATAAAAAATAAAAAATCACAAGTTTTTTGGCAAAAGAGAAAAAAAGTTTTTGAAAAATCATTGTTTACAGGTGGGTTTCAGAGGGTACTCTGTACCCCTGACAGTCCGGCCACTAGCTGTTAGCCCAACCGACAGGACCTATCAGTACAGACCCCCTATCACCTCCGCTAGCCCCACTCTGTCAGCCCCCACTGCCCCTTTGGCTGCCGCTGGCCTCCCCAGCCCCCTAACCTGTTGCAGGTCTGGCACCGCCAACAGTTTTGACACCGTCGACCCGCCAACATCTGCCTTCCCGGCCGTCGCTGACGTCTGCCTTTTCGGTCCCCGCTGGCCCTAAGCCCCTGTCGACACCACCTTCCCAACCACCATCACTGCAACACCCCTCTAGCCTCTGCTACACTGCGCCGCTCGCTGGAAACCCTGTGCAGGCCTGCCCGCCACTGCACTGTCGCGCCTAGCCGCCTCCTCACTGCCCGCAGCCACCTCTCCTCTGGCCACCACCGGCAGCTCTACCCACCGACCACTGCAGCGCCACCTGCCAACCACCACTGCGCCACCCACCCACCATCGAAGCACCGCCCATGGGCCACCTCCACCCGACTCTACCCCCATTGCACCTCCCTCTTGCCTCTTTTAGGGGGGTTGGTTTTTTGCCATAACTTGGGCAAACAGAGTCATTTTTTCAAAAACAAATAGGGTTCGGAAATTTGGCTCCGAGTTGGACCTCATGGTGTTGGAATTTTTTTCCAATTTTGTTTCTTGACTATGTTTTTTTCCAATCAAAGTGGGGTCTCTTTTTTGCACTTCGGGAGCCATAGAATGAGCATCCGAACTCTGTTTTTCAAAAACTTTATATCATTGGAAATCTTGTCCTGTGTACTTTCTAGCCATATGAGTTTTCTTTCTAGATTCTATTCCAGGAATATTTTCTTCAGTTTTTTTCTTTTCAGCACTGTGTGGATATGGGATCTCTTCTCTGAGTAGGATGTCTTGGTTTTGTCTCTTCTTTTTGTTTCCAGTCTTATTATCATTGTAGCTTCTTTTATGAAAATGCACTGAGATAAAGTGCCATCATGCATTGTTTACTTGGGATCTTGCACATCCTGTGCCTTATTGTACATGCACTACTTATAAAGTGCCATGAGGGGGTTGATGTTTTCCTTGTTTTCTATCCACCTTTGTCATGTGAGCGTTCCTTCCATGACATTCACCTCATGTTGTGTGTCAAGTGAGTGTTCCTTCCATGACACTATGTACTATCTCTGCACCTTCGATGTTCCTAGTTCTTCGTCGTGCAGTTCTTGTTGGTTGTTCTTTTCAGTGTACCTGTCCCTCTCCCTCTTCAATATTATGGGGAGGTTTGTCCTATTCGTTCTAATGCTTCTGTGGTTCGATTGATCATCTCTTCAGGCTTTGGTTTCTCATGCCATCTATATCTTTGAGTTTAGTTGTTTGCCTTTGTTTGCCTTCTGATTCGAGTAGTGTCATTTGAGGGCACTCATGCAGATTACAGTTTTCTCTACCTAGTCATGTTCTATTTCAGTGGAGGTTCTTCAGATCAATAGTTATTCTTTGACAGTGTTTGCAGGTTCTTCATGCTTCAGTGATTCTTCTGATCTTCTCTTGATCATATCTTTTGGAATATTCTTGTTTGGAGGCTTTTTCAGTCCTTTTTCTTAGCTTTTCCATCTCTGTTTGGAGTATTTTTTTTTCCCATGTGGTTTTCTCTATTTCTCTGGTACATATAGATTTGGTTGTATTTGGGTACCTGATCAGGCCTTGTTTCTGGGACCCATCTTTCCTACTTCCAGTAGCTATTCTAGTTTTAGCTTCTCCCTAAGTCTAGGTTATGGGGGGTGTTAGAGTATTTGGGTCTTTACTTGATTAATTAAACAATATTTGTTTAATTATTTAAGTTCCCTTTATCTCTTTTACTCTTAAGCTAACTTTAGGTACATAATAATTAATTCTTTTATTAATTATTATGTGCAAGCCTAGGTTTCTTGACCTATTAGAGGTTGGATTATTTTCCTTTGTATTATTCCATTATCACATTACACATTTTGTGAATATTGAGCTCTCATCTTTTTGAGCATATTTTCTGTGTATTGCTTTTTTGTTATTTGCTTCCTTGCTTCTCCTCGTAACAGGTTATTCAACTTGCAGAGATCTTTAGGCTCCTGTGGTGTTGTATTTCTCAACTATCACAAATGTTACCTTCAGTCTTAGTCCCAAATACAATCTCTATACTAGAGGCATTTAAGATCTCGCATTTACCATCCTTGAATTGTAAATCATAACCCTTATCAACCATCTATCCAACATTCAAACGATTATGCTTCAAACCTTCAGCATACAAGACATCATTAGTGTTAAGCTTACCATCAAAAGAAATAGATTCTCTCCCACAGATCACACAGGATTTGTCATCTCCAAATATAACTATTCCACCATCATACCTTTCCATCCTTACAAATTTTCTTTTATCACCAGTCATATGATGTGAACAACCAATGTCAATCACCCATTCATCCTTCTCCTCTACCTTAGTTGCAAAATCTTTCTCCTCAATAGAACAACTAGTGGAATCAATAGGCACAGGTCTATCTTCTTTAATGACAATAAACACAACTTCATCTCCTTCTGATTCATCATCTATAACACCTTCATCTACAACATAATAATAGTTCTTATGGTTCCTAAACTTCCAGTTAGACTTATAAGGCTTATCATATTTTTCATGCTTATCAAACTTATTGTTAGAGTAAAGGTATTAGTTTACTTAATTAATTAAATTATATTGATTTAATAATTAAGTCACATTTTCTCTATTTCACTTAAGCTAAATTTAGGAAGCTAAACTTAGGAATATTAATAATTAATTTATTATTAATTATTTTTAGGGTTTTCCTTTTTAGGTTTGATCTACTTTTATAAGGATTGATCCCTTTTATAAACCAATCTGATTATTATTATTGCATTCTTTTGCTCTAGGTTTTCAAAGCAATATTTGTGTTTTGTGAATCTTCTATTGTTGAGATAGGCTATTTGCATACAATGATTCATTGGGTTCTGTGAGGTTGTATTCTACAACTTTTTCATGATATCAGAGCTAAAATTAGAGAGGAGAGAAAAGTAATTTCTAAGGAGGCAGAGTTAAAACTAAAACTCTCCGTTGTTATCTTAGATCTATGCAATGCATGATCAATAATATCAAAATGAATTACAAAGATAACAAACAATTCATGAGCAATAGTCTCTCCATGAATTTCAGAGATAACAAACTTCAAAGTTGTGCTGACACCCCCCCTTAAGCCTAACTAAGGAAAAATTTGGGTCCTAGAAACAAAGCTTTATGAGGTTCCTAATTACAAAGAAGGAGAAAACCAAAGTGAGAAAAACTCCTAACCATTATTCAAACTAAAGAAGAAAGCTACAAATTGCAAATGAATCCACATTGCAATAGGATTGTACAAAATCATAGAAACCACTGCATGAGTACCTCTAGGATACTTTGAAAATGTAGTTGTACATATTCTGCATTGCTCAAATGGATGAACAGATAGGTACACAGTCACTGATTATAGAAACTGTTGGAATAGAAGGAATCCAAGAACATTGAGAGCAGGGGGTGATTCAGTGTTCTGCTGGTGATATAAGATTTTACCTTATTATAACATACACATATAAACTGGTAAATGAAGAAACATATAACATGAAGTAAATAAGCCAGCCACATGAATGAACACCATAACACACAAAATTTTATACATCAAAAAACTCAAAGAGGAAAAACCATGGTGGGATTTATGACCCACAATATCAATTCATTGGCCATATGAAAGATATTACATAGCATGGGGGCCTGCACATGCAGGAAGGCACACTACCTAGAGCACACTGCTCAACACAAAAGAGTCTCACTAACTACAAGCTTCTGCTGAGATAAAACAATAATGGTGAACTCACAAAATGCATCTGCAATGCCAAAAAGAGTTTCAGTTATAGCTTTGTTCTGTACCGGTTCATAAACCCTAAACCCTTTTACCAGTAACTCCCCTTCTCTAAGAAATCTTTACAAACTGTTTACTGACCATTGCATGATATTACTTTTGAATACAAATGATCTACATACATATCTTTTGCATCACGTTTCTTCTCCACATTCATTGTATTCATTGTCCTGTATCAAAATGACCTAATAAACTGAGTTATATACCCTTTACAAACAATATGCCTTATGTCAGCTTACAACACATTACGAAAGATATTCAATGACGACTCTATAAAATAATTACAAAATGATTTTACAAATAAAATATTTTTCTAGATCCCAGACTGATGTCAGCTTCACTAAAGTGTTGAATGCCAGTGCTGGTGTCGGTGCCCGTGTCAATATCTATCGGTATCTACCAGCGTATGCTTTCTACATAATCTTGTTGTCATCAATGACTACATATGAATCCAATGAGTGTCAATTGCCAACAATCTCCCCCTTTGGCATTGATGGCAACACTCATGTAAAAAATGTATTCCCTGCTGATTCAACTGAGCTGAAACATGCTCCCCCTGAGCTGATTGACCATGATTGCATTTATCTTCTCCTTTGATTCATATACTCTTTGTCTGATATGCTCCCCCTAGGATTATATACATATTTTCCTTTTCATTTCAATTTTCACATACATATACTCCCCCTTTGGCATCAATGCCAAAGATCAGTGAAAGAATTATTGGAATCTATGCAAAAAATTGAATAATTACAGATTACTTACTGGAGCTTGACCAATTTCAAGATTTCTAGATAAGCTTTCTCTAGTAACTATATATAAGTATCCCAACTAGTTTTTAATGTTTTGGATATGGATACAACTCCACTCAGTAGATGTGCAAGTGATTCTTTCTCAGTGACTTTTGTCGGTGTGGGCTTCCCAAGAATATCCATGCATTCCCTCTTATGTACACCAAGTGAATCCAATCTTGGACTCACCAAACCTTTGAGACTTCTGGCTCTCTAAATGATCTTATCTCTTTCCTTTTCAAAAGAAAAAATTTGGTTCTCCAAAGTCAAAATTTTCCCATCAATAGATGTTGTAAGTGAAGTTAGTCCATCAAAAGAATTAGCAATATTAGCAATCTTTTCTTGTAACTCCTTTATCCTCTTATCTACATTTGTTGTAAGAATCTCTATATTACAATAGACCCTGAAAAATATTAGTACATTGTTTCAAATAATTTTCAATAAGTATAAGTTTCTCTTCAATCTTCCTCTTTTCTATCTCAATGATTTGAAAAAAAGCGGCTTCTTAGCCAAAGTAGATCTTTCAAGTGCTTGCCGGTCAGAAATCTGTTGTAATGATTGAGAGTTTTTAGAGATGTGCTCTATCAATGCCTTAAGCTTATCGGAAGGGCTCCCTTCATTTTCAATCATACATTCTGGAATCAGTCTGTGCAAAACTGTTATTGACTAATCTATTATCCCCTTATCTGTAGACCCCTCCTTCATTAGTTTTTGAGAAGCCATCATCATTAGCTCTGTGGGACTCATCTCTGTGATGGATTTCTTCTCAAATTGAGAAGTGTCAATTTCCAAAAGTTTTGATGAGGAATCATCTACCAGTTTGGTATTGGATGTTTGTGCAGCTTTACTCTTGTCGGTCTCCTTTTCCTTTTCTTCTTTTCCCTTATCTTCTCTCGGTGTATCCCTTTTCTCATCCTCTTTTGTATCGGTGGCTTTGCCACTTGGTGTAGTATCTATCACTACCGATGGATTATTATCCATTATATTATTTGTATCATGTACATTACCTTGCTTAGGCTGTACATATGATGTCACTGTTGGTTTAGCCTGTACACTCTTATTAATTTTAGGTTGATCTACCAGTGGAGTCTATACACACTTATCTGAGTGAGAATTATCTACCGGTTCATTCAAAAATTGATTTGAGTTCCCCAAAATTTCTTTTCCTTTTGATTTGTCTGGAATAGTGGGAGTTGTTGCCTTGGCAAATTCTTCTTGGGAAGTAAGGAAATTAGGATTCTTTTGGAAAAAAATAGCCCATCCTTCTCTGGTCTCATTGATTACTTCATTGACTCTACCCATCATTAAGCTTATTTATCGGGGTTTTCTACTAAAGATTGTTCTATTTGCAACTTCTATACATCTTTTCATTTCCTCATTATTTATAGAACCACAAATGCCTAAAAGTTCAACTTCTTTAATCTCTTTGTCTCTCTTCATTGCATCTAATCTCCTTGCATCCAACTTATTATACAAAGATAAAGGAATTTCCCTCAAAATCTCTACCAAAGCCTTCTTATATATGTCTAAATATAACAAAATTTCTTCTTCCATTTCATTTTTCTCATTGTCATCTAAATGCTCATAAAAATTTGACACATTCTTCAAAATTCCATCTTTAGTTACCTCATCAATTAATTCTGCACAAGTCATATTACTGGATTCAATTGCTTCATCTATCTCACTCTTTTTCTTCTTCTTGTTGGGGGTTATAGGGGTGGATGGAGTTGGCTTCCTCTTCTAGATAGGTTCCCTTGCCGGAGGTGTGGGTGTTGTTGTCACCTTTCTTACTGGCTTCCTCCTTGGTTCCATCTTCTTCTCTTCTACCAGAGGCTTGTCAACTTTCTTCCTCTGTACCCTTCTGAATGCAAGAGGTTGATTATCCTCTATATCAGAGTCAAGAGATATGAAGGTTACTGGCCTCTTTACCTTTGAAGCACTTTTCACTTCAGTCATTCTGGTTGATCTATCGGTTTAGATCCAAAACCTAGTTTTGTATCTATCCTGTGAATTACATTCTGAACAAAAGAAGACATTTTGTCTATTTTCTTTTCCCTCCGTTTCTTATTGAAACCAATTTTAACTTCATGTTCCTTCTCCACTGCAGTACCAAAGTGTTCAGTCTTATCATCCAAAGGAGCATCAAGCAACATTTTTGCATACAGTTCCACAATGATGTCATCAACTTCATAGCCCAATTCAATGACCCATATTGTCCTAGGTTCCACCTCTTCCATGAGAGTCTTATCTATTTTCACCATGAAGCAGATTTCAGTGGAGTATTTCTCCACAATGTGTTTGGAGATTCTCTCCCTTAGTCTCATGTTCTTTTGGAAAGATTTAAAGAAAACCCATAACTTCTCATCCCTATTGCTGCCAAGACTGGTGATTCCATCTCTAATATGCCTGCCTACCGGAATGTCATGATCCCATCGTTTCTTTCCCAATCTTGGTAGCTCATTCATGAAAAACAACATCAAACAGACAATAAGGTTACCATACCAAAATGTCCCTTTCTTAAGACCTTTGATTTTTCCAATATTTATCATCAATTCACTTCTTAACCATTCACACAAATCATATTTTCCATCATTCTTTATCATTTGATATGCATCATGGATATAGAAATTGGCAACAAAGTTTAATTGATTTGCTTGTGTTACCTTGTAACTAATGGTCATGCTAGCAAATTTTACATCTGAGTCCTTAATGGTTCTTATCCTCATCAACCTTCCATCATGGGTTGCGCGGGTGAGATTTTCCACCTCAGTGTTGAAGATCTTCTTGTTGGGTTCCTTCCTAACTTTGGGTAAGTCGGTGACCACCTGAATTGCTTCTTTGGTGATCATATGAGGTCGGTCCAGCCAGATGAATTCATTATGGACCCTTCTCAGAACATATCTAACCATTTCACCCTTGAATTCTGGTATATACAGAATTCTAGTTAACCCTAGGTCTTCAATGATTTGGAATTTTGGTTTGATTGTTTCAGAGCTAACCAGTATCATAGATTGATACATTCCCTTAATTTCCTCAGTGCCTATATCCTCCAAGGTGCAGTGAATATAAGCTCTGACATCTTCCACATATACTATGCCATTGGGAACCCTTGATAATGTGCCAGTAGAGTCTTCCTTCCTTGCTATTTGAGGAAATTCTTTGAAAATAGGTCTAAGCCTATCCTTAACCTCAACTACAATGGGATTCACAATGAAAGTAGGAGAAGAGTATGATCTAGATGCCGTTTCAAAGAAATACCTGGATAACAATTATCGGTTGAAAGATCTTGATGACTTCTCATAAAACTACTGGAAATCCCTTTAGAATGCCTTTGCTCACTTTTGATCGCCTATGACTTGCCTTTGCTTTTCTTTGGTTCACTCGAGTGCTCGATGAGTAAAAATGAGTTGATTTTCCCTTTTTATCAGAAAGTAAACCCTAATTCTTCATTGTCATAAATGCTTAGCGGTGTGTCGTATCGGATGTTGGTTTCATATTTTTATGCCAAATAAACCTCCATCAATGATCAATACCACTCTGTAGATCTCTTTCTAGATATCTTATGGTGAATATGCAAGATTTGCAATGAATTCTCCAACCCCTAAGGCATTTGCCTCAGTTACTAGTTGAATTTCTGGTTGGTGCAGGAATTCTGTTGGCAAATGCACACTCCAATGAGAAATTGTAGGTGATTGAAGGTATTGTCATTAATGGCAACCTTGCAATCCTATGATACTAGCAGGCACCGACACCGGCATATAGATCATCGACACCGAAAAGATTGATCAACGACACCATGACTGATAGGAATTTTGTTTAAATGTATTTTGTATTTAATTGTAAAATCTTTTGTAAGCTGACTTGGTGGATTGTAATATGACTCATATAAGTATGAGATCATTGTAGATCATTTAGTGTGTGATAGATGGAAAGATTAATGCAGACCTAATATGTGAATTTAAAGGCAGATATTGGATAAGGGTTTATGTATATTACAGAGCTTAAACCGGTATTGAATCTAGCATAGTAGATGTTGATTTGAAGGAGTACAAGACATTGGATTTGTATAATCCATTTTTGTAAGTCAGTGAGACTTCTTTTGTAACTGAGCAGTGAGCTCTAGGTACTTGGCCTTCCTGCATGTGCAGGCCCCTATTGTAAATAGTAATACTCTCTTATTGGCCAGTAAGCGAATATTGTGGGTCACAAATCCCACCGAGGTTTTTCCCACATTGGGTTTCCTTATTAAAAATACTGTGTTATGGTGTGTCTCTTATGTTGTGGTTATTACTCTTATTTATTGCATTATTTTTGGTTTACTGGTACATAGTTTTGATATGATTTTCATGTTATAATTCAACTAAATTCTTATACCGGTCAAATACTGACTCACCCCCCCTCTAAGTATCTTTGGGAATCCTAACAATTGGTATCAGATTCTGGTCCTCTATTTTCAAAATCCTAATAGCTTGAGGAAGATGTTGACAACGGTAGATATGGAAAAATTGAGAAAGCAATTGGAAATAGCTCTTATAGACTATGATGCCAAAAAAGTGAAGAATATCAAACTTGAAGATGATCTGAAGGCTGCATGGGATATTATTTGAGGACTTCAAGAAAATTTCACTTTAGAAAGGAATAAGAGAAGAGAACTTTGTGAAAAGATGCAGAATGATGAAGATGAAAAAGAAACTCTTAATGATCTGGTAAACAAACTGAGACAAGAAAATAGTACAATGAAGAATGAGATGCAAGATATGACTATGAGATTTTGTAAAGAAACTAAAAATTGGAAGAAGAATGAAGATGACTTGGTTAGAAGACTAAATGATGCTGGAAATGAAAACACAAGAGTTAGTCATGAAAATGATATGTTAAAGACATATTTGATGCATACACAAAATGACAAAACTGAACTCATGAGACAGAAAGGAATCTTGGAGAGTGAACTGGCTGCTGCAAATCAACACAAGGAAAAATTCAAGAAAAGTTCAAAAGAACTTGATGACATGCTGAAGAATCAGAAACCAAATGGTGATGCAAATGGCCTTGACTTTGAAGTTGGTGAAAGCTCTGGTACTACAAACAAACATGATCATAGAAAATTGGTAAGACAAACTAATGCTTACAAATTTAATGGGAAATGCTTTAACTATAACAAGTATGGTCATAGAGAAAATTAGTACAGATCTAGAAATTATCAGAACACTAATACACACACTAGTCAATGTTCTAAATGCAACAAAGTTGGTCACAATTTAGAAAATTGCAGAATGAATGTAAGAGGATATGTTTGTGGAAGATTTGGACATCTATCTAATCAATGCAGAACACAAACTGGCATAGGATATGGGAAAGCTATTCAAAAAAACAATGTGACTTGTTATGCTTGTAACAAAATTGGACATATTGCGAAATTTTGTAGAAGCAAGACATCACCAACAAATAACAAAGGACCCAACTTGAAAGGTAAAGAAAAAGTTGAAGAGGTAAAGCAAGAATTCTCAAAATAATGGATCAGAAAGTCAGATCAGAATGTTGATGGGAATACTCCTCTACTAGCAAAATAGAGTAACACTCCACCAACAGGAGACTCTTCATCTGACTAAAAGGAAATCCTTTGGGGGTTTAGTAACAAACTGAATAACATGCTAATATACCCTCGGTTGATGGTGAGAAGTTGAATTACTTCTTTACCGATAGATGAGTTAAGTTGTGACTTAACCGGCAAGCATTAAATGTGGTAGTTGGAGAAAATAACATTATAAAGTAAGTTTTTTGGCTCCTTTTTCATTCACCAAGCATTCAAATCTTCGAGAGTGCAAAAATTCCTAAGCGAAGGCATCCTTAGCGAAAAAGTGAAGCAGTTCATCCAAGCACTCATCCTTAAGGCAGATTGAGGTATTTATAACTATGGCTTCCTCATCCACACTTGAATTTATTGCAAACCCTACTATGATTGAAGTTATCAAGCATCCTAGACTTGTATTCAAACTTGCTCCTGAAATAGCAAAGAAAGATGATACCCTAGGTGCATTCTCTCAAATTCCTAAAGGAGTAGTTTATGCAGAGGATCCTAGGATATACATACACTTCCATATAGAGGAATTAGGAGATGATGAAATCAAGAACATGTATAAGACTGTGATTTGTGATGTAAATGGTAATATCAAACTAGAACATAAGATAGTGGAAACCCTAGGTTTTACTGAAATCCTTAGTGTCCCGGATTTTCCCAAGGATGTTATAAGGATTGTACTAAGCAGAGTTCATGGTGAATTATTTTGGTTGGATTCAATTCATAAGATCACAAAAGAAGTAGTTAGGGCAGTAACAGGCTTACCTCCCACCGGTAGTAGGCCTAACAGAACTAAAAAGGTCTCTAATGACACAACGATGGACCTAACCGGTGCAACATTTGACAAGAGATTACTTAGAGTCAATGATGTAAAGGACATAAATGTTAGATTTGTCAGTATGATCCTTGGCTATAAAGCCACACATGCTAATAGGTTAAACTCAGTATCTAGCCTATGTATTAAAAGTCCTTATGACTTAGTGAGAAACAATGCTAAGATTAACATCTGTAAATGGCTTAAAGATGAATTGATAGACAATCTGAAGAAAATCAAAGGAGACAAGAAAGGAACTTTTAGATTTGGAAATTTGCTTGTATGTTTGATGGTGTACATTATTAAGTACCCGATATTGGTAGAAAAGACTTTGGCTTTGATATACCAGTAGGAAAGCAACTATTGGATACATTAAACAACATGGGAGAAAACAGAGAGAAAAATATAAACGAACATTTTCAAGCACTGATGGCAGGAAGAATGAATGAAATTTCTGAAGAGACTAGGGATCAATGGGACATATTATTTGTTGAAAAGGAGAAATAGGAAGAACTTAAAAGACCTAAGACTATTAGAGTCTATAAAAAGGATAGGGATAAGGGGAAAAGTAAGGAAGGTGGACCTTCAAACCTAAAAATAACTGATAACTTACCCCCACCTCTTTTTGATACTCCATCGGTAGAAACCGTTGACACAAAACCGGCTACAGAGAGTATGGAGACTCCTCAAGAGGATAAAAATCGTAAGTCTGAAATTTTGTACAATATGAATATCGATACCCAAGAGGTAAACATTGTGGTGGACAAAGAGACCACTGAGGATAAAAAGAAAGATATGGCTACTAAGTCACCGACTGCAGATGTTGAAATTGAGGTTAGTGATACTGTAAATATAAGCATAGAAAAACCTACTCAGATAGAGAAACCAGCAGAGGACACCATTGGGAAACCATCAGAAGCACTGGTAGATAGAACTGAGAAACAATCAGAGAAACTGGCAATGGACAGTGCAGAGGTGAATACAGAGAAACCGGCAGTGCATACCGAGACTTCATCAGAAAAAATGGTAGTAGAGAGCACAAAGAAACCCTTTGAGGCACAGGTTGAGAAATAGGAACAGAAATAGGATGAGGTATAGGTTTAGACTGAGACAGTGCCCCTGACAATAGCTAAAAAGCCTAAACCTTTGCTAGTAGAAATTTAAACACAAACTAACGTACTAGAGGTCGAAACAAGCAAAGTTATTACCACAACCGACAACATGGAAATTGTGAAAATAGTTGGGCAAACATCTGGTACTTCAATGATAGAGTTCAGACCAATGAATGTGACAGAGGTATTATTGGATTCTATTAAGAAAATCACTAAGTGTAATGCACAAGCCTATAAAGCTATTGATGACACAATTCTTATTCTTAAATTGATAGCACCCAAGTGCATTGTAGGAAGTAAAGATTCCTTAGGTCAACTAAACACATTGTTTAAATACATCACCAATAAAATTTTGACAGTTGATTAGATGAATGAGGACACGTTCAAAGAGAGAATGAATAAGGAGAAAGAAAAATTCTTTGAGGAAATAGTGAAGAAGAATGAGAAAATGGAAACCTTATTACCAGCACTAGGAGAAACAATTTTGGATTTCAAGAAACTATACAAAGATACTTGCAAAACTAATATTTTGACAGAGAACATAGATTCGGAGATCAGCAAAGCTCAAGAAGAAATTAACAATATTGCTGACAATTTAATAGGATCATCAGATTCATTTTTGGAAATTGAAAAGAACATTGCAGATCTTCAAGAGAAAATAGAGAAGTTAGAAAAAGACAAAGAAAAGATAAAGGTTAAGGCAAAGGATTTAAAATGCAAACTAGGTCCTAAACTAGATTACCTCATTTCTTTAAGAAAAGATATTTCTGAGGCTCTGGTTCCCAGACTTAAGACACCAAAATAGAAAATGCATATACTAACTGGTACAGTTCAGAGATGCAAAAGATTCAGCGATAGTCAGAATTTTGCATTGGCAGATATCTATTAGATTGTAACCCACCAGTTACAAGGATCTAGGTAGGAACCACACTCTAGTGATAGTGAATGACAACCTTTGTCATTGATGTCAAAGGGGGAGTAGTGGAAATGAGAAAAATGATCAGAACAAAGACATCATCAGCTCAAGGGGAGCATATATTTTTGACAACACAGTTTTGGTAAGATATTTTGGCAGATTCTTTTTGGACACATTGGATTTTTCTCATGAGTGTTGCCATCAATGCCAAAGGGGGATATTGTTGGCAAATGCACACTCCAATGAGAAATTGTAGGTGATTGAAGGTATTGTCATTGATGGCAACCTTGTAATCCTATGATACTAGTAGGCACCGACACCGACAGACTCAACACTGGCACATGGATCACCTGCACCGAAAAGATTGATCACCGACACCATGGCCGACATGAATTTTGTTTAAATGTATATTTTATTTAATTGTAAAATCTTTTGTAAGCTGACTTGGTGGATTGTAATATGACTCATATAAGTATGAGATCATTGTAGATCATTTAGTGTCTGATAGATGGAAAGATTAATGTAGACCTAATATGCAAATTGTAAGGCAGATATTGGATAAAGGTTTATGTATATTGCAGAGCTTAAACCGATACTAAATCTAGCATAGTACATGCTGATCTAAAGTAGTACAAGACATTGGATTTGTATAATCCATTTTTGTAAGTCAGTGAGACTTCTTTTGTAACTGAGCAGTGAGCTCTAGGCACTTGGCCTTTCTGCATGTGCATGCCCCTATTGTAAACAGTAATATTCTCTTATTGGCCAGTAAGCAAATATTGTGGGTCACAAATCCCATCGAGGTTTTTCCCACACCGGGTTTCCTCATTAAAAATACTGTGTTATGGTGTGTCTCTTATGTTGTGGTTATTTCTCTTATTTACTATATTATTTTTGGTTTACTGATACATAGTTTTGATATGCTTTTCATGTTATAATTCAACTAAATTCTTATACCAGTCAGATACTGATTCACCCCCCCCCCTCAATATCTTTGGAAATCCTAACAAATTCTTTGTTCTACCGGTGGAGTTACTGGTACAGTTCTCGGTGTACTTGCATCTCCACTTGGTTCTTCAAACTTTCTAACCCATCTCTTGGTGTGATCTTGATGTAATTCATCTACCTTCTATTTTCCTTTCTCATTTGCTTTGTCATTGCTAATCAGTTTAGTCTTGCTTCTGCAGTACTTATCAATATGACCTATTTTGTTGCATGCATAACATGTAACATTGTTCTTTTGAATTGCTTTGCCATATCCAGTGTCATTCCTTGATCTACATTGGTTAGCCAAATGTCCAAAATTTCCACATGCATGACACTTAACATTCATTCTGCAATATTTTCACTTATTGCCATATTTCTTGCAATTTGTGCATTGACCAGGAACTAAATTGTAGTTTTGATTTGCTCTATTTCTACATTGTTTAGCCATATGCCCAAATTTATTACAAACAAAGCATCTACCATTGAATTTGTAAGCATTAATTTCCTTACTAGTTTCCTCTGGTCTAATGAGTTTTGCATACCAGTTGTCTGAGCTTTATTTGCAGTATCGGAGCTTTCACCTTGTTCAAATCCAATTCCTCTAGAATCTTCATTCGGTCTTTGTCTTTTCAATAAATCATCCAGTTGTGCAACACTAATCCTAAATTTTTCTTTATACTCACTTGCAGTAGTAAGCTCATTTCTCAGAGTTATTATTTGTCTTTCAAGCTCTTGTTCATTATTCTGGGACTGTACCAAATCAGTTCTCAACATATCATTCTCATGAGCCAATCTTCCGCATTCTTCAAATTTTTTCTTCTAAGATACAACAATATTTTCTTCCTTCTTCTTTCTGTCCTCAATTTTTTTTGACATCCTCATAGCCAGGTCTTGCATTTCATTCTTTATAAGCATGTTATGTTGACTCAGCTTCCGACATTGTTCCTTAAGTGCATTTTTCTCTTCATCATCTTGATTTTGCAAAAGTTCCTTTCTCCTAGCTTGAGAAGATGATAACCTTTCTTGCAAAACAAGAATGAATTCATTAGCAGAATTGAGTTCATCTTGCAGCTTTAAGTTCTTCAACCTTTCAGCATCATAATCCTGAAGTGCCATCTCAAGTTGCTTCTCCATAGCTATATTCAATGATTCCAATTTCAGGATCTTCCTCAAGATGTTAAACTTCCTCCGAGGCACTAGGCTCTGATACCAATTGTTCGAATAGAAGGATTCCAAGAACAGTAAGAGGGGGGGGGGGGTGAATCAGTGTTCTGCTAGTGATATAAGATTTTACATTATTATAACATACACATATAAACCGATAAAAGAAGAAACATATAACATGAAGTAAATAAACCAGCCACATGAATGAACACCATAACACACAAAATTTTATACTTGGAAAACCTCAAAGAGGAAAAACCACGGTGGGATTTGTGACCCCAATATCAATTCACTGGCCATATGAAAGATATTACATAGCATGGGGGCATGCACATGCAAGAAGGCACATTGCCTAGAGCACACTGCTCAACACAAAAGAGTCTCACTGACTATAGGCTTCCGCTGAGATAAAACAATAATGGTGAACTCACAGAATGCATGTACAATGCCAAAAAGAGTTCTGATTATAGCTTTGTACTATACCGGTTCATAAACCCTAAACCCTTTTACCAGTAACTCCCTTACTCTAAGAAATCTTTACAAACTGTTTACTAGCCATTACATGATATTGCTTTCATATACAAATGATCTACATACATATCCTTCGCATCACTTTTCTTCTCCACATTTGTTATATTCATTGTCTTCTATCAAAATGACCTAATAAACTAACTTATATACCCTTTACAAATAATATGCCTTATGTCAACTTACAGTTCATGTTACAAAAGATATTCAATGTCGGCTCTATACAACAATTACAAAATGATTTTATAAATAAAACCTTTTCCCGAAACCCAAAATGATGTCAGCTTCACTGAAGTGTTGAATGTCGGTGCTGGTGCTGGTATCTGTCGGTATTTGTCAGTGTATGCTTTCTACAGAATCTTGTTGCCATCAATGACAACATATGAATCTAATGAGTGTCAATTTCCAATAGAAACTGATCATCTGAAGAAGATAAGAATTTGCAGAAATGTGCTCCAAGCTGAAGAATTGCAAACATGACCTCCATTTGGGATGATGCCATTGTATATCCATTGCTCAATAATGTCCCACTAGAAAGAAACTCTAGAAGCACTCAAGGATGCAACTTTGGAATCTCATGTAGTCAGAAACCCTACTAGAAAGAATCTCTAGGAGCAAACAAAGTCACAACATTGGAATCTCATGTAGACAGGAATTTAGAACAAAAGAACATTTTTGGCTATCAATTGGAGGAAGAGTGCATAGCAACTTTAATCTTCTATTTATTCAAGAAACTTATTGAAAGAAACCTAGACTAAATACATTAAGAAAAACCCCATATAACCTTTCTAAAAGTTCAATTTTTACAAAGCCCCAAATTTTCCAGATCTTTATCATGTCGTGCTTGCAAAGCATATACAATTTTAAACAATCAATATGAGAAAATATCAAGAAGCATGCAAAAATTAGGGAAAGAATATGCACGCATCTAGAAACAGAGGTCTACATTAGCTTCCATGGTAATGCTAATCTTCAGAAATCTACCTACAAATAATTGTGTTTAGCTTCTTCTTCTTAGCAATCTGGCTCTGATACCATGTTAATTTTTTTGCATAGAAAAAATACAGATCTAAATAGAAAGCGAGAAACAAAACTTGTAGAGAAATGAAGAAGAAAAATAGAACAGCTAAAAATGATATTTTATTAATTCATTGTACATTTACAACTACAAAATATGTAGATTATTGTTATTGCATTCTTTTACTCTAGGTTTTCAAAGTGTTAGCGCCCCCCACAATTTTTCATTTAGAATGTTCAAGCTTGCGGGTTGCCTTATGGTGTCTTTATTTCTTTCGGGTCTTTTGTACCTATTCATTTGTAACCTAAACTGTTGAAATTTAAAAACAGTTCAATAGGTTCAAGGTTTAACACGCGTTTAGGAAAAAATTTAGCGGCCTTTATCTCCACTAAAGAAAGCGCGTTATTGTTATGCATTTTGAACTTTGAACCTGTGAACCTTTTTGGTTCAACGTTCAAAATGTCTTTTTGTGAGTCGCGGCTATGTAATGTTTCTTAACGAGTGGGTGTCAATATGTTGTAAGTTAGCTTTCAACTTGAACCTTGAACCAATTGTCTTTTCGGTTCAACAGTTCAAAGGTTCAAAGTTCTTGCTTGTTAGTCATGGTTATTGCTCGTTCCCAGTATTGTTTTGAGCCACTAGTTCATTGTTGTTCTTCCCGGATGAACTTGAACCATTGAACTCTTTGTAAGATGGTTTAAGTTTCATAAGGTTCACTTCAAGCTGATTCTAAGACTTTGTTAACACTAAAAGCGACATGGCAAGAAGGAATATTCTCGGCATCTAACAGTTTAAAATTCTAAATTTGGAAAGTAATCATGAGAACATTAACTATTTGTGTGGAAGTGATGGGCAATTAAGGTGTCTAATTTTTAGTCATTTCACTATTACTTCACATGCTTAAGTGAATCATTATGAAGTGCATGTGGTTTTCTCAGTTTTTTCCAGTCTATTAAAAAGGATATATGAATTCATCTCCATATTTGTAAGGGTTTCAGCTGCTATAATTGAGAAAATTGGAGGCGCCGAAGGTAAATTCAGCTCTACTTTCCTCAGAAGGTTTCCAGATTCATGGTGGTAACGAGTGGTTCAAAGCCAATCATTGAAAAAATCCAACCCAGGAGATCAAAAAGGTCACCATTAGGTTCTACAGCAGCCCGAGTAACTCAGTCAAGGAGCAAGAAAAAGAGTAAAAAGCCAACATTGAGCTAGATTGTTGTGGACTCGGATCCTAGTGAAGAGGTAGAAGTAATAATGGATCAACGGGATTTAGGTGAGCCTGCGGTGCAGGAAATCGACATAGGTAAAGAAAAAAAGAGCGAATTGGACCCCATGAACACTCTAGTTATTGTCAATTCACCAAGTACTCAGACAACTCCTCCATCCAAAGAACCCGCAAACACACCACGATGGTTGGAAGTTGTTGTTGGGAAGAAACGAAGTGTGGTTCCAATTACAATCCCTATAGAAGATATGGCCAGCAAGTATCTTGGAAAGGTATCTAAGGTGAAAGGACTTGAAACACAGACAATGCTTGAGGTAGATGAAGCAACAAGTCATTGGATAGCTGAGATAGCCAAGCCTATTCCAGAGAGAGATGCAGACAAAGCTACCGCGGATGACTTCATAGTGGAAAATATTGATCTGGGGGTTTCTTCGCGAGCCGTTGATATTAAACATTTGGAGTCTTCCATGAAGAGAATGATATCTAGATCATGGAAGGATGAGAAGGATAAAAGAGAGCTAAAGAAAATTATCACTCAAATGGTTGAGTACATCAATGTCATTCATCATCCAACTCCTCAACCCTTATCACAGGTGGTAGTATCATTTGATCCCAAATCTCCAGCAAATCAAAATATGTTGGATCAAGTCCAAAGAAATAGAATGGTCGCGGAGATGTTCAATAAATGGATGGATCTTATAATATAGCAAGGTTCAAACTATATTGTCAGTCTAGTGAAAATATATGAGGATGTTGTGACTGTGAGCAAGGAATTTGAATTAGAGGTTGTTGCCTGGGAGATACAAAGGACCAAATGGGTGGCAGTTTGTTGGAAATGTGCCTCTAATTCACTTGACATGTTCGGGTTGATCAGCATAGCCTACACCGATGGAACAACAGAGTGTTACCATCTTGGTGTAGAACACCTTCTAATCAGTATGACTTACACTGATGTCTTCCTCTTTGTCGGGATAACTTTGACTTTCAGGATGACTGCATGAGAGTTGTGTCGATGATCTGATGGAGCTACCTTAGGTGGTCCGGATTATTATCGACTATCAGATGTTCCTATTTGAAGTTGTGCTGATACCCAATGGATATACCTTAGGTGGTTTGGGTCGTCATCAGCTATTGGAGGATCAAGTTTGGTGCTAAACCAATACTCGATGAAGTCACCTTCAGTGATTAGGTCAGTATCGGCTATTGGGTTGATGTGCTGAAGGCTACCCTGAAGTCTCAATGAGTCCGCTTTGTTTTGTTTCAGGGTGCTTTTCTTATCAGCATAGTGTTGGTATTTTGGTATGGTTTTGTCATTGATGTCAACACCTACTAAATACTTATCAACTCTGGCACTTTGGAGAAACAATAGCATTCACTGACAAGCAAGTGACTCATGCACAGTCACCGGTATCTAGTACACCGGCAAGATATAATGATCACCGACACTTGGAATGATATGGAAAACACATGGTTATGTTGAAGACATCGTTTAGACATCTTGTCTTGGATTTTTGTTCATTGGTATATTCATATTTGCATATTCACTATTACCAGCAAATAGGTCCAAGGTTACACCGGCAAGTTTATCTTTTCCAGATCAGCATGGCACGCTATGGAGATGATTAATCATTATTGTAAATGCATTAAGCTGACATGTTGAATCGGTTATTGCATCAGATATTGTATTGTTTGTAAAATGTTTTTATTGTAATATCTTGTAGAGCCGACCTACTAAAACTGGTCTTAGGTTATGGTATAAATGTAAGAACTTATTTGTAAGATCAGATGTGGAATGCGAAAAAGGATTGTGTGAAGGTATATGCGAGAATAAGCAGAGCTATACATGTAGACATCATTTGAAGATTGAAGGAAGGGTTTTTGTGAAGACAATTAGAACTACACCAGTACTAAATCCAGCATATGAAGATGCTATTTTGTGCAGTACATTCTTATTGGATTTAACCATCCAACTATAGTCAGTGTGACTCCCATTTTGTGATTGAGCAATGAGCTTTGGGTGCTTGGCCTTTCTGCATGTGCAGACCCCATTTATGTACACTTACTATCTGTAGTAGTATCATCTAATGGTGGGTAAGGTTTCCCACTATGTTTTTTTACCTTATAGGGTTTCCACGTACAAATATTGGTGTTGTGTGTTGTGGATAACTTTGTCTTTATGTTTCATGCACTAATCCTTACCGGTATAGCAATTAACTATTAAAACTATCTACCGGCATATTGAACTAGTTTACCGGTATTAAGCATTAAGTTGGTCAAGTTGTTTTGGTTTGAATTTATTTGACAACCGATTCACCCACCCCCCCCCTCTCAGTTGCCTCTGGGACCTAATAATTGGTATTAGAGCATAGTCCTCTTTTGCAGAAGTTTAACAGCTTGAGGAGATCCAGTGTCTACTAACTATTTCAAGAAGGACAGTCCTAAACTTGATGGAACCAATTATGGCATATGGAAGATCAAAATGGAGACACATCTAAATTGCATTGGAAAGGACATCTGGGATGTTACAAAGAATGGTTATACTACTGTTGTACAAGGTCAACCTAGTCCAGCTAACTTGACTAAAGATGAGGAAAATGATTGCAAAGCAAGAGAAGCACTTTTGAGTGCACTATCAGATCAATAAATCATGGGACTATCAGATAGGTCTATTGCTAAAGCTATGTGGGATCATTTGGAAACACTGAATGAAGGAGATTCAACAGTCAAAATTGCAAAACTTGAAAGCTTCCGAGTCAGGTATGAACATCTGAAAATGGAAGAAGATGAAAGGATTTATGTTTTTATGGAAAGAGTAAATGGAATTGTTTTGGGTATTAAATGTTGTAGAGGAACCATAAGTGAGGATGAAATTGTTTCAAAAGTTTTAAGAGTATTGCCACCGGCATATAAAATGAAAGTCACAGCTATAAATGAGTTAAGAACAATGCCTAATACATCAGTCACTACGGATACATTGATTGGGAAACTTTCAGCTTTTGAAATTGAAGAATTTGGTCTTGTTGCTACTATAAAGACAGATTTGGCCTTTAAAGTATCAACATCATCTGCTCCATCATTTGATAAATCTGATTAGAAAGCCTTTTATGCAAGAGAACTTCAAGAAAGCGGGAAAGAAAATGAAGAACTTGAAGCACTATTCGCAAGGAAAATGCATAAAGCTCCAGTTGGAAGTAAGTATGAAGGTAAAGCACCCTTTAAATGTTTTAACTGCAATAAGATTGGTCATATGGTTTCGAGATGCCTTGATAGACATGCTAGACTAAGAGAAGAAGCTAGAAGAACATACAAGCCTAACCCTGAATATCAGAGATACAGATTTAAGAAGAATAAAGACAAATCTTGTTACATTGTTGATGAAGGTGTGACTGATGATTCTGATGAGGATCCAGTAGACAATGGATGGGTTTTTGTTTCTATAACAGAAGATCAACCGACACCTACTACTCAACCAGTAGTACAGGCCTTGGTAGCTAAAGTTGAAGTAAAGGATGAATGGATCATTGATTCAGGATGCTCACATCATATATCAGGAGACAAAGGTAAATTCGTGAACTTTCAAGAATGCAATGGAGGCTTAGTGAGATTTGGAGATGACAAAGCTTGTTTAATCAAAGGTAAGGGTACAATATCTCTTGATGGTAAGCATAACACTGACAATGTTTACTATGTTGAAGGATTAAAGCATAATCTTTTGAGTGTTGGTCAATTAGTTGAGAAATGATTTCAGTTACAATTCAAAAATGGAAAATACAAAATTATGAATAGAACTGGTTTGGAAATTGCAACCGGTAATCAGACTAGAGGTAATATCTTTCATTTGAATAACAGTGAAAAGACGTGCTTAATTGCACATATAGATGAAAGTTGGTTATGGCACAAGAGACTCTGTCATGTAAACTTTGATTGCATGGTAAAGATCAGTACTACTAGGGTAGTTAGAGATTTACCTAAAATGGTCAAACCTCAGAATACAGTATGTAAGGAATGTCAATTTGGAAAATAAGTTAGAGATAGTTTCAAAAGTATTCCAGAAAAATCCAATAATGCTCTTTATTTGATTCACACTGACTTATGTGGTCCAACTAGAACTAAAAGCTTCATAGGTGATAGATATTTCATGCTAATCATTGATGACTATTCTAGAATGTGTTGGGTTACTTTTCTCAAAGAAAAATCAGAAGCACTTGGAAAGTTCAAACTGTTCAAAGCAATGGTAGAAAATGAAACTGGTAAGAAAATCAAATGTCTAAGATCAGATCAAGGAGGAGAATTTAGATCTAAGGAATTTAATACATTTTGTGAAGTGAATGGAATCAGAAGACAGTTATCAGCACCTCAGACACCACAACAGAATGGAGTTGTTGAAAGGAAAAATAGAACTATCTTGGATGCAACAAGAAGTATGTTATCAGAAGCAAACCTACCACATGTATATTGTAGAGAAGCAGTCAGTATAGTGGTCTATACACTCAATAAAGTTCACATCAAAGGTGAAACTGATAAGACCCCTCATGAACTATGGATTGGTAATACTCCTACTCTTAAGTATTTCAGAATTTTTGGAAGTAAATGTTATATCAGAAGAGATGAGTATATTGGAAAATTTGATCCTAGAAGTGATGAAGGAATATTTCTTGGTTATTCATCTAAGAGAAAAGCATATAGATGTTTTAACAAAAGATTGTAGAAAATTGTTGAAAGTACAAATGTAAAGATTGATGAACAATTCAGAGGAACTTCAAGGTATATAGACTTTGAACCGGCAACAAAAATTTTGACAAATGAACCTACCCTAAATCCATCAGTACAGAATGAAGATCCAATTACCTCGGTATCATTTGAGGATTCCATAGTAACTGAGGAACTGCAGCAAACAAAGACACCTTGTTATGTAAGACTGAATCATTCTGAAGATCAGATAATTGGAAACAAGTTTAAAGGAGTGATGACAAGAGGAAAATTGGCAAATGAAGAGGTATGTCTTATTTCTCAAATTGAACCACCATCTGTTAATGAGGCATGTGAAGATAAATTTTGGATTAAAGCTATGGAAGAAGAACTAGAACGAATTGAGAAAAACAACACTTGGACATTAGTTCCCCGACCTAAAGATAAAAATGTAATTGGAACCAAATGGGTATTTAGAAACAAACTTAATGAAGATGGTAAGGTTGTTAGAAATAAAGAAAGACTAGTGTGTAACGGATATTCTCAGAAGGAAGGAGTTGATTACAATGAAACCTTTGCACCGGTAGCTAGAATTGAGGCAGTCAGATTATTTTTGGCTTTTGCAGCACACAAGAACTACAAAGTTTATCAAATGGATATTAAATGTGCATTTTTGAATAGATATCTTGAAGAGGAAGTGTACATTGAACAACCTGATGGATTTTCTTTGACAGATGACAATGATATGGTTTGCAAGTTAAGAAAAGCTTTGTATGTATTAAAACAAGCTCCAAGAGCTTGGTATGCAAGACTGGATAAGTATCTTTTAAAGATTGGTTTTACTAAAGGAAATGCAGACAATAATTTATATTATAAAGTAGCTAATGATGACATCTTGGTTATAGAAGTATTTGTTAATGATATAATCTTTGGAGGAGAAGATGGATTATGTAAAGAATTTTCTATTAAGATGCAGCAAGAATTTGAAATGTCTATGATTGGAGAAATAAAATTCTTTTTAGGATTGCAGATTTCATAGACTGATAAAGGTATATTCTTGAGTCAATCCAAATACTTAAAAGAGTTACTAAAGAAATTTGGGATGGAGAACTCTAAACGGGTAAGCACACCTATGACAACAAATGACAAATTATCACAAATGGATGAATCTACACCTGTTAATCCAAATAGATACAAATCTATGATAGGAGGTTTACTATATTTGACACAAACCAGACCTAGTATTACGAATGCAATATGTATTGTTTCAAGATTTCAAAGTAATCCTAGAGAAAATAATGAATCGACAGTAAAAAGGATTTTCCGGTACTTAGAAGGCACTACAAATCTTGGAATATGGTACCCCAGAGATGAAAATTTTGAATTATGTGCATACACATATGCAAATTGGGCAGGAGATGTGGATGATAGAAAAAGCACCACCGGCGGAGCATTCTTTCTTGGAACCAGACTAGTTTCTTGGTTGAGTAAGAAACAAAGTTGTACATCTTTATCAACAATAGAATTAGAATATGTTGCAGCAGCAACTAACTGTACATAGGTACTATGGCTTAAGCAAATGTTGAAAGACATAAAGGTAAAATGCAAGGAACCTATTACTATCTATTGTGATAACATTGCAGCAATTGATATATCTAAGAATCCTGTATTACATTCTAAAACCAAACATGTTTCTATCAAACTAAATTTTCTAAGGGAAAATGTTGAAGCAAAGGAGATAAAACTGGTTTATATGAATACTAAAGAGCATATTGCAGATATTTTCACTAAACCTTTGCCTAAGGAGACTTTTGAATATCTCAAAGATCAGCTTGGAGTCATACCACCACCAGTAGAGACTTAGATAGTTGATGTTTGTCATCAACCGATAGAATTAATAGAGAAATCTTTTATTCCGGTCTTTGATGGGAAGCTACTTCTCAGGGGGAGTAGTTAGTATATTGAATTGATTGGTATTTTGTATATGAACTTGGTTTTATTGTAACTTTGGCAATTGATGTCAAAGGGGGAGAGATTGGTATGGAAAAACTTTGAAAAACACAAGGAAAACACATGTTGCTCCCAGGGGGAGAGATTGTTGTTTAGGAGAGATTATTACTCTCTGTATCTGTATTTTGATTTTTGGTTATGATCTCTTTTTGGAGATTGTTGGTTTTTGGTATTTAGCATTTCTATTTTGGCACTTTGATGGTTTTTTCATCTTGTGGTGCCATCAATACCAAAGGGGGAGATTGTTGGTATTTTGGTATGGTTTTGTCATTGATGTCAACACCTACTAAACACTTTGGAGAAACAACAACATTCACCGACAAGCAAGTGACTCATGCACAGTAACTGGTATCTGGTACAACGACAAGATATAATGATCACCAACACTTGGAATGATATGGAAAACACATGGTTATGTCGAAGACATCATTTGGACATCTTGTCCTAGAGTTTTGTTCATTGGTATATTCATATTTGCATATTTGTTGTTACCAGCAAATAGGTCCAGGGTTACACCGACAGGTTTATCTTTTCCAGATCAGCATGGCATGCTATGGAGATGATTAATTATTATTGTAAATGCATTAAGTTGACATATTGAATTGATTGTTGCATCGGATATTGTATTGTTTGTAAAATGTTTTTATTGTAATATCTTGCAGAGCTGACCTACTAAAATTGGTCTTAGGTTATGGTATAAATGTAAGATCTTATTTGTAAGATCAGATGTGGAATGCGAAAAAGGATTGTGTGAAGGTATATGCAAGAATAAGCAGAGCTATACACTCAGACATCATTTGAAGATTGGAGGAAGGGTTTTTGTGAAGACAATCAGAACTACACTGGTACTGAATCCAACATATTAAGATGCTATTTTGTGCATTACATTCTTATTGGATTTAACCATCCAACTGTAGTCAGTGTGACTCCCATTTTGTGATTGAGCAGTGAGCTCTAGGCGCTTGGCCTTTCTGCATGTGCAGACCCCATTTATGTACACTTACTATCTCTAGTAGTATCATTTGATGGTGGGTAAGGTTTCCCACCATGGTTTTTCCCCTTATAGGGTTTCCATGTACAAATATTGGTGTTATGTGTTGTGGATGACTTTGTCTTTATGTTTCATGCACTAATCCTTACTGGTATAGCAATTAATTGTTAAAACTATCTACCGGCATATTAAACTGGTTTAGTGGTATTAAGAATTAAGTTGGTCAAGTTGTTTTGGTTTGAATTTATTTGACAACTGATTCACCCCCCCCCTCTCAGTTGTCTCTGGGACCTAACACATAGAAGTTCTGAGTGTGTTCCAATGACCCAATGAGACCACTTTAGATTATCAGGATAACATTGCATGTCAAAATAACTTCTCAAGTTTGGTGTCAATGTCCTGATGAGCTTTGTCTCTTGGTTATCGGAGTTCAGGATAAAATTTCCTGTGTCTTTCTGATGACCTGATGAAGTTGCCTTTGGGGATCGAGTATCATCAGGCGATCAACTTTACCAGTTGCAAGTTATACCGATGGCTGATGGAGTGGAGACTGACTGCGGTTGTGCGATCCAACCGAGTTCCAAAAGGGTGAACACTCGGATACTGAAGATAGTCCCCTCGATGTATATGAATATGAACTGACCTAGTTGCCTGATGCATGTGGGATAATTGGTTTCCATGATTGTAGACCAATAGAAATAGTTCAACTTCCCAACCATCTTGGGCAGATGTAATGGCCAACTAGTTTGGTATTTGAAGCCAAATGTAAACCAAATGAAGGGTTACAAATCAGAATAGATGTTGAGCAATCTGTGAAGTAGTTTGACCCAAGTGTTGTATGTTTTATTTGGAATGATTGTATGATAGAGTAAAGGAAGTCTATAGACTAGAATTTATTGTATTTTTGATATACTATTAATAAAGTCATTGTCTATTGGTGGTGGGTTTTTCTCCTGATAGGGTTTTCCCACATTAATTCTATGTGTTCTCTCTCTGTGTTGTTTAATTGTGTATGCCCATGCTTGTGTCGTATTCTATAAAAGTTGCAAAATTTGTAAACACTATTTGTTTTCCCCTACAAATTGACATTAGGGAAGCAAATTTCCGCACTTTCTTTCCTTACAAGTGGTATCAGAGCTTGGCCCATTTTGTTATCCTTGTTGGGTAGGTTTGGCTTTTTGTGTCAATTCTATTTTAGTGGGAGTCTTGTAGAGTGTCTACTTGTTTGTTTTACAGGTTAAGATGGTGAGCACCTCAGGGCACATAGACATGGAGAAATTTAATGGTTCCATTTTTTAACTATGAAAACTCAAGATGAAAGAATTGTTGGTTGATAGAGATCTCCGGGTTGTTGTGACTGCAACTACTATGCCTACAGGCATGAAGCAAGAAGATTGGTATTTAATTGACTGGAAGGCAAGGGGTCTAACTAGGCTATGTCTTGCTGATTCTATTTTGTTAAACGTCCATGAGGAGAAGACTGCACATCTTCTTTGGAATAAGTTGGGAGATATTTATCAAGGAAAATCCTTGGTGAATAAAATTTTCTTGAGGAAGAAGTTGTACTCTGAAGATGGATACAGGAACACCATTGGTAGGCCACTTAAATGCATTCAACATGGTTCTTGCATTGTTAACATCTATTGGTGTGTCCATCCAGGAAGAAGAACGTTGCATGTTGTTGTTTTGTTCATTGCCTGACTCTTGGGAACACTTAGTGATGGCTATCAGTAGTACTACAACCCAGTTCAAGATGGATACTGTGGTAAATACTCTTTTGTCAGAAGAAATGAGAAAGAAGTCTTCTAAGAATAAAAAAGTTGCACTATCTGTTTGAGGTAGACCAAAGGACAAAGACAAGAAGAAATGCAAGAAGTCCAAGTCTCAAGGGAGATTTAAATCTCTAGGCAAGAAGTCAAAGGTGAAGTGCTGGAACTTTGGGCAGAAAGGGCATACCTGAAAGGATTGCAAGGAGGAGAAGAAGAAGAAGAAGTATTTTGACATTGAATCTTCTCAGAGTGATGCAGATGCATTTGTAGCAGCCCTAGCAGTACCTACCTCAGATGACACCTAGTTAGTAGATTTTGGTGCATCTTTTCACATGACCTCCCACAAGGAGTGGTTCTCAAAATATGAACCGTATGTGCTGGTTGAAAGGTATATTTGGCCAGTGATTCTACATTGGAGATTGTAGGGAGAGGCAGAATTAAATTCAATTCCTAGACAGTAGAGTTAAGGGGATCAATGGAGTTCTTCATATACCAAGTCTGGCAAGAAACCTTCTCTTTGTAAGTAAACTTATTGATGTTGGAGTACAAGTTACATTTGTATCTGGTGGTTGCAAGATGACTAGGGGTTCCATTGTATTGGCAAAGGGTGATCACATTGGTACAATGTATAAGTTATATGTTGAACCTATATGTTGTAATTTAACTTTTGAAAAGCCTATTAAGACAACTGTAATGATGCATAATGCTAATTCATTGGAAGCTAAACTTCCTACTAAGAAAAAAATGCTCTGGCATAATAGGTTAGGCCACATAGGTGAAAAAGGTTTAAAAGCCTTGAAGAGTAAGAATCTGGTTGAAGGTCTGGATGATTGTAGTTTTGAGTTTGATTTCTGCGAACACTGCATATATGGAAAACATAACCGTGTTCAGTTTTATTCTAGTTCTCATAAATCTTTTGACATTCTGGATTATGTTCACTCTGATGTGTTTGTTCCAGTGGATGTTCCTTCTCTGTCTAAGTCAAAGTACTATGTATCTTTTGTAGATGATTATTCAAGAAGGGCATTTGTGTATTTTCTTAAAAGTAAATCAGAAGTGTTCAGTCGGTTTAAGGAATTTAAGAACCTTGTTGAAAATCATACTGGGAGAAGGATTAAATGTTTAAGAACAAACAATGGTTGTGAATACTGTAGTGCATATTTTGACAAGTACCATGTTGATCATGGAATTAAGAGACATAAGATTGTACCTTACACTCCACAACAAAACGAAGTTGTTCAAAGGTTGAATCGGTCTCGAATGGAGAAAGCAATAAGCATGTTGAGTGGAGCTGGGCTAGAACAAACATTTTGGGCTGAAGCAGTTGCTACAATGTGTTACCTGCTGTGTGGGAGAAAAAGTGACACTAAGCAAACATGCCCTAATCTCACTTTCAACCACACACTTGTGGAATACGAAAGAGCCTAGAGGTATCACACAATTGGCTACTTCTTCTTGTGGAAGAGAGAGCCACGGGCTACCTATTAGGATTTCTATTCCTTTGTTGCAATTGAAAGATGAAATGATGCAAGTTCAATCCCTAACTCCAAAGTGCAAGTATGAACTAATAACAAGATTGCAGAATTGAACTTAAACAATGGAAAGCTGTAAACACAAGGACAAGACAAGAATGCAAATACGTACCCGGAGTTAAAATCTGACTGAAAATGTTCGGGACGGGGGCGCGGGCACCACTGTCCTGATTCTGCCCCTGAAACTACTCTGAAAACTGTTGTTTTGCACTTTGGAAAAAGCTATCAAAAATGCTGAAAATGTTGTCTGTCAGGAGGACCAGGGCGCCCAGCACCCCTGTCCCAGGGACCAAGGCACCCAGCGCCCCTGTCTTGGCAGGACCAGGGCGCTCCACGCCCCTGTCCTGGTCTTTTGCTCTGAAACTTGGTGTGTTGTTTGGTCTCCGTCTGCTTCTTCCGGATCTGTAACTTGCGGCGTCGTCCGAGTCTCGAAACCTGCACTTATATCTAAAAAGGTGTTTGGGTGGCTATATAGGGTTTTGCCTTAGTCAAACCCCCACTTCGGTGATTTCCACCTCCACGAATAGCCAAGTTGTATTGTGTGTGCAGACCTAGTGTGTGTGCAAGGTCCTAAAATGCAAGAAAGCAAACTAGAGCAACCTAGAAAGTAAACCCTAATTGCTTGTAAATGATAATGTAAATGCTCTAAATCAAGATGCAAAGTGATCTAAAGCATGAATAAAGGATATTTGAAGCTTATGCAAAGACATGGAAACAACATGAAATCATACCCAACCCTCAAGGGAGGAGTACAAGCCAATCTTCAGTCGGTAATCTCCTATTGTTCTTCAATGTCTTCCAAGCCCTAAATGGATGAATGAAATTGATAAATGCTTGATAGAAAGATGTTGGATGTTGTTGAAGTCTTCAAAGATCTTCTCTTTCGCTGCATAGAAGGTCCTCGAAAGCCAAAATTTCGATGCTTTCAAATGAAGAAAGAGAGCTCTTATATATGAAACCCTAGGTCTTAATTTCAACTTTTGGCCGACCTAGAGATTGAATCTCCTGCCAATTTCTTGGGGTTAAGCTTTATTTTATGATTGGATCGCGCTCCTAAAATTTCGGGAAAAATGTCCGGGACCATGTTGCACTCCGGGCGCCATGGTCCCGACAACTTTTCACCAAATTTTCAGGACTGTCGGATATGATGATTTTAGAGAGAATCCCCAAGTTACATGTGATTTCGAGATGTTTTGACCCCCGAAATCAAGCCCCCAAGTTCAAAATAGGACCTAATTAGGGTTTTTGATTAAATGATGTATTGGAGGAATAAAATGAAAGGGGCACACTTTAATGAAAGGGCCCAACTTTATGATGTGGGAGATGATAAAATAGAACCTTAGACCTAATTAATTTAATTAATTAAGTGCTAAAGGGGAAATGCAATGCAAAATGCAAAATGCGCCAAGGCGGGTGCTAAACTAGCTGTGAAATTGTACCACCCTAGCAAGTGCGTACAATTTACGACACTACACCTGCTGAATCATTCTCCTACTTCAGCATTGGTTGACAAAACACCTATGGAAGCATGGTCTGGTAAGAAAGTGTCTTTAAGGCACCTTCATGTTTTTGGTGCAAAGGCATATGCTCATGTGCATGATATGAATAGATCTAAGTTGGATAACAAAGTTGTGAAATGTATCTTCATTGGCTATGGAGTTGGTGTGAAAGGATACAAACTTTGGAATCTAGTGACTGGTAAGGTTATGTATGAGTTGAAGCTGAGGTTGAAATTCCTCCAGCCAAAGATCATAATATAGAAAAGAAAGGAGAAGATGAGGTTGAAATTCCTCCAGCCAAAGAAGAATCTCAAGAGATACCTGAAGATGAGGAGAGTTCAAGCTGTTCAAGTAGTTCTAAAGAAGAACATGATGATGAGCCTCCTATGGAACCTCAAGAAGCCTCAACACTAGAGTTGAGAAGATCTATTCAAGAGAGGCAGCAACCTAATAGGTATACACCTAATAAGTACAGTCACTCTATGTTGAATGCTAATTGTGCTTATGCTTTACTAGCAGATACTGATGAGCCTAGGACTGTCAAATAAGCAATTGAAATGCCTGATTCAGATTCCTAGTTGGAAGCCATGAATGATGAAATGTCATCATTAGATAAAAATGGAACTTGGGATTTGGTGTCATTGCCTAAAGGAAAAAAGCCTATAGGCTAAAAGTGGGTGTTCAAAAAGAAATATGGTCCAAATGGCAACATTGACAAGTACAAAGCAATATTGGTTGCAAAGGGGTATTCGCAAAAAGAAGGTATTGACTATGGGGAAATCTTCTCCCTTGTAGCTAAGCTGACATCTATCAGATTTCTCTTGTCACTTGCAGTAGCATATGATTGGGAGATTGAGTAGATGGATGTGAAGACAATATTTCTTCATGGTGATCTTGAAGAAGAAATTTATATGTCCCAGCCTGAGCATTTTGTGGAAAAAGGTAAAGAACATCTGGTATGCAAACTCAAGAAGTCTCTGTATGGTTTGAAACAATCTCCCAGAATGTGGTATCAAAAGTATGAAACATTTGTTTTGTCCTTGGGATTTGTGAGATCAAAAGTTGATCATTGTGTTTACTACAAAACTAATGGTGATAGGATTCTTATCATAGCTTTGTATGTAGATGACATGTTGTTCATAGGAAACACAAAAGATATGATCTCAGATTTAAAATCTCATCTTTCTATGAAATTTGAAATGAAGGACTTAGGACTAGTAAATTACATTCTGGGAATGAAGATCAAAAGGGATAGATCTAAGAGGAAACTTTGGCTTAGCCAGAGAAAGTTTATAACCAATGTTCTTGATAGGTTTCATATGTCCGACTATAAACCATAGGTTGTTCCCATCTTGCAGGGAACTAAGTTGTCTATGCTTGATAGTCCAAAATCTCCAAAAGACATTGAGGACATGAAAAATGTACCTTATGCAAGTGCAATAGGCAGTCTGATGTATGTTATGGTCTGTACAAGACTAGACATTTCCCAACCAATGGGAGTACTTAGCAGGTTTATGTCGAATCTAGGAAAGTCGCACTAGGATGCTATAAAGAGAGTGTTTAGATATCTGAAGGGCACTTTAGACTTTGCATTATGTTATCAAGATAATCTAAAGGATTCAAAGAGATCTCTCAGCATTTGTGGTTATATAGATTCTAACTGGGCAGGGGATATTGATAGCAGAAGATCCACTAGTGGATATGTTTTTGTCCTGAATGGTGGAGTAATTAGTTGGATGAGCAAGCGGCAAGTTGTAGTCACTTTTTCCACTACAGAGGTAGAATAAATGGTGGCCACACATGCTTGTAAAGAAGCAGTCTAGCTTAGGTGTTTGAGTTCAGACATTGGTTTTCATGTAGGGTAGGTAGAAATTTGGAGTGACAGTCAGAGTGCCATATGTTTGGTGAAGAAATCTACTTTCAATGCTAGATCGAAGCATGTTGATGTTCAGTATCACTTTGTTCGTGACATGGTGGAAGATGGAAAAGTTTATCTTAACAAGGTAGACACTTTGGAAAATGTTGCAAATGCTTTGACAAAACCGGTGAGCATGCACAAGTTCAGGTGGTGTTCTAATTCTATGGGTCTTGATACCCATGTTCCTTAATAACATCTAGAATGGTAATCAGTCCAGTGAATTCTTCATCAAGTGGGAGTTTGTTGGAAATTTGCCTCTAATTCACTTGACATGTTTAGGTTGATTGGGCTAGCCTACACCAATTGAACAGCAGAGTGTTACCTTCTTGGTGGTAGAACACCTTCTGATTGGTATGACTTACATCGATGTCTTCCTCTCTTTCGAGATAACTTTGACTTTTGGGATGATTGCATGAGAGTTGTGTCAATGATCCAATGGAGCTACCTTAGGGGGTCTGGATTGTTATCAGCTATCAGATGTTTCTATTTGAAGCTGTGTCGATACCTGATGGATCTACCTTAGGTGGTCCAGGTTGTCATCGACTGTCGAAGGATCAGGTTTGGTGCTATGTCGATACCCGATGAAATCGCCTTCGATGATCGGGTCGATATCAACTATCGAGTTGATGCGCTGAAGGCTACACCAAAGTCTCGATGAGTTTGCTTTGTTTTATCTTGGAGTGCTTTTCTTATTGGCATAGTAGTTCTGAGCATGTTTTGATGACCCGATGAGACCACTTTAGATTATCGGGATAACATTGCATGTCAAGATAACTTCTCAAGTTTGGTGTCGATGTCCCGATGAGTTTTGTCTCTTGGTTATTGGAGTTTGAGATAATATTTCCCATGTCTTGTTGATGACCTGATGGTGTCACCTTCGGTGATCGGGTATCATTGTGCGATCAACTTTATACCGATGGTCGATGGAGTGGAGACCGACTGCAGGTGTGCGATCCAACTGAGTTACAAAAGGGTGAACACTCAGATACTGAAGATAGTTGCGTCGGTGTATATGAATACGAACCGACCTGGTTGCCTGATGCATGTGGGATAATTGGTTTCCATGATTGCAGACCAATAGAAATAGTTCAACTTCCCAACCGTCTCGGGTAGATGTAATGGCCAACCAGTTTGGTATTTGAAGCCGAATGTAAACCAAATGAAGGGTTACAAACCAGAATAGCTGTTGAGAAATCTATGAAGTAGTTTGACTCGAGTGTTGTATATTTTATCTGGAACGATTGTATGATAGAGTAAAGGAAGTCTACAGACTTGACTTTATTGTATTTTTGACATATTGCTAATAAAGTCATTATCTGTTGGTGGTGGGTTTTTCTCCCGAAAGGGTTTTCCCATGTTAATTCTGTGTGTTCTCTCTCTATGTTGTTTAATTGTGTATGCCCATGCTTGTAATGTATTTTGTAAAAGTTGCAAAACTTGTAAACACTATTTGTTTTCCCTTGAAAATTGACATTAGGGAAGAGAATTTCCACACTTTCTTGCCTTACATAGTTCTTGCATGGATGAATGATATACAAAAATTTGGTGTGATGAAGTTCCTAGCTAAAAAACCTGTGGAAAGCCTATATGATAATGTATTATATGTGTCAAGGAAAAATGTGGAGTGGCATAATTCAATTATCAAACAGGGCCATGAATAATCCACTAAATTGCTTAAAGGATTGACAAATTTAATTGATACAATGCAAAGGATCTCAAATGCATTGACATCTAGCTTATGAAAGATGATGCCCAGAAAATCAAAGCTACCATAGAGATGAAAAAAATCTTCCAAGAAAGGATACAACTCATTCGAAAGACAAAATCCTTGACTATAGATGATTTCTCAAAAGTAGCCAGGATTGAGTCAATGCTCGCAGTCTGTTCTGATCATCTGGAAGCGCACAAGGCAAGGGTGATACAAGTGAATATGGACAAGGAGGTTTAGAAGAAATGAATCCAGCATATTGGACTCCCCTACTTTCAAGTCATCTTGAACTTCTCAGTGACACATTTAGAGTGGCATGGCGTGTACAGTTTTGCGGCAAAGCAGGATAGACCAGTGGCTTCCTCTGCCACGGTGGAGTCATGATCAATGAGGGGATGAGCTATCAGCCTTTCTGTGCCTATTATTTTAGTTTCTCTTTTTTTTAGCAAATTGTTTCGTTAACCTCTGGTTAAAGTAAAGTTTTAATGATTATGTAACAAATTATGAGCCTGGAGGTTATTTAAGCTAGGAAGTAAGTTTATGTTAAGGTCCGAAAAACTGTGATTTTTCAAGGAACAAACAATATCTATTTTCTGTGAATTTCTTAAAACTGGAATGACTGGTTTAGCAATGAAATGTTATGGTGTGTAGTCTTTGAATTTGTGTGTTTAAGGGTTCGCGATCTTTCTTGAGAACTCAACTAATGTGCATGATATCATTTTGTTATCAGTTATTCCTATGTTTTTTGAATTCATCATTACCATTATTTGCAAGTAAATTCATTATGGATTGAGTTGTGTTGATCTCCCTTTTCCTATGAGACATGAGAAAGAATCGATCAGAGTCTATACTGCTATGCATTTGCTTTTGCTCTGAATTTATGAAATGAACATGTGTGAAAATCAGAGTCTGTGAGCTCTTATTTGATCTTCTGAATATTCTTTCTATTTTATTTTAAAAGCATTATTTTGTGTTGATAGATGATGCTAAAGCCTTTCCACACTTTCTGGTTAAAAGTGTCTTCATTTCAAATTTTTCTATATAAAATTCATTGCAAATCATACGAGCTGCCCTCTAATGCAGAGGATGGATTTTTCATTGGTTCATCCAACTGTTGGTTTATTTGTTTCCTTTCATAAAGGGGTGTACAAGAGTCATATTATTATTCAAAGAAAGAAAACATTATAATCTGAAGAAAGTTACAAATCTGTTAACCAACACAACGCAATCTTTGTGTTTTGTGAATCTTCCATTATTGTGACAGGTTATTTGCATACAGGTATTCACTAGGTTCTGTGAGGTTATATTCTATAACTTTAACATGGTATCAGAGCTTCAGACCTAAGGCTTTCTTGTTCTTTAGATTGGGAGATTCTACCTATAGTAGGTCTTTTGTGCAATTTGGGTTGATTTCAACCTCACTATTGAATCCAACATGTGTCAAATAGTCAAGATTGACCTTTTATTTGTCAATTTTTTATTCATGGGGCTAGATCTATGAGGGTTTGAAAATTCAACCTTTTTTGTGATCAAGGGGGGCAACTATTTTTTGGAGCAATTTGGGCAAAAACGGACGTCACGGATGGCTTCAGGAGGCCGATTCTGTGAATTTTAATATATAATTCAACTATTTTCAGTGACATGGGCATTTGGGCCTTGTAAAAAAATTGGTATTTTAAAAAATTTTGCTCTTTCTATTTTTTATTTTTTTTTCAAAAAAAAAATTAAAACAAAAAAAGCAATTAATAAAAGTTTTTTTTTTTTTTTTTAAATTCCCTTACAAAAGGGGGGTCGGCGGGCCCTTGCAGGTCCGCATAGACTGTAGCCATTGACCTTGCAACGAGCGGTAACCCTGCCCCCACCCCTCTCCACCACCACCGTGCTTAGGCCACTGCTGGTTTTTTTTCTGGCGACCCGCATTGCCACCAGTTGCCTTGGAATCTTCATTGCCTTGGGTCCGTCCCCGCCATACCCCTTTTTGGCATTTTTCTAACCACTTGCCTATTGGTATTTGGCATAACTAATGCAAATGAGGTGATGCAGTTGAAGATGGATGACTGCACCAATAAAGGATAGAAGTCTATTTGTGATGAAGAGATTGAGATTCTATGAATAGATGACATGATCAGCTATTTGTGTTGTCATTGATGCCAATTGATGTCAAATGATGTTCCTGATGTTGTTTTGTCATCTTAGCAATTTGGTTTACTAGAAGACAAGGTTTACTAGTAGAGAACTAAAGTCTATGAAATAGGGCTTTAACTGGTAAAGAAGAGTTGTTTTGATTAAATCCAACAATCGGCGATGATTGATGATTTGAGGTTTGAATGGTGAACTTGTATCATGGAAAGGTGTATCTGATCGAAACTGAAACTTATGAAGATTACTGGAAGGCATGTTTCAAATATCTGATGAAGTTTTGCTAAGGTTTTAGTAGGGTTTAAGACTAGTGAAGAAATCATCAAACCGATAATGATTTTTGTTATGACGGTGATCGACGGTGAGTCTTTTGAAGCAATGAATTTGGACAATGTGTCCAATTTACCTAAAGATCCAACAAAATGATCAACTTTACATGTCGGTGCAATCATTTTCAAAATAGGTAAAGTATCATCAATGGCCTTAAATGCTAAGGTGTTGCAATCTATGATCCTTTTTATGGAATCCGAAAGTACATCTATCACATTAGTAGGTTTGTAATCCATAGTGGAAGTGCTAGGTAGAGTGTGAGGTTTTGCAGTTGGTTTCTTCTCATCTCCAAATTCCTTAACCACTTTTGTTATCTTGCTTCCATCATTGACCTCTTCTTTATTCATTGTTTCCTTATTCTCATTCTGTTTTACAACTTTGTTTTCATCCTTACTTTCTACCTTGCTGACTGTTGATTTAGCTACACTCTGTTCTTATCCCTTTTCTGCTTCATTTTGTGCTTCTACTTCCACTTGTGCTTCTACCAGTTTCTCAATGTTAAGTTGAGTATCATCAGGGGTGGTATCTATTTTCTTAACTTCAATTGTCTCCTCAATATTTTGTTGAGATTCAACAGTGTTTACCGGTGACTCAGAGACCTCAACATTTGTAGCTTCAGATCTCTTTTCCTCTGTAGTTTCCTTATCCATGACGATGTTAAAATTTTGTGTGTCCACATTCATGGTAAAAAGAATTTCAGACTCTAGAATAGTGTCATCTTGTGTCATTTCCTCTACCTTCTCTTCTAGTTGACTATCAGTTTGTGTCGGTGCCTCTACAGTTATTGGTGGGTTGTCTTGTGCTGGTGGAGGAAGGTTATCCTTGACCATGATAATAGGTACACAACCAATTTTTCCTTTACCCTTGTCTTTCTGATATACCTTGGTAAATGACTTGTCTATTTTCTGTCTATCCTTCTCTTCTTTCTTCTCTCTTTCCACAAAAAATATATCCCACTTATATGTCATTTCATTTTCTATTTCTTTCACTCTGCAAGCCATAAGGCTAACCTACTGGTGACCACTCACAAAAATTGTTCTATTTTCCTCTAATATTAAGTCATCAATTTCCTATTTGGAATCAACAGGATGCACAACAAGTAGAGCCTCTACTTTTAATTTCTTGTCTATTTCCATTATCGACGTTCTCTTAGCCTCTAACCTTAAGTACAAATCATTTGGTAGATCATCTACAACCTCAATAAGAACTTTCTTGTAGATATCAAGATGTAAAATAATGCTTTCCTCTATAGTATCCTTATCTGAATCCTTGAAAGAATGATAAAGTTTATTCACATTACTAAGGTTACCTTCTTGTGTGATTTCATTGATCAACTCTTCTGGTGTAAGAGTATCTGGTGCCTTAGGTTCTTGTTTCTTCTTTGGAGTCACTTTCTTCTTCTGACCAATGGGCTCTTATAGCATGTTGTTTCTTTCTTTGTGTCCTTGACTTCTTGGGTGAGGGAGCAGGTGCCGGTGAGGGTTTTCTTTTCTTCCTATCCACTCTCTTGAATTTAGCTTCCCTATCTTCGTTAGAATCAGATGAAGTAGCCACAGGGGAAATGTGTGCTACCGGTATCTACTCTAATTGACTTTCTTTCACACTATCAGCAGTACCGCCAAGATTCATCAAACCTTTTGTAACATCCTTTACCATTTTAGAAGCATCTTTCATAAATTTATCTCTTTTCTTCCTCTGCTTCATCATAGCAACATCACTTTCAATGGTTTCAGCATTACCAAATATTTTCTCTGTTGGTTTCGGTGGAGTATCTAGAAGTATTTTAGCATATAAGTCCAAGATGTGAGAGCCCACCTCATATCCCATTTTAGTATTCCAGTCAGTTCTGGGTCTAACTGCCTCCATCCAAATTTCATCTCTTTTCACTACAAAGCATATTTGTTTGTCATATTTATCTACAATGCTCTGTGGAATCCTTTCCCTTTGTTTCATTTTAGTTTGGCAATTATTGAAATACTCTATCACCAACTCATCATTGTTAGCTCCCATACCAATAATTGTGTCCTTTATTTGTTTTCCAATAGAAATATCATAGGTAAAATCCTTGTGTCCTATACCGAGGATCTCTTTTGAAAAGTAAAGCATTAAACATACTATCAGACTTCCAAATTTGAAGGTTCCTTTCTTATCACCTTTGATCTTATGCAAATTCTCTAATAGTTCATCCTTTAACCATTCACAAATATCAATCTTTGCATTGTTCAATATCATCTCATGTGCACTATGAATGCATGAACTAGATACAAAATTCAACCTATTTGTATGACCAACTTTATATCCAATGACCATGCTAGCAAATTTAACATTTTTATCCTTTACATCATTGACCCTAAGTGACCAGTTGTCAAATGTAGCTTCGGTTAAGCTCATAACCTCTTTGTTAGATATTTTCTTCTTCTTGTTAGGTCTAGAACCGGTGGAGGGTAAACCAGTAATAGCCCTAATAACTTCCTTGGTAATCTTAAATACTGAGTCCAACCACATAAATTCACCGTGAACCCTACTAAGGACATAGCGGATGACTTCATCTGAGAATTTCATCATATGGAGGATATCTATGAAACCTAAATCCTCAACTACCTTATGTTCTGGTTTCACTACCCCATTGTTGTTAGTGATTACATTCATATACATGTTCATCAAATCTTCAGATCTTAAACTTTCTATGTAACAATGTATGTATGCCCTAGGGTCTTCAGCAAATGCGACTCCCTTCGAGAATCTATAAAATGTACCAATAGAGTCATCCAATTTTTCTATCTTATGAATGATCTTGAAAATGGGTCTAGGTTGTTTAATGTTTTCCACAATAGTAGGGTTTGCTATGAATTCAGGAACAAAAGATGAAGATGCCATTGCAAAAGATAAATACCTTTTAACTGAGAAATCCTTGAATGCTCTGAAAAGACCTTTGCTACTTCACCTTTAGAATGCCTTGTCTCAATTTTTCTCTCTTCAAATGCTTGGATGCTTGGTGAATTGAAATGAGAGGTTACAATGCCTTTATAACCAAAAATTGACTTACAACCGCGATAAATTCTCCGTCGATGAAGTGAAAACTCCACATATCCACCAGTAAAGAAGAAATATAATTTCTTACCACCAACTGAGGGTAAATGCATGATTTTCACTTTGTTGCCTTACCCCTAAGGATTATTCCTTAGTTAGATGAAGAATCTCCTGCCACTACAGGATTACCTTTTTCTACTGGTGCAGAGACAGATTCATCAATTCTCTGATCTCTCTTCCTAATCCATTGTTTAGAAAATTCTTGCTTGATTTCAGTCACCTTTTCTTTTCCTTTGTTATTGGATCCTTTATTGTTTTCCTGTACAGTCTTGCTTCTACAAAATTTTGCAATATGCTCAATCTTGTTACATGCATAGCAAGTTACATTGTTTCTCTGAATAGCCTTTCCATAACCTTGACCGGTTTGAGTTCTGCATTAATTAGATAAATGTCCAAATCTACACAAACATAGCATTTCACATTCATTCTACAAATGTCTAAGTTATGACCATTTTTATTGCATTTGGAACATTGACCGATGGGTAAGTTTGTATTCTGATTATTCCTAAATCTACACTGATTTGCTCTATGACCAAATTTGTTGCAATTAAAACATTTCCCATTAAATTATAAGCATTAGGTTGCCTTACCAGTTTGTTGTGATCATGATTGTTTGCAGTCCTTGAACTTTCTCCATGTTCAAATCCAAGTCCAACTATTTCTCCATTAGGCTTCTAACTTTTCAGCATATCATCAAGATTATTTGAACTCTTCTTGAATTTTTCTTTGTATTCATTTGCAGTGATCAACTCACTTTCCAAAGTGCTAACTTGTCTCAAAAGTTCCTCTTTGTCATGTTGCATGTGAATCAAATCAGTTTTAAGAATATCATTTTCATAACTAAGCCTTTGAGATTCTTCTGATCTTTCATTAAGTCTTCTAGCTAAATCTTCCTCATTCCTCTTTCTATCTTCAAAATCCTTCCATAGTCTCATGGTTAAATATTGCATCTCATTCTTCATGTTACTGTTCTCTTGTCTCAATTTCTTTGCAATATCTTTGAGAGTTTCTTTTTCTTCATCATCTTGATTTTCCAATTGCACATGTAGTTCTTTTCTCTTATTCTTTGCTATAACTAGGTTATCTTGAAGTGCATTGATAAATTCCCGAGCAGTTCTGAGTTCATCTTCCAGTTTGATATTCTTCAATTTTTCTGCATCAAAATATTCAAGAGCTCCTTCCAACTATTGTCTCAAACTTTCCATTGGTACCAATTTTAGAATCTTCCTCAAGCTATTAGGCTTCTATAAATAGAGGACTAGGCTCTGATACCAATTGTTAGATACTTGAATAGTCCCAAAGACACTGAGAGGGGGGGGGTGAATCAGTGTCTAACCGATAGTCAAAAGATTTAAACTTGTTTGCAACTTTATAACCCAAATTAATATACTGATAAACAAGTAATAATGTAATAAAGAGAAATAACAGTATAACCATCAATGCACACCATAACACAGATGTTTTTGGCGAGGAAACCCGGTAGGGGAAAAACCTCGGTGGGATTTGTGACCCACAATATTTACTCACTGGCCAATATGAATAAAAATTACTTATACAATAGGGGCTTGCACATGCAGGAAGGCCAACAGGCTAGAGCTCACTACTCAATCACAAAAATGGAGTCACACTGACTACAAAATTGGATGATTAAATCCAATGACAATGTATTGCTCAAAATAGCATTTGCAATGCTGGATTCAGTACCGGTTTAAGCTCTATCAAATACCTCTGCCATAAACCTTGCTTCGCTCTGCTCTTCTCTTATTCTCTCATAAAATAATTACATCATAATGCATATATAATTATTCGCTCTCATATACCACTTACATTCATTACCTAATTACATTCCTTACTTTGCTTACTTACTTACAAAATGACCTATAAGATCTCATACATATATGAGTCTTTACAATACATCATGTCATCTATATAAATAATATTAAGATATAAAACAATATAATTTCCATGTCGGCTAGGAGTGCCGATAAGATCTTCTGTCGGTGTAGAATGGATGTTGCTGAGAATAAACTTGTAGTGCCTTTAGGTGCCGATAGATGATGTTTGTGCCGGTGTAACGTATGAACCATGTTACCAATTGGTTACCATCAATGAGAACATCAACTATTCTCATTTGAGTGTATAATGCCAACATACATGAAGTTGGTAACATGACACAACCTATGTGAAAAGATTTAATTGTTGTTTTGGCATGATTCAAGGAAGAATTTCTTGGGAATCAGTGAAACGCTTAGTAGAGTGTTTTAAGGGTTTGACTTTGGTACAGATCAGATTTTTATGATGGGTTATGATCAACCAATGATTGATATTGCATTGTAATTTTTTGTAATGATTTGTATATCAATCTTTGATGATGTCTTATTATTTGAATTGTAAATTCATGATGTAATTAGGGTTTAGTGGCCAACCTAGTTGAGATGGCTATTTAGGATGGCACAGTTGATGTTTTTGATGTCGATGGTCTTAGAGAATGTGTTAAGACATCCAAGTAAAGTCTGAGATCTACCTAAGAGTTTCAAAGTGTTGTGTATAACTGGATTTGATCAAGCAAGAAGAGAAGTGTCAATAATAGATCATTTTCTTATTGTTGTTCCCTAACAGTTGCAGCAGGTTAAATCCCTTAACTAGGTAGGTCCTAACAATCCTTAAACATTTAAGTCCCCTAATAGGGCATCTCTCAAAAGAGTGTTAAATACTCTCACGAGGTTGATCCTAATAGATCATCAAGATCCTAATCGGGCTGCTAGGCAAATCCCTTAATCAGGTGACTCCTAACAGGGTCTGCTCTTAACCGGGTGTATTGTAAGCTCCTAATAGGGCTAAGCTCCTAACAGGGCTAAGATCCTAACAAAGCATACTTCAAAAGAGTACAAATATTTGTGGGTGCCAACTCCCACCATGGTTTTTCCCTATTTGGGTTTCCACATCAAAAACTTATGGTGTTCATGTGTGGAATGTTTTTCATGTAATGTTCTTGTTTATGTTTCATTTCATGCATTATTTTCGAGACATCGGTTATGGTGTTTTATCATAAGTTTATCAGAGGTTACTAGTACTGATATGAATTACTGATATGAATTGGTAGAGAAAGTAGTTGATCTGATTGATGAGGTTAATGATCAAGTTTATATGACTTCTTAAGTGGTGAAAGTATTGATTGATGTGGTAAATGATTTGATTAATGCATTAAGAAAATTTGATAAAGAGGTTGTTAGATCTAATTAAAGGATTTGAGATATTTGTTAAATGGTTTTAGATCTGAGATAAGTTTGTTTTTGAATTCAAAGTTGAAATTGGTCTTAATATTGATTCAACCCCCCCTCTTAGTATTAACCTGATCCTCATAGGATTATCAATCGGTATCAAAGCTTTGGTCCTCTATGTGCAAAAAGCCTAACCTCTTGAGGAAAATATTCTAAGGAAGTCAAGATGATGAAGAAAGAGGGTCCCAAGTTCAACAAGGATAACTACAAGATCTGGAAAGATAGAATGAAGATCTACATCAAAGGTCTTAGTGCACAATATTGGAAGCAAGTTGAAACAACATATGTTGCTCCTACTACTACTCCCTTAACACTGGATGAACTCAGAGAGTAGCTAGATAATATGCAAGCCCTAGAAGCTATTGTAAGTACTTTATCTAATTCATAATATATTGATGTTCAAGGATTGGAAACTGCAAGTGAGGTTTGGGAAAAGTTAGAGACAATATATGGAGAAGATGAGCATGTTCAAAGAGCCAAAGAGGAAAGCTTAAGAGGAAAGTTCGATGACATGATAATGCTTGAAGGGGATAATATTGCATAGTATGGTTAGAGAATCAAAGAATTTTTTGGTGGCATAAAGAGTGCAGGAGGTAAAATAGAAGATGATACAATAGTAATTAAAATGCTTAGAACTCTTCAACCTTAGTATGCTATAAGAGTATTGGCAATCCAATAACTTAGATCTATTCAAAGGATAAGGTAACTGTTGATTCATTGATTGGTAAGCTTACAACTTTTGAGTTAAATAGTTTTGATAATAGTGTGACAAAATCTACTGAATCTACCTTTAAAGCTTGTGTTACCGGTTCATTTGCTAGAAAATGAAAATATATATATGTCAAAATCATGAGTGTAGGACAAGTCATGGAAGTAACCGGGGAAATGAAAAAAATGAAGATCAAGTGATGGAACTTGAGGCAGTGTTAGCAAAGAGATTTCCAAGAGGCACTAGTAAGTATAAAGGAAAGCTACCTTTGAAGTGTTTCTCTTGTAGTAAAATTGGTCATATTGTTGCTAACTGCCCTAACACCGATAAGAAAGAAAATTTTAGAAGATTCAAAGGAAAGGGCAAGAAACATTGTTATGTTGCAATAGATGAAGGTGTGACGGATGAGGAGTCGAAAGAAGAAGATGGCAATGAAGAAATTGTGTTTGTAGCCATGACGGAGGAACTTTTAGATGAAAAGGCACTAGTATCACATATGGAGAATAGTGATAAATGGATTATAGATAGTGGCTGCTCACACCACATGTCTGGAGATAAAAGTAAGTTCATAACCCTTAATGAATTTGATGGAGGTGTTGTAAGATTTGGAAATAACTCTCCTTGCATGGTGAAAGGTAAAGGTTCAATTTCTCTAAATGGGAAGAGTAATGTTGATGATGTATTTTGGGTTGATGGTCTTGAGCATAATCTTTTAAGTGTTGGTCAACTCAATGATAAAGGTTGTTTGCTTGAGTTTAAAAGTGGAGTCTGCAGAATTCTTGGAGGTAATGGTGAACTTATTGCTACCGGGAAGCAAACTATAGGTAACTTGTTCCATTTGAATAGTAATATTGATAATTGTTTGGTTGCAAGAATGGAAGATAGTTGGTTGTGGCATAAAAGATGTTGTCATGTTAATTTTGATAATTTGGTTAAGATAATCAAGTCAAGTGTTGTAAGAGGAGTACTCCAACTTGTTAAAGCAGATAGTGTGATATGCAAAGATTGTCAAATCAGTAAGATGACCTCTAATTCTTTCAAGAGAAAGAATTGTATGTCTGAAAAATATTTTAGATTTGGTGCATACTGATCTCTGTGGCCCTATGAGAACAAAGAGTTATTATGGTGATAGGTATTTCATGATCTTCATCGATGACTATTCCAAAATGATGTGGGAGACATTTTTGAGAGAGAAATCAGAAGCATTTAATAAATTTAAATAATTTAAATCTCTGGTTGAGAAGGAAATTGATAAGAACTTGAAGTATTAAAGATCCAACCAAGGAGGTGAATTCACCACAATAGAATGGCATAGCTGAAAGGATGAATAGAACAATAGTTGAAGCTACAAGAACCATGTTATTGTACGGTAATGTATCCAAAATGTTTTGGACAGAAGTAGTCAGTATTGTTGTACATACTTTAAACCGGGTACTAGTAAAGAGAGGTAACAACAAGACACCCTATGACCTACAGTATGAAAAAACCCCTTGTGTAAGTTATTTTAAAGACTTTGGAAGTCAATTTTTTATTAAGAGAGATAACTACACTAAGAAATTTGATGCAAAATCTGATGAAGGAATTTTTCTTGGTTACTCATCTAAAAGTAAGACATATAAATGTTACAATAAGAGAACTAAGAAAATTGTTGAAAGTGCTAATGTAAAAGTTGATGATCTATCTAATAAGTCTGAGGGTACAAGCAGATCAGAACCTCAAAAGGATGATAATGAGGAAAAGTTTGTGATCATTGAACCGGAGGCAAAGATTAATGAAGAACCGACAAATGTAGAACTAGATGCTCAACCGATAAGTGTTGGCATTCTACACTCTAATGAGAATATGGTTGATGTTGTCATTGATGGAAACCAACCAGTATCAGGATTCTACATGCACCGACATCGCAGACACAATCACTGATAGGCACTGGCACCAACAAGCATATTCATCGGCATCGAGATTACATCGGCAAATGAAGTATACCGACACCTAGGCCGACATGTGACAAGTTTTGTTTATGCGAATTGTATTGTAAATATAATTATCTTTTGTAAAGCCAACTTGGTATATTGTAAAGACTCATATCTGTATGAGATCTCATAGGTCATTTTGTATAATGGTAGAATGTAATGAATAGGATATTATTATATGAGGCAATATAGTGGATAGCAAAAGTTTTTGTTAAGGTATATGACTGAGCTTAAACCGATACTGAACCAATCATTTGAGATGCTATTTTGAGAAGTACATTGTATTGGATTTAATTATCCATATTGTAGTCAGTGAGACTCTTTTGAGCAGTGCGCTCCAAGCAGTTGGCCTTCTTGCATGTGTGGGCCCCTATTGTAAGTAATATTTATTCATATTGGCCAATGAGTAAATATTGTGGGTCACAAATACCACCGAGGTTTTTCCCACACCAGGTTTCCTCATTAAAATATCTTGTGTTATGGTGTGCACTTATGTTGTCTCTGTTATTTTTGTTTACTGCATTATTTCTTTTTTACCAATACATTGTTTTGGGTTGCAAATTTATAAATAAGTTCAAATATTTGCCTCATCGGTTAGACACCGATTCACCCCCCCTCTCAATGTCTTTGGGACTGTCATTACATCTAACATTAAGTGATGACAGTGAGGAATAATATGAAGAACCTGATGAAGAAGATGCAGAACCAACACAGGCAATACCTAGATATGTCAAATTGAATCATTCACAAGAACATATAATTGGTGATAAGAATGTAGGTGTGCAAACCAGGAGAAAGATCCGAGATAACTCATGTTTGATATGTACAATTGAACCCATGATAGTTAAGGAAGCACTAAAGGATGATGATTGGTTGAATGCAATGAATGAAGAATTAGATCAAATTGAGAAGAATCAGACATGGTCACTTGTTCCTAGACCAGAAAATAAGAATGTAATTGGAACAAAAATGGGTCTTCAAGAATAAATTGGATGAAGAAGGAAGAATTGTAAGAAACAAGGCAAGGTTAGTCTACAAAGGGTATGCTCAAGAAGAAGGTGAGGATTATGGTGAAACATTTGCACCTATTGCTAGATTAGAAGGAGTAAGGATGCTGCTGGCATTTGATCACTATAAGGGATTTAAAGTTTACTAAATGGATGTCAAGTCAGCCTTTCTAAATGGGATGTTAGAAGAATAATTATACATTCAACAGCCGGATGTATTTTCCTTGACTGATTATAAGGACATGATGTGTAAATTGCACAAAGCACTATATGGTCTAAAATAGGCACCGAGGGCATGGTATGAGAGATTACATGAACATTTGATAAAAAATAGATTCCAATGTATTAGTGAGTACAACAACATTTATTTGAAGACTAATGGAGATAAGATGATGATATCAAAAATGTTTGTTGATGACATAATTTTTGGTGGAAATGATGATATGTGTATGAACTTTTCTGATATAATAAAAAAGGAATTTGAAATCTCTCTAATCGGTGAAATTAAGTCCTTTATTGGCTTATAGGTTCAACAACTAGATGGTGGTATTTTTATTTGTCAGACCAAGTATATCAAAGAGGTGTTGAATACTTTCAGCATGGAAGACTGCAAATTGGTAGGAACACCGATGGTGATAGGCTACAGGTTGTCAAAGGAAGATGATTCCCCTACTATTAGTGAAAAAGAGTACAGATCTATGATTAGCAAGCTACACTATGTTGTCCATAGCAGACCGAACATTGCTCATGCTATTGGATTAGTGGCTATATTTCAAAAAGAGCCTAAGGACAGTCACATGATGGCTATGAAGATAATTTTTTGGTATCTCAAAGACACCATAGACTATGGATTATGGTATCCTTATAAAGAAGATTTTACATTGGATGTCTTTACTAATGCTGATTGAGCAGGTAATTTGGATGATCAGAAAAGCACAATCAATGGAGCTTTTCTACTTGGAGGAAGATTAGTGGCATGGACAAGAAAGAAACAAAATTGTGTTTCTCAATCTACAGCTGAAGCAGAGTATGTAGCTACATCAATGAATTTCATGCAGGCAATATAGATGAGACATGTGCTAGAAGGATTCAAGATAGATATGTGAGAACTGATGACTATCTATTGTGATAATACAAGTGCAATAAACATTTCTAAGAATCCTGTACTTCATTCCAGAACCAAGCATATTGAATTGAACTATCACTTACTAAGGGAAAGAGTTCAAGAAAAGGAGGTGAAGATGGAATATGTGAAGAGTAAAGATCAGTTAGCTGATATCTTTACTAAGCCCTTACTGAAGGCTACCTTTGAGTTTCTTAGAGGTAAACTAGGGGTTAGACCCCTACACCAGAAGAACTAGAATGATGGAGATCCATCAATCTTATGGATTTCATGTTCATTTTTTACTACGGATTGATGAAGGTGCAAGCTACTCCTTTGGGGGAGAAAGTCTAATGTAAAGTTCTAATTTAATGCTCTGTTATAATTTTTCTGATTTAAGTAGTGAAGATGATGGAAGAGGCAACAACAAAATTGAAGACAAGTGATGCATTTACATCTTTGGCATTGTTGTCAAAGGGGGAGAAGAAAATAAAAGAAACCAAATATGGGAGAAGAGGAAAGATCAGATTGAGAGAATGATTGGTTAAGGGGGAGATGAAAAAAGGAGGAGAACCAACAGATAATGTGATATCAGCAAGCAAGTTGTAGATGATGATGATACTTTGATTGTATATCTGATTAGTGTTTCCATCAATGCCAAAGGGGGAGATTGTTGGCATTTGGCATAACTGATGCAGTTGAAGATGGATGACTGCACTAGTAAAGGATATAAGTCTATTTGTGATGAAGAGATTGAGATTCTATGAATAGATGACATAATCAGTTATTTATGTTGTCATTGATGGAAACTGTCATTCATGGCAACTGATGTCAAATGATATTCCTGATGTTGTTTTGTCATCTTAGTGATTTGGTTTACTGGAAGACAGGGTTTACTGACAAAGAACTAAAGTCTATGAAATAAGACTTTAACCGGTAAAGTAGAGTTATTTTGATTAAATTCAACAATCGACGATGATTGGTAATTTGAGATTTGAATGGTGAACTTGTATCATGGAAAGGTGTATTTGACTGGAACTAGAACTTGTGAAGATTATCGGAAGGTGTGTTTCAAATTTCTGATGAAGTTTTGCAAAGGTTTTAGTAGGGTTTAAGACCGGTGAAGAAATCATCAAAGCGATAATGATTTTTGTTATGACGGTGATCAACAACGCGTCTACATGAAGCTGGTAACATGACACAACCTGCATGAAAAGGTTTAATTGTTGTTTTGGCGCGATTCAAGGAAGAATTTCTTGGGAATCAATGAAACACTTGGTAGAGTGTTTTGAGGATTTGACTTTGGTACAAATCATATTTTCATGATGGGTTATGATCAACCAACAGTTGATATTGCATTGTAATTTGTTGTAATGATCTGTATATCAATCTGTGATGATCTCTTATGATTTGAATTATAAATTCATGTTGTAATTAGGGTTTAGTGGCCGACCTAGTTGAGATGGCTATTTAGGATGGCATAGTTGATGGTTTTGATGTCGGTGGTCTTAGAGAATGTGTTAAGCCATCCAAGTGAAGTGTGAGATCTGCTTGAGAATTGCAGAGTGTTGTGTATAACTGGATCTGATCAAGTAAGCAGAGAAGTGCAAGTAAAAGATCATTTTCTTACTATCGTTCCCTAATAGTTACAGCAGGTTAAATCCCTTAATCGGGTAGGTCCTAACAGGCCTTAAGAATTTAAGTCCCCTAATAGGGAAACTCTCAAAAGAGTGTTAAATCCTCTCACGAGGTTGATCCTAATAGATCATCAAGCTTCTAATCGGGCTGCTAGGCAAATCCCTTAATCGAGTGAATCCTAACTAGACGTATTGTAAGCTCCTAACAGGGCGTAATTAAAAAGAGTACAAATATTTGTGGATGCCAACTCCCACCATAGTTTTTTCCTATTTAGGTTTCCACATCAAAAACTTATGGTGTTCATGTGTGGAATGTTTTTCATGTGATTTTCTTGTTTATGTTTCATTTCATGCATTATTTTTGAGACACTGGTTATGATGTTTTATCAAAATTTTATCAGAGGTTACCAGTACTAATATGAATTGGTAGAGAAAGTATTTGATCTGATTGATGAGGTTAATGATCAAGTTTATACAACTACTTAAGTGGTGAAAGTATTGATTGATGTGGTAAATGATTTGATTAATGTGTTAAGAAAAATCTGATAAAGAGGTTGTTAGATCTGATTAAAGAAGTTGATATATTTGTTAAATGGTTTCAGATCTCAAATAAGTTTGTTTTTTAATTCAAAGTTGAAATTGGTCTTAATAATGATTCACCCCCCCCCCCCCTCTCAATATTAACCGGATCCTAATAGGATTATCAATGCCAACTTTCCTGGCAACCTACCTATTTCTAGTCGTTGGATATTTTTTTGCTGGCAGGAAGATTTTTTTCTAGTGATTTTTTTGGGAGGGAGGATTTTTTTAGCAGTACAAACAACTTGCATGGCCCCTATGACCCTCTTTGTGCTCTAAAAGAGGGTTTTTTTTCTTTTGGCCACAACTTGGGCATATGATATCATTTTTTGGCAAATGAGATATCGTCGGAAAGATGGTTTTGTCTACTTTCCAGATTTGTGGGTTTTATCACCTATTTTTTTGTTGGTTCATTCTACAACCATTTGAAGTCAGTGGCATTCTTTTCAATCCCGAGCTCATAATTTTTCACCAATTTCTCTATTTTTGCAATTCTAGAGGTGTTGGCATGGTGTTTTAGAGCTCTTCACAACCATCCATGCAAATTTTCCAGATTTTACTCCAGGTACATTTTATTCACTTTTTTGTGTTTTCACACTCTAGTGAATTACTTGGACATATGAGCTTGTGGAAACTTCTAGTTTCTGTGGGATGACTCTTTTTTTTGACATTCTGAGCTTTCATTGTAATCATTTACGATTTTATAATTGCACTGAGATAAAGTGCCTCTATATTGCACATGCATTATGGGATCTTGCACACCAGTTTTGTGCCTTATTGTACTCGCACTATGATATAAAGTGCCATGGGGTTTTTATGTTTTCCTTTGTTTTCCTTCATACCTTTATCATGCATGTGTGCCTTGGTTTGCACACCCTTTTTATTTGCTTGTACTTTCATGTTTGCACAGTCATATGTTCTTGGTTCTTCTTTATGCACTACATTATGGCTTTTAGATTCAGTGTACTTGTCATACCTCTCCCTTTTCAATATTTGTTCATATGTACTAGGTGGATGTAGCGGCTAGTTACCCATGCATTTTGTTGAGATGGAATACTTACCATATGGACACTCTTGCATTCCTATTTATGGAGGTGACCTTCCATTTTTTCATTTGATCAGTTCTTTAGACTATTGGTACTCATGCCATTTGTATCTTCAGATTCTAGATGTTTTGCCTATGTTTGCCATCTGATTTGGATTCGAGTAGTTTTATTGAGGGCACTCATAAAGATTCATCTTTTTTATCCTGATCATCTTTTGTTTTAGAGGAGGTTCTTATTTCAACCTCATAGCAGTCATTCTACAATAGAGTTTGCAACTTCTTCATGCTTCAGTAATTCTTGATGCTCTTGTTTTGTTCCTATCTTTTGGAACATTCTTTTTTGGAGACTTCTTATTCCTTCACTTGAGCTTTCATCTCTTCTTGGAGAGGAGTTTTGTTCCCATGGGGTTTTCTCCTTTTTCTCCATTTTATAGAGATTTCATTGTACTTGGGTACCTCATCAGGCCTTGTTGTCGGGACCCATTTTGGCTTTCGTGCATCTAGTCCTTAGTTGGTTTTTAGCTTCTCCCTAACTTCATCTTAAAGGGGGGTGTTAGAGTAAAAGTATTAGTTTACTTAATTAATTAAATCATATTGCTTTAATACTTAAGTCACCTTTTCTCTATTTCACTTAATCTGAATTTAGGAAGGTAACTTAGGAATATTAACAATTAATTAATTATTAATTATTAATTGCTTTTAGGGTTTTCCTTTTTAGGTTTGATCTCCTTTTATAAGGATTGATCCCTTTTGTAAACCAATCTGATTATCATTATTGTATTCTTTTACTCTAGGTTTTTAAAGCAATCTTTGTGTTTTGTGAATCTTCCATTGTTGTGACAGGTTATTTGCATATAGGGATTCACTAGGTTCTGTGAGGTTTTATTCTACAACTTTTTCACTTATCATGTCTGTCATACTTAGCAATTCTCTTCGGGAATCTAGAAGAAAAATATCCTATCTTATTACATGAAAAAAATTTCAAAGGAAACTTTCCATCATACTTACCCTCACCTTTAGGTAATCTTAAAGAAATCAATGCTTCAAGCTCATCAAGCTCTCTTTCTTGCTCTATTATTTCTATTCTTTCTCTTTCATATCTGTATATCCTACACTCATCTGGATCATATGTTTTTCTTACTAGATATAGATGTTGATGCTCTAAATGTTGTCTTAGACTTTCCATGTGATTCTCCAAATTCTCTCAGCTCAAATGTAACAAGTTTTCTAGCCAACACATCTCTTGTCATTGTAGTCACACTTTGGATCTCATCAATAGCGGCAACCTTATGTTTATAAGCAGGAGGAAAAGATCTCAACACCTTATCAACAATCTCATCTTTCTCAATCTTTCCACTAGCACATCTAATACAAAGGACAAGTTCATTCACCTTAGCCATGTATGAATGTATGTTCTCATCATATCCCATCTTTAATGTTTCATACTTTTCTTTCAAACTCTGCAACTTAGCAACTTTCACTTGACTATCACCTTCATAAATAATCTCAAGCTTCTCCCAGATCTCATGTGCGATCTGAAGTCCCATAAAATTTGTCATTTCAAAATCAATCAGGGCACTAAGAAATGCTTCCTTCACTCTGATGTTATATTAAGCTTCCCTAACCTCATCAGGAGTAGATGGTCCATTCTGAGGAACAACATAGGCATTCCTAGTAATCTTATAGTAATCCTCTCCAAGACATTTCAAGTGCACCTCCATCTGACTCTTCCATATTGTATAGTTACTTCCATCAAACCTCAGACTGTCCTTCTTGAAAAGAATACCTTGAGCTACCATCCTCGATCTTCTAAAGCAATTAAGCTTCTATCAGAGGATCTTGCTCTCATACCAATTGGTAGTAGCAATCAAGAAGGAAGACTAGGAGGGGGGGTGAATCAGTCTTCACCTGAATACAAAAAATTAAGCTCTAAAACAAAAAATAATAAATTGCAATAATAAACAGATAAGCAAATTAACAACACAACACACAACATGAAGATTTTTGATGTGGAAAACCCGGTTAAGGGAAAAACCATGGTGGGAACCTACCCACAATAAGATGATAGTCTGCAATAGTATGTGAAAATATTGCAATGGGGAATGCACATGCATTCAGGCTCACTACCTAGTGTTGGCAATATGAAGGAATTGATTATGTGTTGCATTGATGTTTTGTCATTGATGTCAACACTAGTTGTTATGATTGGTTACTGGCAAACATATTTTGGTTACCAATAGAAGAACTAGTGTTATCGGTAGAAGGGACTATCAATTGGATACTACCGACATGTTTGGATCAATGGAATATGTTTGGTTTGATGTTTCTAGAGTATGATTTGGTCAGTTGGTATTGACTTGACGATCGGATGCTATCATACACTCTAGTAAGCCTATAGCAGTAAGGGTTTAAGGTTTTACCGGTAGAGATTTTACTGAGAATATTTGACATGATGCTTAAGTGGTGTTGGTGTGGCTTCTAGATGGAATTCAAGATGCAGAAGGTGATCTTTGTTTGTGCCTTAACTGATTGGAGAAATCTCTTTGGCATGGACAATATATTTGGGTTTAGGTTATGGACCGCTATCATGTTACATGTTCTCTACACGTTATTGGGATGATTTATGGATTGGTTAATATTGTTTTGGTCTAAAGCCGATATGGTATATCATTGTAATGTGGATGTATGCAATGATCTTATTGTAATATCTTTTAGGTGGTTGACCTAATTGGTTTAGTCCTTAGGGTTTATATAAATTGATGTAAGATCTCATTGTAGATCGTGGTGGTAATGGTCATGGAATGAAATATCATGTGAAAAGGAGATTTGGTAGATCATAGGTGATCGAATTGGGTTTATGTATGAGGTCAAAGGCCTTCGGTATTGAGCTTAATCAAAACTGCAATCAAGCATGGTAGATGGTATCATTGGCAGTTCATTCTTCTGGATTGTTGTCCAATTATATTGAGGTGGTTATAACCTCTCTGAAATCAGTGAGACTCCTTTGTAATGAGCAGTACGCTCTAGGCAGTAGAAGTATCATCTAACTGTGAGTAGGCTTCCCACCATGGTTTTCCACATGCAAATCATGGTGTTATGTGGTATGGTTGCATTGTGTTAATTCTCTGTTTCATTCTTAAGTTTATTTCTTATCGGTATCTTTTTCTTCTATTCCGGTATTTAATATTTATGTGCTTCAATTAAAGGTTATAAAGTGGTTTGATTAATATAATCTGTTCACAACTAATTCACCCCCCTCCTCTCTCAGTTGTACATTGGTTATTCTAACACCTAGAGCTCACTGCTCAAAATATATTTTCCCATAAGGCTAAAACCCTCAGGGAAGTCTCACTAACTTACAATATGATTCAGACTATAATTCAGAAGAAATGAACTGTAATGATAGCATCTACAAATGCCTAATGACAATTCCGATTAAGCACAATTATCTATCTTGCAACACCAATCTCACCTCAATAGTTCACTGAATGATAAATCTCTTATTCACACATTCACCTCTCTTTGATAATGCAAACATAATACCGATACTCAAATTACATGAATATTTCACCTATATATACAAATCATCAACCTTGATAACAAGGTCGGCTAAACTCTGAACCCACAACTCACATTTACAAAATTACATTACATGATACAAAGATAAATCACCGGACCAATATGATGATTCACATTACATAGCATGGACCTAATTCAAATTCCCAAACAATTACATCCACCAGAAATCATGCCAAGATCAATCGCAACACGCTACACCACTAGATATACCGCATAACATGAAAATCAGCACCGGTTCATAGAAATCACCAAAAAATCACACAACGATCAATGTGGATTGCCAAAACAACTAGGACATGACTAGGAAATACCAGCAAGCATGTTAGGATCATTCAGAATAGTTGCACCAACACCACTTTTCAAATCTTCATATGTCAACGTTCAGAAGCTCAAGAACACAATCAATTAGCAACTCTCACAAAGAAGAATAACTTGTAGGGCACCAAATTATGAACCATCTGAAATAAAGATATACAAGATCATGCAAAACAATAACCCAAAGTCTGAGCACCAGATCTGATCACATTGGAATATACCAAAGGAAATACCGGGTTCTGCAAAATAGTGATCAACAAAACCAAACTACAAAACCGGACCAAAAAATCTTCCCAATCTCACCGGAATAAATCATAGGAATATGTTGAGATTAATGAAAACAATATATCCTAGAAGTAGAAATGAAAAACCATATCCAATAATTGTGTCCCTTTTAACCTCGTGAGATAAGGAGAAAGTCTACCTTAGTTAATTTCTTATCCCACGGGCTACCGCTAATGTCTTTATAACTCCGCGGGATAAGAAAAATGCTTATCATTATTTCTTATCTCGTAGGACCTTTTTTGCATCTGTTTCACTTTGGGGGATAAGGGAAAAGCTCTTCCTTTGACTTCTCTTATCCCGTAGGACCTTGTCCTATGTGGTCAGAACCTACTAAGGTTGGCAGAAAAAATGCTAACATTTCTAGTGACTCGGAGGGGTTGACAAGCCTACTTGGCACATTGATCAGTAGCCTTATGAATTCCATTAGGCACAAAGTCAACACCTAAAGAAAAAAATAATCTCTTCCCCTGCAAAAGTAAAAACTTCACCATTCTGGGGAATAGCCTATGCACATGCACTTGTTGGAAAGCAAAAAAACATAAATTACAATATTTACAGAAGTTGCAACAACAACCCCTTAAGCGCATGCTTTAAGGTGAATCCCATTCACCACAATGGGGAGATCTTCCCCATTCAACTTGGCTAACTTGAAAGCATTACTCTCCTTGCAGCCTATAATCACATAGGGACCACTATATATTGCGTCAAATTTTGAGTGCCTCCCAAGTTTTTCTCTATCAACATCCCATTTTAGGACCAAATCTCCAACTTGGAAGGTCCTCAAACTATCTTTCTTGTCAAAGTATCTCTTTACCTATCCCTAATGGAAATTTAAAGTTTTCTTGGCTTTCTCCCTGACCTCCTCAAGCTTTATAAGTTCTACATATCTTTCTGATAAGGCATCATTTTCTAGGAGCTTCAACTGATGTGCTAGATCCAGGGATGGAAACTCAAGGGATAGGGGAGCCTAGATTTCCTCCCATATACTAGCATGAAAGAAGAATTACCTAATGCTCTATTGGGAGTAATCCTATCATCCCATAGGGTTATTCCTAACTTTAAGTGTCATGCTCTCTAATTTTCCTCAAGAGTCCTTTTGATGATCCCGATTAGATTCTTGTTGGAGGACTCAACCAAGCCATTGACTTGAGGATAATAATTTGGTGATATTTTTAGAAACACATCATGTTGGACTACCCATAATCTGATTTATGAGCCCACAAAGGCCTTGGCATTGTCTAATATGATGGTGGAAGGGGCTCCAAATCTGGTTGCAATCCCCTCAAGGAATTGAACCACTGAATTCTTGGTTTCATCCTTCAAAGAAACAACCTCTATCCACCTTGTAAAATAGTCTATGGCAGCCAAAATCCACTTGTGGCCTACACTTGACATTGGATTGATAGGGCCAATAAAATCAAGCCCCCATTGTATAAAGGGTTGATCGATTGAAATGGGATGAAGAGGAAGGGCAGCTAACCTTTGCTACAAAAAGTGCACATTCTTTGCACTGTCTAACCCATTTGTGATCATCATTGAATAGAGAAGGCCAATAATATCGTGGTCACATGATCTTCATAGATATATTTTTTGCTAATAAATGGCCACTAGAGCACCCATTATGAAACTCCTCTAACATCCTGACAGTTTGATCTCCATGGATGCACCTCAGTAAGACACCATCCAGGCTTCTTTTGAATAATATACCATCTACTAAGGCATATGAGCTGGACTACAATATGAGATGCCTTCTCTTGGTTCTATCTGTAGCTAGGAAATCAGAAATCATCACAAGCAATTCAAAATGTTAATCATAGCTCAATCACAAAAGCTCATTGCAATGATCAATCCTAATTACACTCAATAGAGACATGAAAAGCAAAACATTCAAAACTAAAGAAACTAAGCAAACCAGATGCAGATTCAAATGTCTCCTTCATGCGGCTCCATTGTCCTTCTTTCTTCTCCAAATAGCTTTGTTGTGGATCTCACCTACTAGTGCATGATCATGATATGAAAGCAAGTAGACAAGATGATTGCTCAAGAGTACTCGAAGCGTGATTGATTTGACAAAGTAATTCAAAACAAGCGATTATTAGATAATGTGATTAGGGCTTTGATTGAAGAAATTCATCCAATTTATAGACAAATTGGAGAAATGACAAGATTAGCATGACGAGATTCAAATGGAAATTGCAAATCAATGTGACAAATTATGACAAATTTGCACTTTCTATGCAAAATTTGATTGATTGATGATTTATGACAATTTATGACAAATTTCTATGTCAAAATTGATTGATTGATGATTTATGACAATTTATGACAAATTTCTATGTCAAAATTGATTGATTGTCAATTATGACAAATTATGACAAATTGAAATGTCATTCCCATGAAATTAGGAGAAAAATAGTTAGGAAAATTAGAAAATTGGAAAATAGGAATTAAGTGAATTAATTAATAATTTTTCATTTATTAATTAATTCACAAAGGGGAGAAATTAATTAACCAATTAAATAAATATTTAATTGTGACAAGAAGACTTAGGATAAATAATCAAATTATTTAACCTAGAGGGAAAATGACAAGCAAGATTAAATGAATTAGAAATGCAAGGATAACAATTAGGTCTTGATGTAAGATTGATTTGATGTTGATTCAATTCGATCATGATTCTGACTTGATAAATGATTTGATTGATAAACATTTGAAATTGGTTGACAAATTGACCAATATTGATAAAGAGACCAAATTGATATGTGCCAATTGACATGATTGAAGAGGACAAGGATCGATGACAAATCGATCGCAAAATTGACGAGATTGACAAGGACAAGGATCGATGATAAATTGATCTCAAAATGACAAGATTGATAAGAGGACAAAACCCTAATTTGAAAGCGATACAAATGAAGAATGCAGAAGAAGGACTTGATGCTCGCAAATGATAAAGACCAAGTGCAAATCATAGGAGAAATGTTAATGCGACGCAAAAACCTAAAATAAGGCAACGCGCAAATGTTAAAGTATGATTCCGCAAGCGTTGACCATTTTTAAGTGTCTACATTTTGCCCCTCTTTGAGACAATGCGATTTTAAGCATTGTTTCAAAGAACAATAATGAAAATGCCCCAGACAATGACAATGACATATGCATGCCCCCTCAAGGAATTGGCTGGAAACATGCAGAAAAGAGGCCAATTGATCGATAAGAATGATAGAAAGGGATAGGATCAAACACACTGCCAAGACTGACGGAAGAAATGTTAGTAAGCAGAAATTAGACAGAGGATAGGTAGAGATGAAGAAAAACTTACTTTCAGTAATGCACTTTGTAGGTGAGAACCTTTATTTTAATGTAGCAAAATGGATGCGTAGCATCATGGCATTGAAGGCTAGAGCTGAAATGCAACCCTTTTTGCAAAAGACAGACACATCACAGACAGACAACAATCACAACCAAAAAAAAGAAAAGGACCATGAACCATCCCAGTCACTCTAAATCACTCAGTGACATCATCAAGCAACATAGGAACATGACTGAAGCCAAAGATAAATCAATAAAAAGATAAGATGCACAAATTCCAACAAATCAAACAAACATCTTGATCTTCGTTGTCAAAAGTTGAAAGTGCTGATAGGGCGATCATGCTATCTGGTTTCAGGACATGCGGTACCCCGTCTAAGATAGGACACAGTCTGGTTTTGAGTATACCACACCCTGTATAAGACTCATGATAGTGTGACAAAGACGAATGATATTGATGTTGATTGATATGACAATTTTGATCAGTTTGAATGTCTGGTTTGATGGAAAAAGTTCATCTGTGAATGCGTGATTTCAGTTAAAGCATAGTGTTGGATTGTGTGTCAGTGGATGTATGCTCAATGAATTGTCTTATGCACAAAAAGGATATATTTTTTTTGTTTTGCTTGTCGAGTTTTTATAATTTTTTGTGTTCATTTTTTTTTTTCAGGACATTATTTGACTTTTTAGGGATTTTTTCAGAACATTTTTTTATTTTTTTGGATTTTTTTCAGGACATTATTTGATTTTTTTGGATTTTTTTAGGACATTATTTGATTTTTTTGGATTATTTCAGGACATTTTTTCAATTTTTTGGATTATTTCAGGACATTTTTCAATTTTTATGATTTATTTCAGGACATTTTTCAATTTTTTTTATTTATTTCAGGACATTTTTCAATTTTTATGATTTTTTCCCCCAATGTCTAGCAAGGCAAGGAATATGATAGGTGAATAAATAGGCTTTCTGAAATGTTGGTGGATAGAGGGAAGACAAAGGCCTTTTTATCATGGAGACAATACAGATGCAATTTTCAAGGGCTATGGCGTGATGGGACAAGAGATTGGATATGACAATGTAAAGCAGGAACATGGCATGAGGGACATGTCAAGAGGTTTTTGAAACCATGTTTAAATTTTGCATCCTTATGTTAGATCAAGATCAAGGAATGAAATAGAGTGTATGGATAGTGATAAGATATGGATAGGATAAGCAAGACCAAGAATGGATAAGGGACATGGACTGAAGGTTGAGGTAGGCTAAGGGATAGTGGCAGAAAGTTGCAATAAGCCAGGGAATATGGATGAAAGGTTGCAATAAGCAAATGGATAAAGACCAAAAGCTATGATAGACTAAAAGCTACAAACAAGATGCATGATGCTCATGAAGATCGTCAGCCTTGTCAAGATCAAAGGTGGAAAGAGGAAATGGACATGAGGGACAATAGGATATGAAGGAGTATGACATGGGTTCGATAGGATAATGGAACAATGAAGGACAAAAGGATATGATAGGATATAACATTATTGTTTTAACCTGCCCCCAAGTGTGGTGTGCAAGAGGTTCATAAATTATGCATGACGCCTGTTTGCCAGGTTTTCGTCACGGTACTTGCCCAAGGCCCCTGTTTGCCAGGTTTTCACCAGTGGACGAATTATTTTTTTGCTTTACTTTTTTTTTATTCTTTTGTCTTTTTCACTTTTTTTTTTTTGTATTTTTTTTTTCCATTTTCTTTTTGTATTTTGACTTTTTCAATAGAAGATGGACACATGATAGGGGATGGAAGAAGGACTCAAGCATCTTTTTTTTTGGATAGTAGCCTTGAAAAAAAAAAATGGACCATGACCTTTAAAAGTATGCTCAAAGACGTTGGTAGGATAAGGACAAGGAAAATAAGATGAAACTAAGGCAAGGATTTATGCAAAGGATCGGATCAAAGGGATCGAAGGATGGAAAATATGCATTGGATAATGGATAGGGTATTGGAAGAATTGGGCTTGAGTGGATGGAAATGAAGGCAAGATCAACATTGGCACACACCTTGAGGGGTGATCAACTGATGGAGGAAAAATGTATTTTGGATATTGAGATTTTGACGAAGGAAAGGCTATGGATTTTGGGACATAAGGGCCCAAAATGGATGAAGAAGGTGGTGGAGAAATAGACTTGGAAGGTTTGGATGGAGGAACAACAATTTTAGATGCCAATCTAGGTTGTTCTTTTTGTGCTTCAAGGAGTCGCTTAGGGATCCACATGGTTTTTGATTTTGCATGTTTTTGTGGTTCCTTGGAGTGCATTGCCAACACAAGGGATTTAGGAACCCATATATATTTTGACTTTTCTTTATTTTGCTCAGTGGGCCTTTGTGGCCTTTTGGATATTTCTTTTTCTTTATAGATCATATTGTTCTTTGTTTTGACATGTCAATTATATTGGACATGTTGATCCTTGAATACATGTTGATTCCTAGACTTATGACGTTTATACTTGGCATCCAAATTGCTTGGAAGGGGAAAGGAATGCATGGATGGATATGAATGAAATGGAGTTATTTTGAATGAATGGAAGGTTCTCAAAGATGTGTGCTTTTGCTGACCTTGCATAGAGGACAAAGGAATATAAGGACCTAAGATGGATGGAAAGTATGATGGGGAAGGTGTATGTTTTGATTTTGATGGAGGGGTACCAACATCCTGAGAGTGAGTTGTGTAGACATGACCCTTAAGATCTTTTTTGATATGAAGGGGTTCTTTCTCATGAAGGTCTACTCCTTTGCCTTTATGAATATCTTGACTTGTAGGATACTCTTTTCTTTGAGAAGAAGACGCGAGTCCTTTATGAGGTGGATATGATATGAGAGAAATAATGAGATCTTGAAGTGGATTGGATTTCACCAAAGTGGAAGAACCCATTATGCATATCGAGGGTTCATGAACATCTTGCACTGACATGTTAGAATCATGAGGGGGATTAGGATCATGAGGGGGACTAGGATTGTGTAGTGGACATGGTTCAATGACAGGCTCTTCAAGAGATGGAATGGGAGAAATAATGGGATCATCAAAAGAAATGTGATCTTGGAGTGGATATGCTAGATTAGGATGTGGAGATGGAGGAACAAGTGGATCTTGTGGAGGATCTGAAGGAATAATTTGATCTTGACAAGGAGGAAGATCATTGGAATCCTCTTTAAAGGTGCCTTTCTCTTGACTTTCAATGGGATCATCATAAAGGATGGAAAGGATATCTTGATCTTTCTCAGGAAGTGGAATGTAAATGGGATTTGAAAGGACATTTTTTTCATGAAATGGAAGGGGATCGTTTAGGATTGGATGGACTGGGATATCTTGATCTTTCTCGGGGAATGGAGTGTCAATAGGGCTTTGGATAGGATGGACAAGAATAGGGGAATTATCGTGAGCGTCTAGGAACATGGGGTCTTGGTCAACAATTGGATGAGATGATAAGGTTTCGAGATCTTGATCTTGATTTTCTTTAGGACACGTTTCTTCATGCTCTAAATTATCCTCTTGACATGGGGTTGGACTTTGGATATGCATGGAGGATTCTAACAAGGAATCAATGTTTTGGCATGAAGGAAATGCACTTTGAACATTTGTGATGGATTCTGGCAAGGAATCAATGCTTGAACATGAGGAAGAGGGACTTCGAATGGGGTCCTCTAAAACAGGTAATGGAAATAAAGTGCATGGTGGCATTGGATCTTGTATTTCTGAAACATGACAAGGATGTGCATCATGAATTGGATTATCTTGGCAATAAATTATGGATAGCTCTTGGATAATTTCATCCTTGGGTGTATTGTTTGATGAGGACAATATGGAAGGTTCTTGTGAAACTTCGAAAGGTGTAGGGATAGATGCCACTAGAGAGTCAATTTGTTTGCGAGGGAATGAGGCATTGCTAGACATAAGTGTATTATCTTGATCTTCTTCAAAGAACTCACTTGGTAATTTCCTTAAGAGCATTGCAATAAAGCCACCATTCTTTCGAGGTTTTGACATGGTTGTATCTGGAATTTGAACTTGTTTGGAAAGGAGTTGGTTCTTGTCTGATGTCATGTTTTGATTTCAAACTAGATGTTGATCAAATTGGTTTGACATGTTCAAAATTTAATGTAGCTAGGAAATCGGAAATCATCACAAGCAATTCAAAATGTTAATCATAGCTCAATCACAAAAGCTCATTGCAATGATCAATCCTAATTACACTCAATAGAGACATGAAAAGCAAAACATTCAAAACTAAAGAAACTAAGCAAACCAGATGCAGATTCGAATGTCTCCTTCATGTGGCTCCATTGTCCTTCTTTCTTCTCCAAATATCTTTGTTGTGGATCTCACCTACTAGTGCATGATCATTATATGAAAGCAAGTAGACAAGATGATTGCTCAAGAGTACTCGAAGCGTGATTGATTCGACAAAGTAATTCAAAACAAGTGATTATTAGATAATGTGATTAGGGCTTTGATTGAAGAAATTCATCCAATTTATAGACAAATTGGAGAAATGACAAGATTAGCATGAAGAGATTCAAATGGAAATTGCAAATCAATGTGACAAATTATGACAAATTATGACAAATTTGCACCTTCTATGCAAAATTTGATTGATTGATGATTTATGACAATTTATGACAAATTTCTATGTCAAAATTGATTGATTGATGATTTATGACAATTTATGGCAAATTTCTATGTCAAAATTGATTGATTGTCAATTATGACAAATTATGACAAATTGAAATGTCATTCCCATGAAATTAGGAGAAAAATAGTTAGGAAAATTAGAAAATTGGAAAATAGGAATTAAGTGAATTAATTAATAATTTTTCATTTATTAATTAATTCACAAAGAGGGGAGAAATTAATTAACCAATTAAATAAATATTTAATTGTGACAAGAAGACTTAGGATAAATAATCAAATTATTTAACCTAGAGGGAAAATGACAAACAAGATTAAATGAATTAGAAATGCAAGGATGACAATTAGGTCTTGATGTAAGATTGATTTGATGTCGATTCCATTTGATCATGATTCTGACTTGATAAATGATTTGATTGATAAACATATGAAATTGGTTGACAAATTGACCAATATTGATAAAGAGACCAAATTGATATGCACCAATTGACATGATTGAAGAGGACAAGGATCGATGACAAATCGATCGCAAAATTGACGAGATTGAGAAGGATGAGGATCGATGATAAATTGATCTCAAAATGACAAGATTGATAAGAGGACAAAACCCTAATTTGAAAACAATACAAATGAAGAATGCAGAAGAAGGACTTGATGCTCGCAAATGATAAAGACCAAGTGTGAATCATAGGAGAAATGTTAATGCGACGCAAAAACCTAAAATAAGGCAATGCGCAAATGTTAAAGTATGATTCCGCAAGCGTTGACCATTTTTAGGTGTCTACACTATCAAAGTGAAAAGGATAGCTACCATACTTTAATAAGGCAGACATAACTTCCAACCAACCGGTTTGTGCATCTCCCTGGTTATCAACCTGTTTTACTTCCTGTAGCAAGACGGAGACCTCTGACTCTTTCCCAAAAGATGAATTAAACTACTCACAGAATCCTCTTCCCCTTACTAACCTGGTAATTTTGATATCAAGGTCATACTCCATGACCTTAGTGACCCATCCAGCTCTTTTCTCACCTATATCCTTGTTGAGAAGGAAATACTTAACACTGGCATGTGGGACTAGGAGCTAGATCCTATTGTTTGAGAGCATGTGTCTGTGAACTTTTTTAGTGCTCTCACAACTGTGATGACTTGTTTTTCCACATAGTTGTACCTGAGTTCATAATAATTTAGGCCTTTACTAAAAAAAGCTATGGGCTTCTCCAAATTATCATAATTTAATTGTGTTAGGATAGGAGCTATACTTGATTCTCCTCCCAAGGTGTAAAGGATGAAATCCTTCTCATAGTTTGGATTTACTAGGGAAGGATCCTGAGCAATGGCCTGTTTGATCTGATCAAAGCCCTCCTTCCCCTCCCTAGTCCATTTGAAGGGAAAATCGTTCTTTAGCATGGTTGTGAGAGGCTTAACCAAGGCTACAAGGTTTGGGATAAACCTTCTAACAAAGTTGACTATACCCAAAAAGCTCTGAAGTCCCTTCTTATGATGTGGAAGTGGGAAAAACACAATGGCTTCCACTCTCTCTAGGTCTATGGCCAAACCATCTTTGGATATGATGTTTCCAATTAGTTTTCCCTGATCAGTGGAAAATACACACTTGTTGGGGTTTAAGGACACACCATATTCCCTGCAGTTTTTGAAAACTTTCTCAAGATGAGCAAATTGGTTTGCCGCATGCTTGGAGTATACAACAATATCATCAAGATGTACTAGTACAAATTTGTAATGCCCCTTCCCTAGTCGGCCTTGTAAAACTCATTTGACCTTGGTTGACTTCCTATGTGGCATTCTTGAATGATTGATTAACCATGATGTAATGTTGTAGATTAGATAAGATAAATAATTGTGCATACCTATTATTGTGCTTTTGCATCGATGCTTGTGTAAATATAATTATTCCCTAATTCTTGTTATAAATCTTGAGCTAACGCCTTCATTGAATATGTATATATATGTATGCTTGCGTGACTCATGGTTGGAGGAGATTGCAGGTACTATACCGCCTAGGTACGAGGTTCGCCTCCATCAGGATTCGTAGGGTTGAGTATACCCCCTTCATCCTTAGAATTTTTATTAGGTGGTCATAAAACTCCCATCTTGTCTTAGCCACGATCAAGTGAGCATCATGTGTGGTCCGTCGGGTTCCTTTTTTGTTTGGGTTGCGTGTCGTGTGATTGGTGGATTTTCTTGGGTTGCGTGCCTTGCGTGTGGTAAATGGAGTATTTTATCCTAAGTATTTAATTCAATTTAATGTGTTGATTTACGCATTAGTAATTGAGAAATTAAAATAGATAGGTTTCTTTTATATGATTAATCGTTAATCTAAGAGATCGCTTTATTTATATTTGTAGCAAGCTTAAGTATATAATTTGAATTAATGTGTTCATTTACACATTAGTGGCTGAGAAATCAAAATAAATAGGCTTCTTTTAGGTGATTAATCATTAATTAAAAAAGTTCGCTTTATTTATGTTGTAGCGAATTTAATTTAATGATTAATTTTAAATAATGAATTTAATTAGTTTATGCGTTTTTAAAAAAAAAGAAATATTTAAAGTTATTTGAAATATAATTAATTTAACCTCTTTTGCATCTTGGAAAAAGAAAGGTTAATTTTACTTATTTAAGAAAATCATATTTTATTAGAAAAGCAAGTTTAATTTATAAGTAAATTTGATATAGTGTGAAAGATTGATTTTGGGAATTAATTTAATTAAATACTTACCCTTGACAATATTGCGAAAATATAAATGTTGGCTTAATTAATATTGAGAGATTAAATTTAATAAGAGAGAAGCACTTTAATTAGAAAATCAAGTTAAATTAATTAAATAGTTTGAAAAGAATTATTATTTCCTTTTTATTTAAAAAATGCTTAAATTCAAAATTAGAAATTACATGAGGGAGATAAAAGCATTTTTTATTTGTTTTTTTTTTAGTTAAAATAAAATAAAACAAAATGCCCTTTTATTAAATATTTTATTATTGGAAAATATTTTTTGGGGAAAACCTAAAAAGTTTAGGTTTCATATATATTTTTCTATTCTATTTTATTTGGGAGTGCACGGGAAGAAGGCGGCAGTCTGTGGGAAGAAGAAATTTTTATGCATGTTGAGGAAATAAGGATCTGGAGCTTGGAGGTTGGGCTTTGCAACAAAACTCTTCCAGGAAATGCGAATGGAGGTAGGGTTTTGATTATTTCCTTGCTTGCCAAAGAATCTTACTATTTGGCTTTGAAAGAACAGTGCTAGTTATTGAAAAATCTTACAAATTAATTCTAGATTTATGTTGGATTTGGGAATTTTAAAAACTATGCATTTTGCTTGGAAAAAGTATTGATTATTTGAATGGTTATTTACAATAGATTTGTTAATTTAGTAATCCATGGGGATTCAAAATTAAAATGGGATTATTTCAGCCTTTGAGTGAGATTGTGGGAAATTTACAGATTAAAAGTTTTATTTTTGGTTTTTTTATATCAGCCTCTGGGTGAGACTCTTGGGCGTTTATGTTTGTATTTTATTTCATCTCGGTGAGACTCAGGAGAGTATTCAAATGGCCATTTATTTTATTTTTTATTTCATCTGGGTGAGACTGGAAAATATACAGATTGGAGTTTTATGGTATACTCCTTTACCAGAAATTAATTTTGTGGGGGTTATAGTTTTTATTTGTTTTAAAAAAAAAAGGAATTTGATAACAAAAAAAAATAAAAGAAACAATGCATATAATTATTTTTGTCAATTTCCAGAATGAAAACTATTCCCCAGAAATTGACTGGGAAGTTCCTCTCAGATTGTTTTATTTGTATTATTATTGTTTTAAAAAAAAAAAAAATTGCAAATTTAAAAAAAAAATTAAAAATTAAAAAATTAATTTATTAGCTACCATTGGTAGCGACTGCTACTAGTTGGTAGCAGCACTACCAAGGGTAGCGAATTGCTACCAAATGGTAGCAGCCTGCTACCATTTGGTAGCAGCGCTACCAATGGTAGCATGGGCTACCAAGGGGGCCCACGTGGGAGTCCACATGGGTTACCCCCCCCAACCTTTTTGGAAATTAATTAATTTTTTTTATATTGTTCAAAGAAAAAAAAAATTAAATATTAAATTATTAAGTGACTTTGCATGATATTTAATTATTTAAATTTAGTTTTTTATATATTATTTAATTCTAGTTATTAAATAATATTTGGATTTTAGGTAATCGATATTAGGTAATCCATACTTTAATACATGTTATTAAATAGATATTGATTGTGCCAAACTCTGGATAATATATATTATTAACATATAATAAGTATTAATTATGGATTAATGAGAATTTTAAATAAAAGTTGATTTAGAAAATCCATAAACTTGATCGACCTTAATAGTTAAATCAATATGGTAAATGAATGCCTCTATCTGTTAAATGCCTATGCAAATTTAAATTTCTATATTCGCTTTTGGTTATGTAATGGTAAGACTTGATATGCTTGTTAGTACCCTATCGTCTGGTGGGTTTGTGGTTGGCCATAGTGGGTCAAGTCCCTAGTTAGGGAACCGAAAGTCAAGAGACCTCTATATTGTTTTTTGATGTGTTCAATTGGATCTGCTTCTAAAAAGGGATCATTTATGTAATTATTGACTGAAGTGGTCGTTGTATAGTGGTTGTATTCGCCTAAATGGCAGAGATGTAAATAACATGAACCTTATGTAATCTTAACTTAAATAATTGCCAGAGGGGTCTTGCAGTTGAGCAGACTCAGAGATGTAGCCCTCTAGGGGTGAACTCTGAGATCATACCTGTGTTATGTGATGTTTTGTCTCTCATGTTTCATACTTAGTGCTAGCATGTATGGATGCATTTTGTAAGTGTATAATGGGGATTTAATGAAGTTAATTTTTGAATGCATGAATATAGTCATCTTGTTAAATGTAGTAATTAGGGTCATAAAAGGATTGTAAATATGATTATGGAAAGTAATTTGTTAATGTTAATGAAAAGAAGCAAGCATGGAAAGAAACTAGCTAGGTTACAATTAATGGATTAACTTGTCATAAAGCTTGTAATTTGAATGTAATGAATGGATAATAATTATTGGATTAACTTGTCATAAAGTTTGTAATCTGAACGTAATGAATGTATAACAAATATTGGATTACTGTCACAATATCTAAATTGAATTCTTATGGAAGAACCTCATTTGGATATTTACCTTTTTATCTTAGTAAAAGAACATCATCTTGTTAGCAATATTTCTCTAAATTGGATAAATTCATTTAGTTATTTACATTTTATTCTAAACAAATAATCCTCACCAAATTAGTTGAATAATTGGATGAACTCAATTGGTTACCCACATTTTAACCTCTATAAATGAATTTTATCATAATAGCTATAATTGAACTAAAATGGGAGAACTCATTTAGTTGTTTATATCTCAATTCAATAAGCTTGGATAGTTCTCTCCTCATCAAAGGCTCAATTTTGGGATTTATAGGCCTTTTTTTTGTCTGATTGGTATAGCATTAGGATCTAACTCTATGGTGTGTTGAGCTAGGCTAAGATCAAACCCCTTTAGATCCTCACAGGTAAAAGAAAAAATATCATTATACTCCTGATAGAGATTGACAAAAGTATTTTGATTAGATTGGGAACATACCTTCCCCAAATTGAGATCTTTTCCTTCCACCATGGTTATTGATTTGTAGTCTCCTTTCTTGGAGGCTTGGTTCATTGCTCTCCCTTTCATTTGATCATCATGGTTGAAGATCCCTTCCAAGGTGATCAGACCCTTAGGCAGCTTGTTAGATATGAGCTGCATGATTTGATCTCCATACTAGTCTTTTAGCATGCCCTGCTTCCTATTGGACAACTCAGCTTCATCTTGTAGGAAGCTCACAATCTGTTGATCAGAATCAAAGACCTACCAATTCACTTGGTTATCAAGCATTGCAGGTCTCACCACAAGTCTAATCTATTGTTCTTTCTTCACTACAATATGAGATGGAATGTCATGTTGGGCACCTATTGCTGCTAATCTATCAACATTTTTATTTTGATTTCTAGGGACACTAGAAATATTGAAGGCCTCAAATCCCTCAATTAGGTCTCATGTTCTATGTTTGTAGGAGTTGAGAAGGTTGCTCTTGGTGGTACTTTGAATTCTGACCTGATTTACAACCAACTCACTATCTCCATGCACCTTCAAATATTTGATCCCTCTCCTCTGTGTTGTTTGGAGACCCAAAATCAAAGCTTTGTACTCAGCTACATTGTTAGTGCAACTAAACTGAAACCTAAAAGAAAAGAAATATTTCTCCCTCTAGAAGAGATTAGCAATACACCAGCTCTCACACCATTTTTGTTCCTTGAATCATAAAAGAACATATCCCATATCCCCTTCATATCATTGTCTTCCTTTGAAAGATTTGGGAATGGGGGTATCTTCTTCATGTATACAATATGAACCCAAGACACTATTATTGACCTCATCAATGGGGTCAAACTGAAATTTATTTTCCCACTCATCAAGTAGGCAATCAAGAACCTCATCCAACTAAGTTGCAGTCTCTCTTACTAAAATTTCTTCTTTCTCCTCATGGAGAGTATAATTCATGTTGATAGGACTTGGGTATAGGGCTCTATATGATCATTGGCAACATGTTCAACCCTAATGGTACTTTGTTACCATATCTTGTCCTAAATAACATGTGAGACCAGTCAGAAGATAGGTAGCCACCTATATTGGCAGTGAACTCCCTAGATAAACAAATGGAAAAATAAGCAAGGAGATCAATCATGAGATATCTTGCAACACACTATAACCCAGGAAGGCATACAAGGTTAGATTTAAATCTTTAATGACTCCCATAGTTTGAACTTATGTGCCATCAAGCTACACCACCCCTCTTGTTATAGGTTCATACTTGATACCTAGGTGGTCAACTATCTCTTTTGGCATAACTAAACTACTAGCCCCACTATCTACAATGCAATTATGAACAAGTTTATCTCCCATGATTAATGATAGATAAAATGGGGGAGGATTATTGTTGGCAATTTGGAGGAATTGATTATGTGTTGTATTGATGGCAACACCGATCATTTTGGTTGTTTACCAGTTTCCAGTTGGTTCTAGTAGAGTGGTTGGATTATGATATTGATTCGGTATGCTTTGGTTTGTGGAATTGATTTGGATATGTCATTCATGCTATTTAGATGCATATCTCAATCAGTTGGTTTAGGACTTGATGAGTTAGATACTATCATTTGTTCTAGTAAGCCTTTTGGTCACCGGTAAGGGTTTTACTGGTAGAGCTTTGTTGAATATAGTTTGATGCACATGATAAGTGGTGTTGGTCCAGCTTCTAGATGGATTTTGGGATGGTGTTGGCTATCTTGTTTGTGTTCCTGTTGATTGGTGGTGTTGGATTTGGTTTATGGCGACCTATTTTAGGTCTGGTGTTATCTAGGTTATGGACCAATTTCTGTAACGTGTTGGAGGATGTTACTAATGCATTACCAGCAAGATTTAATGATTGGTTTACATTGTTTTCAGCCTAATCCGACTTGGTTGATCATTGGATTGTTGGTTTATGTTGTGAACTTATTGTATTATCTTTTAGGTAGCTGACCTAATTGTTTAGGTCTTGGGTTGGTATAAATATGATGTAAGATCTCTTTGTAGATTATGTATGGTATGGGTTGATAGGAAAAGGTTATGGGATGATCTATGTGCAAATAATGTTTTAATCATATGTAGAAGGTTTGGTCGATCATAGGTGATCAAATTGGGTTTATGTAAGAGGCTTAAGGCCTCTAGTATGAGCTTAACCAAAACTGTACCCAGGCATAGGACATGCTATACTTGCAGTTCTCTTCTTTCTAGATTGTAGTCTGATGTTTATATAGTCAGTGAGGCTCCTTTTTGTGATGAGTAGTGCGTTCTAGGATGTTGGCCTTCCTGCATGTGTAGGCCCCTCATATTGTAATCACATACTTATTGCAGAAGTATTATCTAATTGTGGGTAGGCTTTCCACTGTGGTTTTTCCCTTTACCGGGTTTTCCACATACAAATCTTGGTGTCATGTGTTATGGAGGGATGGCATCTATTCTTTGAGTTAAGTTTATGATTAATTTCTTTATCAGTCATTCTGGTTTTTGGTTTATGCATTTCAGTATTAAGTTTATGTGTTCCAATAATAAGGATATAAATGCTTAAAGTTCTATAATCTAGTGACAATTGATTCACCCCCCCCCCTCTTAGTTGTCCTCTAGTTATTTGAGTTGTCTAACAATTGGTATTAGAGCTTGGTCCTCTTTGTAGAAGATTAACCACTTGAGGAAGATCTTATGGAATCTAGCAGTTCAAGCTCATCTAGTTCATCTGCTGTTGTTTTTCAGAGAGAAATTCCTAGGCTTGATGGAACAAATTACAGGGTATGGAAGTTTTGGATGGATACTCATCTGAGATGTCTTGGAAAGGAGATTTGGGAGGTCACTGAGAATGGTGTTATATCATTTAATCCAACATCTAGAAATCCTCCTCCAGCTGGTGTGGATAAAGAGCTTGAGAAATATTATAGAGCTAGAGAATCCCTTTTGTGTACACTTTCTGATCAGCAAATTATGGGACTAATTGACAAATCAACTACAAAAGCTATATGGGACAAATTGGAGACTTTGAATGAAGGTGACCCTACTATTAAAATTTCTAAACTTGATGGTTATCGGGTAAGGTATGAAAATTTGAAGATAAAAAGAATTACTGCTTTTATGGAGAGACTTAAAGAGATTGTTTTGGGAATTCAATGTAGTGGTGGATCTCTGAGAGAAGATAAAATAGTTTCTAAAGTACAGAGAGCTTTTCCATCAGCTTATAAGATGAAGGCTACTGCAATTGATGAGCTTAGAACTATGGAAAATACCTCTATTAATAGGATACGTTGGTTAGGAAATTATCTACTTTTGAGCTTGAGGAATTTGGACCTTTCTGGAGATGTTAAATTAGAACCCGGTTTTCATGCATCTACATAAACTACCGAAAAGAGTGGTTAGAAAGCTTATATGTGAAGGAACTAGAGGTTATGGAGAAAGAAGATGAAGAGTTTGAGAAAATTGAAGCCTTATTTGCTAAAAGAGTACCTAAAGGACCGACATGAAGTAAGTATGAAGGAAAATCACCCTTTAAATGCTTTGCATGTAATAAGATAGGTCATTTTGCATCTAGATGTCCTGAAAGGAATTCAAGATTTGAAGAAAGAGCTAGAAGATCTTTTAGGCCTAACCATGATTATTAGAACAAGCATAAGTATAGGAAAAACAAAGACAAAACATGCTACTATGCAGATGAGGAAGGTGTGACTGATTCTGATGAAGAACTGGCACAAGATTCAGCTAGTGGATCTAGCAATGGAAAGGAAGGGGTATTTTTGGCTATTAAGGAAGATGATTTGGTACTTGAAGAGAAGGCCCTTGCTGCTAAAATTGAAGAGAAGGATGAATGGGTAATTGATAGTGGATGTTCACATCATATGACTGGAGATAAAAGGAAGTTCTTATCTATGTAACAATTTGATGGTGGTCCTGTTAGATTTGGAGATGACAAAGCATCTATGACCAAGGGAAAAGGAACAATATCATTTGATGGTAAGCATAACACTAATAATTTTTATTATGTTGAAGGTTTAGGACATGATATTTTGAGTGTAGGACAATTGGTGGATAAGAGATTTCAGCTATAGTTCAAGGATGGAAAATGCAAGATTATCAAGATATCTTGATTAGAAATTGCAACTGGTACACAGACTAAAGATAATATATTTCATTTGAACTCCGGTGAGAAGAGATGTTTGATTGCACAAATTGATGAGAGTTGGATATGGCATAAGAGGTTGTGTCATGTGAATTTTGATTGCATTGTGAAGATCAGTTCTATTAAGGCAGTTAGAGATATACCTAAGATTGTAAAGCCCTATAATCCGGTATGTAAGGAATGTCAAATGGGAAATCAAGTCAGAATTTCTTTTAAGAGTATACAAGACAAATATAATGGTGTTCTTGATCTTATTCATACTGATTTGTGTGGTTTTGCTAGAATCAAATTTTTTTAGGGTGATAGATATTTCATACTAATCATTGATGATTATTCTAGAATGATGTGGGTTACTTTTCTAAGGGAGAAGTCTGAAGCATTTGCAAAGTTTAAAATCTTTAAAGTTAAAGTTGAGATAGAGATGGGATTGAAGATTAAATGTTTAAGGTCGGATCAGGGTGGAGAATTGACATCCGATGAATTTAATAGCTATTGTGAGAAGAATGGGATAAGGAGACAATTGTCTACACCTTGGACACCTCGGTAGAATGGAGTTGTGGAAAGGAAAAATAGAACTATCTTGGATGCAGCTAGAACCATGATGATGGACGTTAATCTACCTCATATCTACTGGAGAGAATTTGTAAGGATGGTGGTATACACATTTAACAGAGTTCATGTCAAAGGAGATACCGATAAGATGCCTTATGAATTATGGTTTGGTCATACACCGATAGTTAAGTATTTCAGAACCTTTGGTAGTAAATGCTATATTAAAAGAGATGATTCCATTGGAAAGTTTGATCCTAGATGTGATGAAGGAATATTTCTTGGTTGTTCTACTGAAAGTAAATCATATAGATGTTATAACCAAAGATTGCAGATAATTGTGGAGAGCACAAATGTCAAGGTGGATGAGCAGAATAGAAGTCAAATTAGAAGTTATGATAGAGAACCGGTGGTGGAAATGATCATAACTTAATAGGTAGCACCTATACCGAAACAGAATATTGAACCAATTACTCTGGCAGTATCAGAAAATTCAACAGTAACTGAAGATTAAGATAGAGGAACATAAAATCAGAATACTCCTAGGTATGTAAGGTTGAATCATTCTGAAGATCAGATCATTGGAGACAAAAGAAAAGGAGTGATGACAAGAAGAAGGTGGGCAGCTGATGAGGTGTGTTTTATTTCTCAAGTTGAACTAACATTAGTAATTGAATCTTGTAAAGATGAATATTGGATGAAAGCTATGGAAGAAGAATTAGATTAGATAGAAAAGAATAACACATGAAATTTAATTCCTTGGCATAAAAATAAGAATGTTATTGGAACTAAATGGGTTTTTAGGAATAAATTGAATAAGGATGGATAAGTTGTGAGGAATAAAGCTAGGCTAGTTTGTAAAGAATATTCTTAAAAGGACAAAATTGATTATGATGAAACCTTTGCACTGGTATCTAGGATTGAAGCCGTGAGATTATTTCTTGCTTATGTTGCTCATAAGAATTACAAGGTTTATCAGATGGATGTTTATTGTGCATTTCTGAATGGAGATCTTGAAGAGGAAGTTTATGTTGAGCAACCTGATGGATTTTCACTTTCAGATGACAAAAACATGGTTTGCAGGTTAAGGAAATCTTTATATGGATTGAAACAAGCCCCTAGAGCTTGGTATGCAAGACTAGATAAATATCTTTTGAAACTTGATTTCACTAAAGGTAATGTTGCTAGTAATTTATATTATAAGATCACTGATGATGACATATTGATTATTGAGTTCTTTGTTGATGATATCATTTTTGGAGGTGAAGATAAGTTGTGTATGGAATTCTCTAACAATACGAAGAATTAGTTTGAGATGTCTATGATTGGGGAGATGAAATTTTTCTTAGGTTTGTAGATTACTCAAACTGATAAAGGTATTTTCATCTATCAAACTAAGTATGCTAAAGAGTTGTTGAAGAAATTTGGTATGAAAAATTGTAAACTGGTTAGTACTCCTATGGTTACAAGTGAGAAATTTACAAAGAATGATGAATCTACATCGTTAAATCCTACAAGGTGCAAGTCTATGATTGGTGGTTTGTTATATCTAACTCAGACTAGACCGGATATAATTAATGCAATTTGTATTGTATCAAGATATTAGAGTGATCCTAGAGAAAATCATGAGAGTGTGGTGAAAAGGATTTTCAGTTATTTGTAGGGAATAACTGAATATGGTTTGTGGTATCCTAAAAATGATGACTTTGCATATATAGATGCAGATTGGGTTGGAGATGTTGATGACTAGAAGAGAACATCCAGTGGAGCTTTCTTTCTTGGAAAGAAACTTGTTTCATGGATTAGCAAGAGGTAGTCATGCACTTTTTTATCTATTGTTGAAGCTGAGTATGTTGTTGTTGCTACTAACTGTACACAAGTTCTATGGATGAAGCAAATGTTGAAGGATATAAAGGTAGATTTTAATGAATCAGTAGTTATTCACTATGATAACTCTACTACTATTGATATATCAAAGAATCTAGTATTTCATTCCAAGATAAAGCACATATCTATCAAGTATAAATTTTTGAAGGAGAAGGTGGAAGCAAATAAATCCAAGCTATTTTATGTGAACACTAAAGAGCAGATTGTAGACATTTTCACTAAACCTTTTCCTAAAGAATCATTTGAGTACTTCAGAGATAGATTGGGGGTTTCTACCCCTCTGGTAGAGACTTGAGTGATGCTAATTGGCATCAGCCTGGTATGCATTATCAGAGATACTACTCATTCTGGATTGATGTGGTGGTGCTACTACTCAAGGGGAGTAGTCAATTGTGTGAATTAGAGGATTTATCATTTTTCTTTGATGTTTATGACAGATCTTTGGCATTGATGTCAAACGGGGAGAGATATATGTGAAAAATGGATCTTAACAAAATATCAGTCAAAGGAAGAGTTTGGTTCAGAACTTCATTGCTATATCATTTTATGGGAGATTATTGGTTGTCTTTCATTGGGGGAGACTTGTTTGGCATTTCTTGGCACTTGGATGTTTTTCACATCTAGTGTTGCCATCAATACCAAAGGGGGAGATTGTTGGCAATTTGGAGGAATTGATTATTGTGGGCATTGTGTTGTCATTGATGTCAACCGGTATGGGATGACTACTGGTAGAAGAGATGTATGTGCAACACTGCTATGGAGGATTAAAAGATGTGATATCTTGGGTATCACCTTGTATTGCAGAACATCAATAAGGTAAGGAAGATGATCTCAGGAGTCACCTATACACAAGTTAGTGCCTTACTTGTGTGATGAGATAGAAAGATGTTTGAGTAGTGGTTTGTGATGAAGAGGAAGAATGTTGTCTATATCACATCAACACTAGAAGAGGAATAGATCACAATTATGTCATGATGTTGCAGAACATCGAGACTCCCACCTGATGAAGATGCAGTCATCATGAGAATTAATGACTAATAGTGAATGTGCTCACATCAGATCACATGTGCCCATTTGAAGAGATGTTGCACAAATAGGAAGCCACATGAGTACATTGCAGGATGTAGAAGATAAGGTGTCACTCCACTGGTAAGTGGAGATTATCTTCTATTATGCACTATGTGCATAAGTGTGAAGAGGTAAAGGCAAGTACTTGAAGGCTCACATCAGATTCACCAGTGAATTGAGGGAATGCCTTAGGTACATGAGATCAGGACCGACCGAGAAGGCATGTTGAGATACCAATTCAAAGGAAGTGAGAAGTGTTTGTCACCTTGACAAACCGGTAGAGGAATGAATAGAATTGACTAGGGAAAAGGTAAGGCTAAGAAGATGCAGTCAGAAGTAGATTGACCTGATTAAAGATGGATTCTTGTGAAGGTTGATGACATGGTGTCATCAAGAGTGGTAATCAGTATGTAAGTCCATCGTTAATATGGAAACTGTGTAGATACTTGATGGGAATGTGCATACATAGGTCAGTCATGTGTGAAGACTAGTTTGAGGGTTACACTAGAAGAATAAGAAAATGCATGACAAGAAGGACAACTGGCAAGGTGTCATATGCCAGTAGGGTTTGTTTATTGGTAGATGGAACTGGTTGTTTGATTGTTCAGTGACTAGGCATGAACCAACATAACAATGTGATGAGGTGGATACTAACAGTGATGCCATGAGAGGATGAAATGGAAAACGTGCATGAGGTGGTGAACCTACATCAAATAAAGATAAAATGTACATCAACGAGGTAGGTGTAGAGTTGGTCGACATTAATAGAAGGTCCCACAAATCATGAGACATGTTGCAGATTGTTGCAGGGGTTTGTGGCTCGAGGTCTGAAGGACAACTATGAGCCAACTAAGAGAGATTAAGGATATCAAGGCAATGAAGGAAACAACACGATGGATCTTGTGCACTTTGACCAAGAGATCTGTTGTTAGGATAAAAAGTAGATCACCAAAGATGGAAGGTGTGATCCAAGAGGTACATAAATGGCAAAGTTATGCAGATTGGTTGTTCTTAAAAATCAGATCTAACAGGATTTGATTGGATTTGGTTTTTCCTCAAGGGTGGTGAAGAAACCCTAACCGCCTAATTTTTGAAATGGTCTTTTGGCGGGAAACCAATCTACAAAGATGAAGGCAAAAGACATTATTACATGCTATTGTAATAGAATAATATTATGCTACTGTGAAGTGTGATACTTTTACAAGTAAGAACAAATCAGCCCAGTGCTTAACAAGAATCTGAGAAGTGAGTGAGAATGAGGGAGAACCTGGTTGAAGCATTCAACTGGTAGGAGAGATGAACCCATAGTTTTCATATCGATAGAGCAGAAGTGAAGGAGGTTGCAAAGAAGGAAGACAAAGAATATACTGGTGAAGAGAAGAGAGTAAGGTGGAGATACAACAGAGTAGAAGAAGAGGATAAGTGTACCAATAGATTTTATCGGCAATTAAGCAACAGAAGAGTAAGTCGGTGTAGAAAAGAAGGTATCTCACTGATAGAGTAAGACATATGATAAGGTTGTAAGATTCACTTGTAACAAGATAACTACTTATGTATTTGATGTTTTTATTATGAACACTGAGTTGTAGCTCGGTGTAGGGGTTGGTGCTCCTTGGGTAAATTCCATAAAGGTATAGCTCCTTTGGGTTGTAGCCCATAAATCAAGTAGGGGTTGTATCTCCTTGGGTTGGTGCCCTAAAGTCAAGGGTTGGTGCTCCTTGAGTTGGTGCCCTAAACTTTGTAACTATGTTTTCATTGTGAGGCTAGATTGGAGTAGTAGACTCCAACAACATTGCTCACCGAGGTTTTTCCCATCTTGGGTTTTCCTCCTATAGGCTAATGTTATGTAATGTCCCTTGTGTGATTGCATTTGTGTTGACCTCCCCACTAACTGGTCAGTCTGCATTGAGATAGATCTATGCTCACATAGGATTAGTAGGGAGATGATTTGAGAACCTTTGATTCACCCCCTCTCCCTCTCAGTGGTACATTGTGTCTAACAATTAGTATTAGAGCATAGGTTCTCAGTAAGACGGGCTTTCTCCAACTTGGGTAGATTTGGGCTTAAGGACACAATGGTTTGTTTAGTGTTAATCTCTTCTCCTATATTTGATGGTTCAATTTTTTCTATTTGGAGTTGCAGAATGGAAGTTTTTTTATCCTCTTTAGGGTTTGATGTATGGATGTCAGTAGTTGATGGTCTCCCTAGAAAGATCAATCTTCCTACTAGATTTGTAGAAGAAAGAAGAAACCAGCGCAATGAAGAGGCCATGAAGGCTATATTCAGTGGACTCACCGATGATATCTCTTCACAGGTGGACAAGTGTAAAATAACAAAGATCTTATGGGAAAGATTGAAGAAGCTCTATGGAAATGAACCCTTAACTAGAGAACCATAAATTGAAGGAAATATTAGTAATACCTCTCATATTTATCTGGATGATGAAGATAGATCTGTTAGCAACAGTAATAGTAATGAAGAAGGAACTCACCTCTTCGTAGCTCAAGAATCTAAAAGTGGTTGGGCAAACAATTCCCCCCAACAAGATATGTTTGGTAGTGATGATGAAGAAGAGGAGTACATGGTAGATAGATCCATTTGATAATGAAGAAGAAACAGAAGTTGACCTTGAAGGAGAGCTTGTAAATGCACTTAAAGAACACAATAGAATTAGAAGGGAATACAAGCTATTCAAGAATGCTACCATAGTAGAGCAGAACTAGCTATCAAAATTCCTTGAGGAATCTGAGAAAAGCCTCTCAGAGTTGATGTCTCAAGTAGGAGACACGAAGGAGTGTCGGTGTGAAGATATAGCATCTAGGCTAGAAGTGAACAATGAAGAAAATCAACAGTTGCTTGGCGAAATGAAGTTTCTATGAAATAACCTTGAGAAGTGTCAAGATGAGCTCAAGGTAAGAGTCTCATTTGATGGAAGAAAAGATGCCTTGGATAAGATACTAAAGAATCAAATGCATGCCAAGGATACTGAAGGTTTAGGAAGTGGTGCCAGTTAATGCTCCACCAGCAAGAATGTCCCTCACAATGACATTTTGTTTGTCTCCTCCAATGGAGAAAACAAAGGCCAAACTTTCTCAGTGAGAAATTTTCCCTGGAATAAGATTGATCTAGATACAATTGGTGAGGACTTGAAAACAAGAAAGAAGACTGGTGCTGCAAGAAGAAGGAACACTAAAGATCCCAAAGGAAAGGGGAATATGAGTGTAGAAAGCTTCACTAGAACAAGAAGATGAGGAAGCAGCAAAGAAGACCTCCTATCGGTAGAGGATAGATAAATTCTATCACCCATAGGGGAAAGCAAATATGGGAGAAGAAGAGACCAGATGGAAGAGCTACACAGAATGGACAACCAAGGATCCATTCTCAAAGAAGAAGAAATGGAGATGCAAAACTGATAAGATCTCCTCATGCATAGAAAAATAAATTTGTAAGTCATATGCTATCATTTACCGGTTACTATTTTGCATGAAATGCCTATGGCCATAGGGAAGAAGAATGTAGAAAGAGATCTAGAAGGAAAAGATACATGCATGTCCCCTCTCCCAGTTATGCAAATGTTATTTGTCATGAATGCAATGGATCTGGCCATAAAGAGTTTGAATGCAGGAAGAGGAACCTGCAATCACATGGAGGCCGACAAAATGGCTATGCTCCACAGAAAAGTAAAAATAGAGCATATGGAAGGCAGAGACCTGCATGGAACCAATGGAGAAATCTCCCTACAGGAGCAAGAGGTTCACCAGTTTCGGCTGCCAGTCACAGCAACATGACCAGGAGAAGATGGTCAAACCGGTATGCTAAGATATTTCCCAATCACGATGTGGGGATGGATGTTGTGTGCTACTATAGCACTACTTCTGGTCATGATGGAGGATTGGAAAATGGAAATCTCCTTCAATAGAAAGAAAAAGACCTGCTTCCCAGACTAAAGATGGGAAAATGAATAGGACCAGGTAGGTATGGAGGAAGAGGACCATGGCCTAGCACTGTGCACCTCTTGCATAGATGATATCTCCTAAATCCTAAAGGAAATGTAGGATCTTAGGGGGAGTAGCACACTGAATTTATTATTCATCCCCCCTCAGTGAAGAAGGCAACATGGAAGAACATACTATTGCCGATGAAAAGGAAGGAAGTAATAAGTGTGTGTAGAGGTTGCATTAACTACACACCTACTAATCAGTGTTGGATCACCACTGCATGCTTCGATGATTAAAGGTTAACAATTGGTCTCAGGTGTTAATCAATTTGTGTGGGATGTTACTGGCTTGTATACTAATAGGTACTTGCTGTAATACCCTAAAAATGGTCATCTAACCCATGAGCCCCTAATCTTGACAACATCACCAAGGTCCTAACCAAAGGCAATTAAATAAATCTTGAGCACACAATTAATTTCTAAAATCATCAATGTCGCATGGCAAATTAATCGACCAATATTAATTAAATATTTATTAAATTAATTAAATCATTCCAAGTAAATCATTTTAAAACAATTATCCTATTTATTTTATTGAATATCCTAGCATATTTAATTAAATAAATCAATTTGTCATTAAATCATAAAAAAGAGAAATTAGTTGACAAAAAAAAGAATTAAAATTTGAGAAAAGAAATCAATTGGAGATAATCTTGAAAAACAAATTAAAAATTGATAAATAATCTCAAAGAAAGCAATTAAAACAATTAAATATTAAAATTGAATGAAATAGAGAATAAATCAGTTTTTTCTTGATTTTATCTTAATTTTAGTTCAATTTCCTTTAAAAGTGAGAAAAGCATCCAATCACATCAATTCACTTGGATTGTGCTTCCTCTTGGAAAATCTTGACCGGTCATCATCATTTGATCTCATCCTTTTGTTTCTTTTTGAATTCTCTATAAATTCAGGCTCTCATCTCTCATTCAAAGATCTTGGAGAATATATTGTTATTATGTTGTTTTTGCTCTAGGTTCATTGAGAATTTGCATTAAGATATTGCATATTAGTTATTTCATATTGCTTAAATCATTTAGCTTAAATATTCATATATTGCTTAAATCATCTTAGATTAACCTTGCATATCTAGCTTAAATATTGCATCCATCTAGCTTAAATTCATGCTCATATAGATTTAAAAATCCTTTGTTTAGGTGTTGTCTAGTCACTGGATAGCTTAGCAATCAGAGAGAAATCTAAACTCACATCTACTAGAAGGAAATGGGTCTCTTTGTAATGGTTTATTATTTATTGATTATTGATTTACTAATCATGCATCTAATGACTTAATTGAAGTGTTGTGTCTTACAGCTTGCAGATACAAGTCCACTTTTCACACACATTTTTGGCACCCACCGTGGGGAAAAGGCTACTTTTTTCGGCCTCAAAATCACTTTTTTTATCCTACAGGTTTCGTCTATACAACCTCTGTGAAATATCATATGAGTGGTATTACTGTATCATATGACATTTTGTCGAAGTCTCTATTTTATCGTACGAACCAGTAACTAGACTCATACGAGTTTCTGCTCTGAATATCTGATCTTGTGTTTTGTCATTCTATGCTCATTTCTAACTCGTACAAGAAAAGGCTTTTATCGTTTTCTTCTGTGAGAATTGTCGTATGATGTTGTATTTTGTTGGGTTAAAACAAGTTTCATTCTTCAGGTTTTTTGTTCAATTTTGATTACATTAAAGCTAACCCTGAACTGTCTTTTGTCTACCTAATATTTTCACAACCTAACCAGTTTCTTGCATAATGTTTGTCAAAGAATTTATCAATCAAACATACGCCTGTCAAAGAATAAAAACAACATGACTACCGATGCATTTTTTTTGCAGGTTGCCTAAAGAGAATCAACTTAACATCGTGTATTCTTTAAATTCATTTTTAGGCACCTAACTTTCTATCTAGTTAAAGAACAAATTTGTATTTTGTGTTTTAAGATAATTCTAAGAGGTAGGAGAGTATGCTCTTGTCTGTATAGACAATCAAAAATCTAGACCCTTGAGGCGTTTTCTTTAAGTTTGAGATTTGTATATCTTTAGCGGGCCTGCCCTCCTGAGGAGCTAATAACTCTATAGCCACTATAGTCAATGAGAGGGGAACGACCCAAGTGGGAATGACTAAACGCCAAGTACTCCAACCCACTATAAAATAAACGTGATTTGATGAAAATCAAGTCAATGATAGTGCTCGGGAATAGCTCTCCTCTATACCTTTGGGTATATTAAACCTTGGTTTTCAAGGCTGGGAGACCTCTTAATTGAGTTTATACCTCAACGCATCGAATGAACCCCTTACTAGTTCCAATTCAAATTAGAAGCTACCTGATTCACCTCTTAAAGGTTGATAATATTTGTGCATGAGAGATAGTAACTCTCCCAAGACACTTGCCATATCATGCCCCCATTAGCGTTTGGAGTTGGCTAATATGGCATTGAGAATCCATCACGTGAGACTCAGTGGCCATATTCTGATTAGCTATTGGGTGTGTACCTAAGTCAGGAAGCAAAGGTTTTCTTCTCTAAGCCAACTTCCATAGAGTTTGCATGTTGTGATTGGAGTTATTATTCCTATTACGTGTTTTCTGTATTTTCATCCCTGAAACTGAAACTGGAATACCAAAAATAGAGAAAACAATACCAAATAACTCAGTGATAAACTGTCAGTGTCAAAAACTAGTCCTCGTCAGTCATCAAAAAACTCAGTCTGCCTCAAAACTAGTCATACTCAGTCATTGAAAACTCAAAATTTAGTCTATGACCAGACACAGTCGTATGAGTCTTCTATTTTATCATCTTGCTTCATATTATGTGTCATATGATATTCCATCAGTCCTAACAGTCTGTCGTTTGAGCTTCCATCCTGTGTCATACGATCCCCGATTGTCTATCGTTCGGGTCCGATTGCATTGAATGGTTTGTCATTTCAGACATGCCCATCTATTGTATAGTACTAGGCAGCAACTCATACAAAATAGTACTATCATTTTCCTGAAGCTATTACACTATCATCTGGTCCTGAGAAACCTGTCATACGAGTCTCTGATTTTGTCAGTCTAGAATAGTCAAACTTGCCTAAAATAGTCTACAGCGAGCCTAAAACTGGTTGTCATCCTCCTGAGCATAAACAACCTCGATAGTGTACCACTGCAGTTGCATTGCACGATTTTGTTGATCATCTCTAAGCTAGTTCAAACAACATCTTATCAAACCTAAGTTAACTTAGATAACGTCTTACACAGGATAGATCATTCCTAAAACCAGACTAGATCTTAGTTACTTCACTCAATCACTATGTTAAACAAACAACTAGCTACAATTTGATCTTGACTTCTGCAACACATCTAGCTCTCTGTCCCATCAGTTGAAATGCCCATTCAAACCAAAAGTTCTCGCAGCAAAACAAACAAAGGAAAAGAAACACCATTTTCATCATACGACAATCCATTCTTTGTAGAAAACCTCATCTCAAATAAACCGTCATCATCACAAATACCATTTTATGATCTACCAATCTTTGGTCAGTCCCTATCTCCCATCATGTCTAGAGAAAGGCAAGAAAGACAAGCTGCTAAACACAAAACTTATGACGACGTTAGAATCCATGATACCAATAGTGATTCCTCATCGAGTGAATCTAAAGCCTTTGAGCCTTCAGAAAAAGATATTCATAAATGTCAAAAGGATAACGATTTCAGAAAAATGATGAAGGTTATCATGGCTAGAGAAAACGAAGACTATTTTATGGAACTAGCAAAATAAGGTGCTAAGCTTCCTACTAGTTATGATGTGGAGACCCTCATCACTAAAGAGGAAGAGACACCATTAGGAATTCTAAACAAACAATTACAAGCGTTAAGAATTGAGATCACGGAACTGAAAAACAAGGACAAATCACCAAAACAATATTCTCTGGACACAATATGCCCATTCTCATTTGACAAAAACCTCTACATGCCTTCATTCCCCTCAAATGTAGAAATGCCTAAGTTTGACAAATATGATGGGAATACAGATCCTCAAGATCATATTAGAGAATTTTGTGCTTTATGTATGGAGTTCATGCACGACCAAATGTATCTCATGTGCCTTTTCCCGAGAAGTTTAGGGGGGCAAGCTAGGGAATGGTTCTCAAGTCTACCTATGGGAATAAAAACTTTTGAAGAATTAATCCAACTATTTCTACAACAATACTCCTATAAAATTTGTCACCCAGACACTATGATAGAGCTTTGCAATGCCAAATAAAAACTAGGAGAACCCTTTCTCACTTTTCTCCAACGATGGAGAAAGATGTTCTCTAGATATTCACGGAGTATTCCAGATTTTGAGAAAATAAATATTTTTGTTAAGAAGTTAATCCCTAAATTGAAATACAACGTCTAGATGCAAGTACATCCTTCATTCAACAAAATGGTAGATAATTCCCTCATAATGGAAGATGTGCTTATAAAAAAGGGAGATATATCACTTTGGAAAGAAACATCGCAAGTTTCTAGTTCTAAAGAAAAGAACAAATACTGGAAATATGACAAAGATAACAACATAAATGTTGTTAATGATGGAGTGGTAGACAATGTTAAAGCAAAAACAAAATCCACCATATTTAACTTGGCTAGTGGCATGCAAGCACTCAAGGCAGCTGAAACTGCAACAGAAAATCCTCCAAAGAAAGCAAGAGAATGGTTTAAAGAGAAACCTTGGCTTTCAAAGCCTAAGCTTGAGTTTACTCCTCTAGATGAATCATATGAATCAACTTTTAAAACTTTATTGGCAAATGATTTGATAACATTGCCAAACAATTCTAGACCATATGATCTAGAAATTAAACCCAAATGGTGGAGAGAAAATGAATATTGTGACTACCATCAAAACAAGGGACATAACACAAACAACTTCATGGAACTCCAACATGAAATTCAAGATCTCATTGACACTAGCAAAATAATTGTTGTAAATCACATGACTAATGTTGATCATAAGGCTTTTAAAGATCCATTACCAACTTATGAACAAGGAGATTCCTCAAAATCCAAGGGAGGTGCTAGAGTCAATTATACCTACACTAACAATGACAACATGATCAACATGATTGAATCTTCCCAACCTGAATATTACAATGTGTTCATAATCAAAGATAAACAAAATCAAGCACAAACTGCTAATGTTGTGACCTGTGCTCGAAAGAAGGTTTCTCTCCAAGGAGCTAGTTCCTCAACTTTTGATCAAACAACATCAAACCTACCAACTCCTTCAAATAGACAAACATACACAATCACGACCAAATCAAAATAGTTGGCTTCATCATCCTCTCCTAATTATAATACTGTCAAACAATTGAAAATAACTAACGCTCAAATCTCCATTTTGGAACAACTTAAGATCTCTTTTGCTCATAGAGAGATCCTGGAGAAGGATTTGCTCACCACTAGTGTCCCTAAAGATTTAGATGTAGATCAGTTTCAATCTATGGTGGGTCACCTGACTTCACCTCATTACCTCACTTTCTTTGAAGAAGATGATAACTCACTGAGTCACCCGCATAAATAGCCATTACACATCAAAGCTATGATCCATAAACACTGAGTTAAATGTGTTTTGATAGATGGAGGCACTAGGTTGAATATCTATACTTTCAATCTACAGGCACGGCTGGGATTTTTTGAAAACGTTATTGATCTAACAAAGAAAATAACAATCAAAGCTTATGATGAAGAAGAAATAACCTTTAAGGGTCTGGTACTATTACCAATCAGGGTAGGACCTGTAGAAAGAGATTTCATCTTTTAGGTCCTTGACCTTCCTCTTTCATATAACATCTTACTGGGCTGGCCATGGATTCACGAAATGAAAGCAGTACCATCTATGTATCATCAGTGCTTGAAATTTCCTTATAATGGAGATGAAGTCAGTATTCTTGCTGATACAAGCTATACCTACAATGCATTAACACAGAGTGCTGATGCTTTTGTTCCTCATAATAGAGAAGCCTCTACAGCTAAAAGTTCAGAATCTTTGCTGAAAGTTTTTGAGAAGAAATTGAAAATCACAAACACCAACATGGATGGCTATAAGATAGAGCCTGTACTCTCACTAATGTCTCTTCCTCCATCACCAAGATAGTCAAGAAAACCATCAGAGGTTATGAAGCCACAAATTCAACTCCAAAAGTCATTTATGATGGTCTCTTTATACAGTCCTCTACTTCCCTTGCAAATGAAATAGAAGAGGATGCTTCTCTCAAATGGCTTTTCAAATAAGATAGCGCAAACAAAGAAATATGACATTGTGAGATTTCCCCGATACAATATGGTCCAGGATATAAGATGCTTCAACGCATGGGATATTCAGGTACCGGTCCTTTAGGAAAGCATCAAGAAGGTATTGTGGAACCTATTTAGTTACAAACTAAGTCTGCAAATGATAAAGCTAGACTGGGATATGATCCAAGAAAATCATGAAATCATAAACGTACTCCTCACCATCAACCTAAGTGGAGAAAAAAGGTACTACCTTCAACACCATAGGATATTAATACTCAACAAAATCAGGATGAGTGTGATGATGAACAAGAAGAATTGCCAATCCAGAGAGAGGAAGTAGATGGTAATCAAGTTCCAATTGTATTAGCTATAACACTACAGGAAGTAGAAATCCCAGAGGATATAAGAGAAGAAGTATACAGGATCAGAGAATTGTTTGCACTACTAAACATTCCAGTCACATATACTGGAAAACAACAAGTAGAGGATTCAGAAACTGATTCAAATGAGTATGAATGGGGTCCAGACCATCTCTCAGATACATCTACTACAAAAACCCCTGAAGAATCTAGTGATATCGAAGATGATGCACAAGAGCTAATACACTTAAAAATGCAAAAGGAAATAGAAGAAATCAGACTAAAAAGACAAGAAGACTATGAACAATAGCTAGAGGAAGAAAGGACACAAGAAATTTCTTCACCTACTAACTCCCCCTCTAATGAGATAGGAAAAAGCAGGTATGGAACTACAAAATAAGAATTAGAAGCTATAGAAGTAGGACCAGTTATCAGTCTAGAGGAAGCTGAATGGAAAATATGACATGGATTAACAAAACCATCAAGGTTATGTCCACAAGTGTGTCAAATAGAAGTGAGCAATGACCCAAATCATGAAGGAACTTGCAGCATCAAAGATGTAGGTATTGATACTATATATATTTTTATTAAACCACTTGAAGACAATTCAGAAACTTCATCTTATGACTTAGATAACTCAGACAAAAGCTCTATTTATAATAACAATTATTCAACAACACATTATGGCTACTCTATCATGAATGTTGAGATGTTGTCTGTTGACCCTGTTACTATCACACCGCAGTATGTAGTCCAGCCTGAAGTAGGGGACAATGCTAGGAGTAGGTCAGTTGGGTTAGGTCCAATAAATACTAACATAAATTTTGATAATTGTATTGTAACTCTTCCTAGTCTCGAGGCACCTACGCAAGGTAGTCTTCTGGAACTCGACTAGTCGGTCTAAAGTCATGATGATAGTACCGTGAACTCCCTTGAACCTATTCAAACTTTATCTTTGATACATCCTAAATTGATTGACTGTACTCTTTATAACCAAGCCTTGAATATACCTACCTTTTCCAATGACTACACACTAGCCTGCTATCTTCATGTAGTGGAACCAATGAACTCTTCCACCAGTGAGAAAAGAAAAGCGAGAAAATGACTAAAATAGACATCAAGTATCTCAGTCACAAAAATCAAAAATGTAAAAATAAGAGATCTGAGGGTGAAAACCACATTGTGGCAGTGTCAGAATAAAAAATAGTAAAAATAAAGGACGTACCTAAAGGTGAAAACCTCTCTGAGGCACCTGAAGGTGAGATACTTGATATGCTGCCAAGTCACTTCCAAGAAAGGTCTTCAATATTGATTGAACCAACTCAACTAGTCAATATTGGAACTCAAGAAATGACACAAATCATTCATTTAGCTCAATCACTATCAGTAGAAGAGATAAAAGATTTCAGCAACCTCTTTTCAAAAAAGAAGATCAACTTTGCATGGACATACTCAGATATGCCAGGAATAGATCTTGATCTCATCATGCATCATCTCTCTATTACACCAGGAGTTAAACCAGTTAAGCAAAAACTTCATAAGATGCATCCTCATGTGGCACTGTTAGTCAAGGGTGAGCTAGAAAAATTGTTAAAAGATAGATTTATCAGAGCTATAGACTATGCAGAATGGATATCAAACATAGTACCTGTATCAAAGACAGACAAATATATTAGAGTTTGCATAGAATTTAGGGATCTCAACAAAGGATGTCTGAAAGACGATTTTCCATTGCCCAACATTGATATGATAGTAGATATGACTGTTGGATATGAGATGTACTCATTAATGGATGGATTCTATGGTTATAATCAGATCAAGATAGCTCCTGAGGATCAAGAAAAGACAACCTTCACATGTGCATGGGGAACCTTTTGCTAGAATGTCATGCCATTTGGACTAAAAAATGCAGGAGCAACTTACCAAAGAGTAGTAACCACTATCTTCCATGATATGATGCACAAAAACATGGAAGATTGTGTTGACGACACCCTAGAAAAAACCATGAAGATATCTACACATATTCAAGAACTAGTCCTCATATTGGATAGAATGGAAAGGTTCAAGCTCCTGTTAAATCCTAAAAAGTGTGCATTTGGAGTAACATGAAGAAAATTGTTTGGTTACATAATTTCAAAGAAAGGAATTGAGGTTGCCTCTGAAAACGTCTAAGCTATAATGGAAATGCCTCTACCCAAGAATATCAATCAAATGAGAATTTTTCAAGGACGTCTTCAATCAATAAGGTGCTTTATATCTCAGCTAGCAGACAAAACTCAACCCTTCACAAAGGTATTAAGGAAAGGAGTTCAATAAAACTGGGATAAAGATTGTGAACAACATCTAAAACAAATCAAAGATTATCTTTCTAATCCACCCATATTGATGCCACCGATTCAAGGTAAGCCATTGATTCTATACATATCAGCTCCAGATACTTCACTGGGGGCACTTCTAGCACAATAAGATGAGAATAAAAAGGAAAGAGCCATATATTATATCAGTAGAAAATTGGTGTCTTATGAAATGAACTACACTATAATAGAAAAAGCATGCTTGGCATTGGTTTTTGCATCACAAAAATTGAGACACTACATGTTAGCACACTCTATTAAGCTGGTGGCTAAGATTGACCCACTCAAATATCTTCAGCAAAGCAACGCTCATAGGAAGACTGGCTAAATGGGTCATGGTTCTTATGGAATTTGATATTGAATATGTGGAATGTAAAGCTATCAAAGGACAAGTTATTACAGACCAACTTGTTGATGCTCCACTTGAAGATAGTCAACCTCTACATATAGAATTTCTGGATGAATTAATCATGCACCTTACTCAACAATCATAGAAGATATTCTTTGATGGGTCTTTCACTCAACATGGTTCTGGTGTTAGAATACTTTTTATTACTCCTCAAAAATATCCAATCCCAAAAGCTTACAAGATTCTCTTCCCTTGCACAAATAGCATTGCAGAATATGAAGCTTTGGTAAATGGGGTTAAGCTAGCCATCGAGTGGAAGATTGTTAAATTACACATCTATGGAGATTCTCAACTCATTATCAACCAAATCAATGATCTATATCAGACAAGAGATGAGAAACTGATGCCTTATAAATGAATGGTGGATGATCTCAAGAAATACTTTACCTTTGTATCATTTCAGTAGATCCTCAAATCAGCAAATAGAGCAGTGGATGCAATGGCCACCTTGGTGTCTATACCACAGCTACAAAAATCTAATTTTCACTTTGAATTTCTAGTGGAAGAGTTACATTATCCTACCTATGATTCTTTCAAGTCCCAGATGGTCTGTTCTATTATTGGACATGACTCATCTCACTATAGCCACATTTACTCTTACCTACATGACCAAGTTGTCCTTGCTAATCTTTCCCGAAATGAAAAAAGAAACCTAATCCAAAATGCATCACGGTACATCATCTTTTCTAAAGACCTATTTAGGTGAGGTTTAGATAGTACTTTGCTTAGATGCCTAGAAACTAAGGAGTCTCAATGCGCATTATCTGAGGTTCATGAAGGTGTTTATGGATCCCATTCGTATGGTCTAACTTTAGCACAAAAACTACTAAGGTTTGGCTACTATTGGCCAAACATGGAGAAAGAAGCTATTAAATTTGCTAAAACCTGTGAAAAGTGTCTGCTACATGGGAACCTTATACATGCTCCAGCAAGGGATCTCATACCCTTTGTTACACACTAGCCCTTTCAACAGTGGGTGTTTGATCTAATTGGCCAAATATATCCTACATCACCTAACAGACACAAGTTTATTATAACTACTACTGAGTACTTTACTAAGTGGGTAGAAGCGGTTCCACTCATCAAAGAAACCGGTAAACAAGTAGCTCTGTTCATCCTTAATTATATCATCTACAGGTATGGTATACCTTCATATATTATAACTAACAATGGAGGATAGTTCAAGAACAAAGATCTAAATGAACTCTGTGAAAAATTCAAAATAAAACAACACTAGTCGTCTATGTACTACCCTCAAGATAATGGACAAGTCGAAGCATCTAACAAGAATTTGCTAACTATCTTACATAGAACAATGAATAAATTTGGAAAGGATTGGCAACTATAGCTCAATCCTGCCCTGTGGGCTTATAGAGCAAGTATCAGAACACCTACTGGGGCTACACCTTTTTCTTTGGTGTATGGGTCCAAAGCAGTATTACCTATTGAAGTGGAAATAGTATCTCTAAGAGTTTCTTTGCAAGGTCTTGTTATTGATGAAGACTACAAAATAGCTAGATTGCAAGAACTTGAATTGCTGGATGAACATTGGTAGGTGGCATTTGATCATCTAAGAGAATATCAAAAGAGAATGTCTAAAGTGTTAGGTCCTAGAGACAACTGAGAAGGGGGGGTGAATTAGTTGTCAAATAAATTCAAACCAAAAACTACTTAACCAACCTTAATGCTTAATACTGATAAACAAAACTTTATGCCAATAGACATTTTATTAGTTCATTACAGTACCGATAAAGATTAATGCATGAAATAGAAATATAATAACATCCACAACACATAACACTAATATTTGTTTGTGGAAACCCTGTAAGGGGAAAAACCACGGTGGGAAACCTTACCCACAATCAGATAATACTACTGCAGAGAGTATGTGTATACAAATTGGGTCTGCATATGCAGAAAGGCCAAGCGCCTAGAGCTCACTTCTCAAACACAAATAGGAGTCACACTGACTACAATTGGATGGTTAAATCCAATAAGAATGTACTGCTCAAAATAGCATCTTTCTATGTTGGATTCAGTACCAGTGTAGTTTTGATTGTCTTTACAAATACCTTTCTTCACCTTCAAATGATGTCTGTGTGTATAGCTCTACTTATTCTCACATATACCTTCTTACAATTCCTTATCCCAATCGCTTATCGAACTTACAAATAAGATCCTACATATATACCATGACCTAAGACCAATTTTAGTAGGTCGGCTCTAAAAGATATTACAATAAAACAATTACAAGTGAATCAATAGTTGATGCAATATCCAATTTAACATGTCGACTTAATGAATTTACAATAACAACAAAATCTTCTCCAAAGTGTGTCATGCTAATCTAGAATAGATAAGCCCACCGGTGCATAACCTGGACCTATTTGCCGGTAACAACAAATATGCAAACACGAATATACCAATGAACAAATCTCCAAGACAAAGTATCCAAACAATGTCTTCGACATAACTAGGTGTTTTCCATATCATTCCAAGTGCCAGTGAATATTATATCATGCCACTATACCAGATACCGGTGACTATGCATAAGTCACTTGCTTGCTGGTGAAAATTGTTGATCCTCCAAGATGCCAGAGTTGATAAGTGTTGATAGGTGTTGACATCAATGACAAAACCATACCAAAATATGAACAATCTCCCCCTTTGGAATTGATGGCAACACAAGATGGAAAAACCATCAACGTGCCAAAATAGAAATGCCAAATACAAATAAACCAGTAATCTCCCAAAAAGAGATCATAACCAGAAATCAAAATTCAGAATCAATCTCTCCAAAGTAACAATCTCTCCCCCTAAGAATAACATGGTTTTCCTTGTGTTTTTCCATATCAATCTCTCCCCCTTTGACATCAAATGCCAAAGCCAATACAAAATCGAGGTTCAAATAAAAAATACCAACCAATTCAGTATACCAACTACTCCCCCTGAGAAGTAGATCTCCTCATCAAAGCCAGCGTAAAAGATTTCTCTGTTAATTCTGTCGGTTGATGACAAACATCAACTATCTAAGTCTCTACCGGTGGGGGTATGACCCCAAGCTGATCTCTAAGATATTCAAAGGTCTCTTTAGGCAAAGGTTTAGTGAAAATATTTGCAATCTACTCTTTAGTATTCACATAAACCAGTTTTACTTCTTTTGCTTCAACATTCTCTTTCAGAAAATTCAGTTTGATAGAAACATGTGTGATTTTAGAATGTAATACCGGATTCTCAGATATATCTGTAGACGTATAAAAATGACCATATTCCTAAATGAATATTTTATGTTCATTTCTCTATTTAATTAAATCCAATTTAATTGAATAACCCACATTCCTCTATTTAATTAAGTAAATTACTCAATTAAATTCACTAGGCCTCTTTTTACCATTTAATACAATAAATCATTTTATTCAATTAAATCCCCTATCCACTTTTTAATTAAATTCAAATTTAATTAAAATGGTTATCCTAAATTGAATAAATCTAATTTATTTAATTTCCCCAATTGCAACCAAATTGAATTAAATTCATTTTATTCAATTAAATCCTATTATCCCTTCATCCACTTGCAAAATCCTACATCTCCCACTTGCATCCTAACCCTCTTCCTAATTTCTTCTAGAATCCATCTAATCCTAATCAATTAACCCAAACCCATTCATTATCCCCTTTCCCTAAATTTGAGGAGGTCACTTCTCAAATTTGGAGTAAAGTCTTCTAAAAGCATTAAAGCCTTTATCCATTCAACAAGCTGACTTGTTGAATACCCCCAAATTTGGAAGGACTCTTACAAATTTGTCCCCAAAGTCTTCATAACCATTAATGGTTAACTCAACCCTCTAGCATGGTTAAATAATTTCCCTAAACTCAAACTCCATGTAACCCAAGGGTCTCATCAAGCATTTATTGCTTTGAACATGGTTATCCTTAATCCTTTGCACAAGAGTTTATCCTTTGGATAAAAGCTTTATCCAATGGGTAATCTTAACTTAACCTTAACCCTTACCTTCTAAAGTAACCATGAGGTCTTCTCAAGCATTTAATGCTCCTTACATCTCCTCTCAACCAACCTTATGTTGACAATTGTCACCATTTCATTGGTGCCAATTGTAAACATGGATTCCCAATTTTCAAACTTAGCCCTTGATTAACTCTTTCAATCTTGACCATTCATTCACTATTTTTTCTATAAATAGAGCTCTCATTCCTCCATTTTCATCATCCAAGTCTTTAGCATCATACTTATACTAAAATCCATCCAAGCTTTAAAATATCATTTTGTGCTCATCATTTAGCCTCTCTTTTGAATAGGAATTAATCTAAATATGCATGTTTAGAGTATTTTCTTTACCACTTAGCTTAATCATAAACTAATATAACATGCTAGGATAGTCTTGTTACTAATCTTGTCATCTTATAATCTAGTTTATTGCATTTATAGGATCATGCATAGCTTAGGGTACATTTCATCTTAAAATCAACAAAAACATCCCTCGTTCTTGCATTTGTCATCCCTAAACCACTTTGCTCAGTGATCTAAGAGCAAAGACATTGGTTTGAGGGACCTTGTGAGATAGAGAACCATGGAACCAACCTTGGGAAGTTGAACCATACTTCATGACTCCATAGATTGCACCAAGAAGTCCTATGGGTGTGTGAGCAAGGCTCCTTAGGCTTTGTTTTCCACATATTGAGTTCTATCAACCCGCTTTTCCCACATACAATATCAATTGTTGCAGTTTTATCACAATAGATAGTTATAGGTTTCTTACATTTTACCTTTATGTCCTTCAACATTTGCTTAAGCCATAATACCTATGTAGAGTTAGTTGTTGCTGCAACATATTCTGATTCTGCTATTGATAAAGATATGAAACTTTGTTTTTTACTCAACCAAGAAATTAATCTGCTTCCAAGAAAAAAAGCTCCACCGGTGGTTCTTTTTCTATCATCCACATCTCCTACCCAATTTGCATCTATGTATGCACATAATTCAAAGTTTTCATCTCTAGGATACCATAAACCAAGATTTGTAGTGCCTTGTAAGTATCAAAAAATCCTTTTTATTGTTGATTCATGATTTTCTCTAGGATTACTCTAAAATCTTGAAACAATACATACTGCATTCATAATATCAGGTCTTGTTTGTGTCAAATATAGTAGGCCTCCTATCATAGACTTGTACCTAGTCGGATTAACAGGTGTAGATTTATCCCTTAGTGATAATTTGTCATTTGTAGTCATAGGTGTGCTTACCGGTTTAGAGTTCTCCATCCCAAATTTCTTTACTAACTCTTTCAAGTATTTGGATTGACTCAATAATATACCTTTATTAGTCTATGAAATCTACAATCCTAAGAAGAATTTTATTTCTCCAATCATAGACATTTCAAATTCATGTTGCATTTCAACATAATTCATCTTCTCCTCCAAAGATTATATCATCAACAAAAACTTCAATAACCAAGATGTCATCATTATTTACTTTGTAGTATAAGTTGCTATCATCATTACCTTTAGAAAATCCAATCTTCAAAAGATATTTATCCAATCTAGCATACCAAGCTCTTGGAGCTTACTTCAACCCATACAAAGCTTTCCTTAACTTGCAAACCATATCTTTGTTATCTGTCAAAGAAAATCCATTAGGTTGCTCAATGTAAACTTCTTCTTCAAGATCTCCATTCAAAAATTCATATTTAATATCCATTTGATATACTTTTTAGTTATTGTGTGCTGCAAAAGCCAAGAATAATCTGACTGCCTTAATTCTAGCTACCAATGCAAAGGTTTCATTATAATCAATTCCTTCTTTCTAAGAATATCCCTTACACACTAGTCTTGTTTTATTTCTGATTACCTTACCATCTTTATTAAGTTTGTTTCTAAATACCCATTTTGTTCCAATCACATTTTTGTCTTTAGGCTGGGGAACTAATGTCCATGTGTTATTTTTCTCAGTTTGTTCTAGTTCCTCTTCCATAGCTTTAATCCAATGTTTATCTTCACATGCCTCATTAATTAATGATGGTTCAATTTGAGAAATAAGACATACCTCTTCATTTATAGTCTTCCTCTTGTCATAACTCCTTGACACTTGTTCCCAATTATCTGATTTTCAGAGTGATTCAGTCTAACATACTGGGGTGTCTTTGTTTGTTGTTGTTCCTCAGTTATAGTGCAATTTTAAGATGATACCGATGTAACTAGATCTTCATTTTGTACTAGTAGATTCAATGTAGGTTCATTTGTTAGTATCTTTGTTGTCGGTTTAGAGTCTATATACCTTGAAGTTCCTCTAAATTGTTCATCAATCTTCACATTTGTACTCTCAACAATTTTTTGCAATCTCTTGTTAAAACATCTATATGCCTTTCTCTTAGATGAATAACCAAGAAATATTCCTTCATCACTTCTAGGATCAAATTTGCCAATATACTCATCTCTTCTAATACAGCATTTACTTCCAAATATTCTAAAATATTTAAGAGTGGGAGTAATACCAAACCATACTTCATGAGGGGTCTTACCGGTTTCTCCTTTGATGTGAACTTTGTTGAATGTGTAGACCACTATGCTTACTTCCTCTCTCCAATATACATGTGGTAGATTTGCTTCAGATAACATACTTCTAGCTACATCCAAGATAGTTTTGTTTTTCCTTTCTACAACTCCATTCTGTTGTGGTGTCTGGGTTGCTGATAACTGTCTTCTGATTCCATTCACTTCATAGAATGTATTAAATTCCTTAGATGTGAATTCTCCTCCTTGATCTAATCTCAGACATTTTATTTTCTTACCGGTTTTGTTCTCTACCATTGCTTTGAATAGTTTGAAATTTCCAAGTGCTTTTGATTTTTCTCTGAGAAAAGTAACCCAACACATTCTAGAATAGTCATCAATGATTAGCATGAAATGTCTATCACCTTGTAAGCTTTTAGTTCTAGCTGGACCACATAAATCAGTATGAATTAGGTCAAGAGTATTATTTGATTTTTCTATAATACTTTTAAAAGATGCTCTAACTTGTTTTCCAAATTGACATTCCTTACATACCGGATTGTGAGCTTTGACAGTCTTAGGTAAATCTCTAACTGCCTTAGTAGTACTGATTTTTACCATGCAATCAAAATTTACATGACAGAGTCTCTTAAGCCATAGCCAACTTTCATCAATATGTGCAATCAAGCATGTCTTTTCACTGTTATTCAAATGAAAGATATTACCTCTACTTTGATTACCGGTTGCAATTTCCAAACCAGTTCAGTTCATAATTTTGCATTTACCATTCTTGAATTGTAACTGAAATCCTTTTTCAACTAATTGACCAACACTCAAAATATTATGCTTTAAACCTTCTACATAGTAAATATTGTCAGTATTATTCTTTCCATCAAGAGATATTGTACCTTTTCCTTTAATTAAACAAGCTTTGTCATCTCCAAATCTTACCTGACATCCATTATATTCTTGAAAGTTCAAGAATTTACCTTTATCACTAGTCATGTGATGTGAACATCCTGAATCAATGATCCATTCATCCTTAACTTCAACTTTAGCTGCCAGGGCCTGCTCGACCGGTTGAACAGTAGGTGCCAATTGATCTTTTGTTATAGCAACAAAAACCCATCCATTGTCTATCGGATCCTCATCAGAATCATCAGTGACTCCTTCATTAGTGAGATAACAAGATTTATCTTTATTCTTCTTAAATTTGTATCTCTGATATTCAGGGTTAGGCTTGTATGTTCTTCTAGCTTCTTCTCTTAGTCTAGCATGTCTATCAGGGCATCTTGAAGCCATATGACCAATCTTATTATAGTTAAAACATTTAAAGGGTGCTTTACCTTCATACTCACTTCCAACAGGACCTTTAGGCATTTTCCTTGCAAATAGTGCTTCAAGTTCTTCAAGTTCTTCATTTTCTCTCCTGCTTTCCTCAAATTCTCTTACATAAAAGGCTTTCCAATCACACTTGTCAAATGATGGTGCAGATGATGTTGATGCTTTAAAAGCTAAATCTGTCTTTATAGTAGCAACAAGACCAAATTCCTCAATTTCAAAAGCTGAAAGTTTTCCAATCAATGTATCCCTAGTTACTAATGTATTAGGCTTTGTTCTCAACTCATTTATATCAATAACTTTCATTTTATATGCCAATGACAATCCTCTTAAAACTTTTGAAACAATTTCATCTTCACTTAAGGTTCCTCCACAACATTTAATACCCAAAACAATTTCATTTACTCTTTCCATAAAAGCAGAAATCCTTTCATCTTCTTCCATTTTTAGATTTTCATACCTGACCCAGAAGCTTTCAAGTTTTGCAATTTTGACTGTAGAATCTCCTTCATTCAATGTTTCCAAATGATCCCAAATAGCTTTAGCAGTAGACCTATTTGATAATCATGTGATTTGTTGATCTGTTAATGCACTCAAAAGTGCTTCTCTCGCTTTGCAATCATTTTCCTCATCTTTAGCCAAGTTTGGTGGATTAGGTTGACTAGTTGTAGGAGTTGTATAGTCATTCTTTGTAACATCCCAGATGTCCTTTCCAATAAAATTTAGATGCATCTCCATTCTGATCTTCCATATTCCATAGTTGGTTCCATCAAGTTTAGGACTGTCCTTCCTGAAATAGTTAGTAGACATTGGATCTCCTCAAGCTTTTAAACTTTTGCAAAAGAGGACTAAGCTCTGATACCAATTGTTAGGTCCCGGAGACAACTAAGAGGGGGGGGGTGAATCAGTTGTCAAACAAATTCAAACCAAAAACTACTTAACCAACCATAATGCTTAATACTGGTAAACAAAACTTTATGCTAGTAGACAGTTTATTAGTTCATTACAGTACTGGTAAAGATTAATGCATGAAGCAAAAAGATAATAACATCCACAACACATAACACCAATATTTGTATGTGGAAATCCTGTAAGGGGAAAAACCACGGTGGGAAACCTTACCCACAATTAGATGATACTACTACAGATAGTATGTGTATACAAATGGGGTCTGCACATGCAGAAAGGCCAAGCACCTAGAGCTCACTGCTCAAACACAAATAGGAGTCACACTGACTACAATTGGATGGTTAAATCCAATAATAATGTATTGCTCAAAATAGCATCTTTCTATGCTAGATTTAGTACCGGTGTAGTTCTGATTGTCTTTACAAATACCTTGCTTCACCTTCAAATGATTTCTGCGTGTATAGCTCTGCTTATTCTCGCATATACCTTCTTACAATTCTTTATCCCAATCACTTATTGATCTTACAAATAAGATCTTACATATATACCATGACCTAAGACCAATTTTAGTAGGTTGGCTCTAAAAGATATTACAATAAAATAATTACAAGTGAATCAATAGCCAATGCAATACCCGATTCAACATGTCACCTTAATGCATTTACAATAACAATAAAATCTTCTCCAAAGCATGTCGTGTTGATCTAGAATAGATAAGTCTGTCGGTGCATAACCTAGACCTATTTGTCGGTAATAGAAAATATGAAAACATGAATATACCAATGAACAAATCTCCAAGACAAAGTGTCCAAACGATGTCTTCGACATAACCAGGTGTTTTCCATATCATTCCAAGTGCCAGTGAACATTATATCCTATCGGTGTACTAGATACCGGTGACTATGCATAAGTCACTTGCTTGCTGGTGAACATTGTTGATCCTCCAAGGTGCTAGAGTTGATAAGTGTTGATAGGTGTTGACATCAATGAGAAAACCATACCAAAATACCAGCATAGAGGTTATAACAAAAAGGTTCAACAATCAGAAGTTTAGGTTCGTGACCTTGTTCTGAGAGAAAATCCTAAGAATCAACAGTTTTGAGACAACAAAGGGAAGTTTGAACCCAACCGGCTAGGTCCCTACATCATTACTGCAGCATTTGGCTCTGGTGCCTATCAAATCTCAACATCTGAAGGAGAACAACTCCGTGAACTGATCAACACCATCCACCTAAGGAAATTCTTCACCTAAATATTCTCTGCTCTAGAAGCCTATAAAGCTAAAAAGTCTTGAAAAAATAAATAAACCCTAAAAATCAGAAAAAGCCCTGAAGAAATCCTAAAAATCAGAAACAATCCTAAAGAAATCCGAAAAGAAAAAGAGAAAAAAAAAAGAGAGAAGGAAAAAGAGTGAAAATGCCTTGGTAAATAGGCACCTTGGTACAAAAAAAAAAAAAATCTCCACCAAGCAAGTGAAAACCTAGCAAACAGGTGCCTCTTGTACTCAAGCGCTCCATCTATAAATGCAACATTGGCATTCCCACTTTCATGCATCTTTTCTTTCACTTGTACATATTTCAGTCACTTTTGTGACATCCTGGTTCATTGGAACCTTCGTGGCTTGAAACTGATCAATGTTCTATTCTTAGGATAATCGACAGAGCAATTTACATGTCCTAAGCAGTCTCAACCAAGTCATCTTTACATCAGTGAAACCTGGTCATCCACTCCGTGTCAGTCATCTGTCTCCTATCTACTGAAGAGTTTTATCACTAAGTACACAAGCAAACAACATTACTGAAAACAATCACTAAACAGTTTGAGATATCCATGAAATTTTCTTTTTGTGTTGTCTTTTATATTGGTTTTCAATTATTATCCCTCTAAGTAACTCGAGGAAGTCTATCTTGACTAAGAGGAGCAAGGATTGGGGGCATGATATTTTCTTTGTTTTCTTCTTGTAGGAATGATTTCTATGATCTAGAAACATCTAAATTAGCTAGGTGTTTGTGATAAGAGCCTTCACATCGAGGTGAAATCGCCACACATACCTCGACTCCGCTTATTTAAATGCTACAGAGAGGTTCCCATCATTTCTTTGTCTATTTTGAGGGAATTTGTTTATCATGCAATCCACATCCCTGCGAAATTTGTCCAAGGATATGAATGAAAAAAGGGTCATTGCAAATGAGATAATTAATATTACACATGAAAAGAAAGGAACTCTAATCTGCCTGCTATGGTTGTAAAATGCTCAGTGATGAAAATTAAGCATTTTAAATCCAATGACTAGGTTTAGGTTGCATTTCATTTTACATCTCATTTTGCACTTCATGATGCACTTTGTGAATTAAAAGTGATTTCAGTATGATAACAATGATCTCTTTATCTTCTGAATGAGAGTTTGTAGCTTCATCATTTCTTAGCTAAGTGGTCTCTTCTTCATCATTTCTCTGATTGAGTACTTGTGTATTGAGATGTTTAGTTGCATACATAAGCATTTTACATTTATTCATACATTCATTATCACTCATTTACATTTATCTTATTGCATTGAAAATAAACAAAATTCACACTACTCATTACTCATTTTCATCCATTTTATTTGCATATGAAAAGAAACAAAAACAAACATCCATATCCATTTGCATTCATTCATCCATAAAAGATATGCATACATATATAATAAAACATATAGAAAAGCATCTCATAAATCGATTGACACAAGTACAATGAAGGAAAATCAAGATCTCATATTTTTTATAATCATCAAGTCTCAAGGTACAAAATAATGTCAACTAACATATACAAACTCCCATCGGAGCAAGAATCGTAAGGGCTACAAACAATGGGTGTGTCTACAAAAAAAATCTAAGAGCTACATAAAAAAATCTAGCTCTTTGCCTCTCCCTCATCGCCAGGTGGTGGAGGAGGTTGAGCTTGCTGAACCAGATCCTGCCTAGGTGCCCGAGCTCCCTCTGATCGAGCCATATACTATGAATATGGTACAACTTGTTGTGCTACTGGAACTGCTATGTTGTAAGCCACAACATGATATGTTGTCTAACTCGTCTAATGAAGAACCTCTTGTTGTAGAGTGTCTTGCTCTGCCCTCATTGTTGTGACCTGGCGATCTCTCTCTGCTCTAAGCTCTACTAGCTGTCAGTCTCGCTCTGTCAGTTGTGTCTGTGCCACTGACAGTTGGGACTACAAACCCACTAGGCGTTCTCTCATCGACGGCGTTGTGTTGGCTCCCTGATCCCTCATAGGCTCTCTGCCTCCATCTCTACCTCCATCGCCTCCTCCATCTTTGTGTCTGGCTCCCCCCTACTCCTCTCTCTTTTGTCGAACATTTCTCAGAGCTACTCTCTCCTCCTTTTCACCACCCTCTGCAACCTTCACTCTGCTTAGCCTCACTCCAACCATCCCTAGGGATCCACCCTCTCCTCTCTATTGCCTACCACCAGCTAGTACCCTGTTGCTGCTAGCACCAAGATCACCACCTACCTGCCTCAGAGCCTCGAATCTCTATTCCTGCCTTTGTCCATGTCCCTATCCCTGTGCGGGGACATCATCCTCTACCTCCTCTATGCAAGGTGCCTGCTCAGTCAGATCCGTAAATCTTAGGAATGGATGTTGTTGAAACCAATCCTTATATTGGGGCAATACCCCCGCATTTGCAATATCATCTAGATAATCCCATATCAGCCACTATAACCTAGTCAGCTCCTATATGCCCAAGGCATATGACAGCCTAGGTCCCCATCCCTGCCTCTCCTCATATGCATAACGCACATATATAGTAAACTCCTGCAAGATCCCCTAAGGTCTACCATACTACCTCATCACTCAAGTAATAATAAATCGCTCGACCACTATCTATGATCTGCCTATGAGAGGCCGTATCATGGAGAAGTCTCTATGAATAGCTCTCCAATCATCCCAAGGCTCTAGACCCCTGTAAGGTCTCCATGTGAGAGCTATCAGATCATCCAGCTACCATCTCCAATAATCGGTCTTGCCCAGATGGGGTTGCATGCTGTGGATCTCTAGCCTCATCGACAATCAACCTACATACTGGGAGATGCTCCCAGGCCCATACCTGCAAAATCAAAACTCTGGCAGCCATACTCTTCCCCTTTCGATAGATGATCTCATACATCTCATGATACCCGTGTGCCAGTATACATGAACCCCATCCTAATCTTTGGGGGCACTCAACAAATCTTTCTAACATCCCGCCCCATCCGCATAGAAACCCCTGTTGTCCCCTATCTGGCATAAGAAAACAGTCGATGAAACCTACCAAGATGCAAGCTAGTAGAAAGTCCTTACTGTATCTGGTCATCATCTCATCCCAACTGATCGACCATGTCAGAATGTCTGCATCATGAAATACATACCTCAGGGCTAGCAGGCTAGGACATTGTGCCAAATCATAATCTACCTTATCCCCAACAAAAGGGATACGGAGAATCTAGTATACATCCTTGGGAGTGATGATCATCTCCCCAACTGGCAAGTGAAATGTATAATGCTCTAAATGGAACCTCTCCACTAATGCAGTGAGCATACTGTGATTCACATGGATATTAGGCAACCCGAGAAGATGAGTCAATCCACACACATCAATATGCACCCAGTCTATATCTGATAACTAACACACTAATGTCATCATAGGTGGATATACACATCTGAATAATACATGGAGCAATTGAACCTACAAAAATCAAACAAAAGATCATCAAGAAACATTCCAAAGTAGCCTATAAAGGAAGCAAAACATCATGCAAATCCAACTACATTAATTGCAAAATCAAAATTTATAGTTTACACCTTCAAAAATGCTCACTATTTTCCAAACGATAAAACATCACAGAGGCAGCAACTTGTACGAGTCAGGAATTGGTTTGATATGACAAAACAGGCTGATACGACACAGGACTAGCCCCTAAATGACAAAATGGGCTCTTTTGAAGGTTCTCGTATGACAGAAGGGTAGGTTTAGAACGACAAAGCTAGTAGACTTAAACGATAAAACAAAATTGATCAATTTGTCATACGAGACAGGATCCTGTCTCGCATGACAAAACAAGATTGTCCGACTTAAACATGCCAAAAATTTGAAAAATTCAACAAAAAAATTCAAAATTGAAATGATTAAAAAGCATAAGATCGATCACTAACCGCTGGCTCATAGTTCCATGGTCGATTATGTCATCTTTGGTGCTCAAATCGATACACATGAGTGGGAACCACCATTTTTCTTCACAGGAAACTTTTTTGAATTTTCAAACTTGGAAGGTTAAAATGAATTGAAAATGACACTTTTACCCCATATATAGCCCAAACCCTAATTTTTCAACTTGCTATGATGGACATGAAAATTGAACCCTTAGCTAATTTTGCCATCTTGATTCCATTTTTGGGATCAAAATCAAAATTCGAGATCATTCTGCTAGTCAATTTCATAAAATTTGTTAGCACTTTTCATCAAAAGTTCATTCTTTCTTCAATTTGCACTCAATTTCTAATAAATCAACGCTGAATCTCAATTTATTCTACAAATCAACTTTGCACTCAATTTCTCCTCATGCTTAATTTTCAAATATTCCTCTTAATCGTTTGTGCTCAAATAACTCAATATCATCGCTAAACAATTGTCTATAATCATGTACCCTTGCTATCTTTCGATTTCGCTCCCGAGGGGGCATACTCATGACCTTATGATCTTACATCCTCAAAGTTGAGAATTTATTTCAAAATCTTCCCTACAAGTCGAGCAACTAATCTTTTCTAAACATCAAACATGACCTCATTGCTAGGGGCATCTCAACTTCATCTCTTTATATCAAGTTGAGATTTCTCAATCATCTGAATCAAATCAATCTCTAGGGGCATATCAATTTCAACGCTTCATATCAAGCTGATATTGTCTTTGTCTGATTTTAGTCTCTTAACGTTAATTAGTTTTATCGCTTTTTCATCAAGATGATTATTCATTTAAACTCAATCAAGGGTTTAAAGAGTATCTTTGATCACACACTCAATCTAACCAGGTGTTCTGTTTCATCACATCGAATCAAGCTGGAGAGTTTATCTTCACTCATCGTATCTTTATCAGTCAAGTTCAAGATCGGTTTTCTCTTCACTCACTGAGTCTAGTTCAATCAAGTTCTAGATCAGTAAGATCCGCTTCTTGATCCATCAAGTTCAAGTTTGGTATCTTTGCTCTTCATTGGTCCTAGTTCAATCAAGTTCGGGATCGGTTTCACTTTAATCAACTCTGTTTAGTTTCATCACTTCAAAACAAGTTGAATACCTCGCTCTTCATCTGGTTCGTGATCAATCAAGCTCAGAACTAGTATCTCCTAGACATCAAATTATCTTTGAACCAACACGCTGCTCACACATTAATTCAAAGAGGGGCAAATGTAATACCCTAAAAAGGGTCATCTAAACCATGAGACCCTAATCTCAACAACATCACCAAGGTCCTAACCAAAGGCAATTAAATAAATCTTGAGCACACAATTAATTTCTAAAATCATCAATGTCACATGGAAAATTAATCAACCAATATTAATTAAATATTTATTTAATTAATTAAATCATTCCAAGTAAATCATTTTTAAACAATTATCCTATTTATTTTATTGAATATCCTACCATATTTAAGTAAATAAATCAATTTGCCATTAAATCATTAAAAAGAGGAATTAATTGACAAAAAAAGATTTAAAATTTGAGAAAAGAAATCAATTGGAGATAATCTTGAAAAACAAATTAAAAATTGATAAATAATCTCAAAGAAAGTAATTAAAACAATTAAATATTAAAACTGAATGAAACAGAGAATAAATCAGTTTTTTCTTGATTTTATCTTAATTTTAGTTCAATTTCCTTTAAAACTGAGAAAAGCATCCAATCACATCAATTCACCTAGATTGTACTTCCTCTTGGAAAATATTGACCGCTCATCATCATTTGATCTCACCCTTTGGTTTCTTTCTGAATCTTCTATAAATTCAGGCTCTCATCTCTCATTCAAAGATCTTGGAGAATATATTGTTACTATGTTGTTTTTGCTCTAGGGTCATTGAGAATTTGCGTTGAGATATTGCATATTAGTTATTTCATATTGCTTAAACCATTAGCTTAAATATTAATATATTTCTTAAATCATGTTAGATTAATCTTGCATATCTAGCTTAAATATTGCATCCATCTAGCTTAAACTCATGCTCATATAGATTTAAAAATCCTTCGTTTAGGTGTTGTCTAGTCACTAGATAGCTTAGCAATTTGAGAGCAATCTAAACTCGCATCTACTAGAAGGAAATGGGTCACTTTGTAATGGTTTATTATTTATTGATTATTGATTTACTAACCATGCATCTAATGACTTAATTGAAGTGTTGTGTCTTACAGCTTGCAGATACAGGTCCACTTTTCACACACACACTTGCAAGTTATGTAAGAAAATGAAGTTGGAGACCATTTCATTAGCCCCGGTAACATGGAGTGAAGTTATGTCTTAGGTGGTGTTGATGAAGACCTGAATGACATATGTTGGCCCTAGTTGTTGATCATGCATAGTTGCATGTTTTATGAGCTAACCGGTTTGTCTCTTGGCATGATGATGTCATTTTATGGCATTGGGAAAATTCAAGATCATGTCATAGGTTGTGGTGAAATAATGGAGCTGAAAGATCATCAGATGATCTCATATGCATAGCTAAAGCGATATATGGAGGAGATCGGAATCCCAGTAATGTACCTGACCTGAGATAAGAACTCGAGGTGTATGAATCAAGGGGAGTTCAAGTGCTCATGATGCAGAGTTGGCTTGATTGAACTTGTAAGGATACTGACTGCCAAACCACAGGAGATGTTACAGGATGACCGATAGGTGAGTAGTATTCACTAACACATCAACAATTGGTATCAGCCCTTCTGTAAGTTGACATCTCTATCAAATAGGATTAAAACATGCATACTCAATTGGTGTCAGTTGATCGATAAGATCTCTCATCTCAAGTGTTGTGACTTGAGAAGATGTAACAACCAATAACAAGCTAACAAGTGGTATCAAAGGAAATGTTACATCCAATGAAGATAAAGGGGGAGAAAGTTCTCTGTCAGAGATTAGTAAATACAAGGAGAAATGATATTCTGACAGTTCCCTTTTCCATTCTTGTCAAAGGGGGAGAAAGATTCTGTAGTATGACGGATACTACATGAGTTAACATCAATGTCAAAGGGGGAGATTGTTGGAATTGTGTTGTCATTGATGTAAACCGGTATGAGATGACTACTGGTAGAAGAGATGTATGTGCAACACTGCTATGGAGGATTACAAGATGTGATATCTTGGGTATCACCTTGTATTGAAAAACACTAGTAAGGTAAGGAAGATGATCTCAAGAGTCACCTATACATAAGTTAGTGTCTTGTATGATGAGATAGAAAGATGTTTGAGTGGTGGTTTGTGATGTAGAGGCAGAATGCAATCTGTATCACATCAACACTAGAAGAGGAACATATCACAAGTATGTTGTGAGGTTGTAGAACAATAGGACTCTCACCTGATGAAGATGCAGTCATCATGAGAAGCAATGACTGACAATGAATGTGCTCACATCATATCACATGTGCTTGTTTGAATAGATGTTGCACAAACAAGGAAGCTACATGATGTTGGCATATGTGCTGAAGTGTGATGACATGATGATATTGTATGTTATCATTGATGTCAATATGCTGAAGTATGAACCGATATATTGAAGTAAGCAACCTGGCAAGTGAACCGGTATGATGATACAAGTAAACTAGTATGATGGTACAAGTGAAGTGGTATGATGAAGTGTGAACCAGTATGATGGAATGAACTGGTATATGCAGAAAGTGAACCGATATGTGAACCGGTATATGGAAAGTTTGTATCGGGGTTTCTAGTTGATACATTCCAAGTTTGTGTAATTTGACCGACGACATCCTGTGATGGGTTAACATTGAAATGAAGATCAAATCATGTTGCCATGTTAGCCTTGTGCACATGAAGGATTTTCTTGGGGATCTTGCATGAAGAAGATTGATCCTATCTACCTCAGGAATGTGCAAAGTCTCAGTAAATAGTGGAGAGCGCGTGGTGGGTTACCAGCTTCCAAAAGTGGCAAAGAACGAATGATGGAGAACGTCTTGAGATCTATTCAAGACTATTTTATTCAATGCAATGTGTTTGAACAGTAAGGATTGGACCGACTATATTAATAGCCTAAATGTTTAGGGTTTAGAGTTTATGCTACTGACCTATCTGTTTCCTATAAGGTTGATGATGATTTGCATTGTGAAGTTGTTGGCAAATGTTATGTGTGTATCCAAGTGAAGAGATACTTGATTCTTGCCAGACCAGAGAAGTGTGTTGATACCTGTAGAGTGTGATTGCAAAAGTAAAGGAACTAAAATGGATTTGTCCTAGCATTGAGTGTTGTTATCAGATCAGTGTATTACCTGTTGACTTCTAACCATTTCAGCAGTTGGAAAATCCTTTAACCGGGTAGCTTTAATAGGCTTTCTATAAATCCTTTAACATGGTGACTCAAATTCATTAAGTTTTTCAAATCCTCTTGCGAGGTAACCTTTAGTAGGGTTCTAACCTTTAACCGGGTATTTAGCCATCCCTTAACCGAGTGATCCCTAGCAGGCTCGGTTCGTAGCAGAACCTATTGTAAAGTCCTTAATCAGATTAGGCTCCTAATAGAGTGGACTTCAGAAGATTTAAAAGAACAACTTGTGGGTGTTCATCCCCACTGTGGTTTTTCCCAATTGGGTTTCCACGTGAAAAATAAGTGTGTCATGTGTGATGCTTTTTCATGTGATGATTAGTGTTTTCTATTAAGTGGTAATGCATGCCAATCTAGTGGTCTTTATATTTCTGTTGTATTACTTGTTTATGCATATGGGTGAAGTGGAAAGGAGAGATTAGGTTGTGAGAAGATCTAAGTGTTACCGGTTTGTGTGTTTCACAATCTCAGTGTGTTTTTTTGGTACTGCCCTATTTCAGATCGGCGATCTTGTTTACCAGTTAGTGCAGTCTTTGCAGTCAAAGTGGTTTAAGGAAGTTTTTGTCTATATTGATTCACCCTCCCCCTCTCAGTATCTATTGAATACTTATTATTCATCATTATTCATCACATGAGTACATTGTAGGATGCAAAAGATAAGGTGTCACTCCACTGGTAAGTGGATATTATCTCCTATTATGCACTGTGTGCATAAGTGTGAAGAGGTAAAGGCAAGTACTTGAAGGCTCACATCAGATTCACTAGTGAATTGAGGGAATGCCTTAAGTACATGAGATCAAGACCGATAGAGAAGGCATGTTGAGATATCAGTTTAGAGGAAGTTAGAAGTATTTTTGACCTTGACAAACCGGTAGAGGAATGAACATAATTGATCAGGGAAAAGGTAAGGCTAAGAAGATGTAGTCAGAAGTAGATTGACCTGATTAAAGGTGGAGTCTTGTGAAGGTTGATGACATGGTGTCATCAAGAGTGGTAACCGATATGTAAGTCCATCGTTAATATGGACAAGGTGCAGATACTTGATGTGAATGTGCATGCATAGGTCAGTCATGTGTGAAGACCAATTTGAGGGTTACACTGGAAGAATAAGAAAAGTCATGACAAGAAGGACAACTGGCAAGGTGTCATATGCTAGCAGGGTTTTTTTATCGGTAGATGGAACCGGTTGTTTGATTGTTCGGTGACTAGGCATGAACTGACAAAACAGTGTGATGAGGTCGATACTGATAGTGATGCCATGAGAGGATGAAATGGAAAACATGCATGAGGTGGAAAACCTACATCAGATAAAGATAAAATGTACATCGACGGGGTAGGTGTACAGTTGGTCAACATTAATAGAAGGTCCCACAAATCACGGGACATGTTGCAGATTGTTGCAGGAATTTGTGGCTCAAGGTCTGAAGGAAAACTACGAGCCAGCTAAGAGAGATTGAGGAGATCAAGGAAATGAAGGAAACAACACAACGAATCTTGTGTGTTTTGACCAAGAGATATTTTGTTACGATAAAAAGTAGATCACCAAAGATGGAAGGCATGATCCAAGAGGTATGTTAATGGTTGAGTTGTATAGACTGGTTGTCTGAAAGATTAGATCAGATAGGATCTAATTGGATTTGGTTTTGCCTCAAGGGTGGTGAAGAAACCCTAACTGCCTAATTTTTGAAATGGTCTTTTGGCGGGAAACCAATTTATAAAGATGAAAGCAAAAGACATTATTACATGCTGCTATAATAGAAGAATGTTGTGTTATTGTGAAGTGTGATACTTCTAAAGGTAAGAATAAATCAGCCTAGTGCTTGATGAGCATCTGAGAAGTGAGTGAGAGTGAGGGAGAACCCAGTTGAAGTGTTCAACCAGTAGGAGAGAAGAACCCGTAGTGTTCATACCGGTAGAGCAAAAGTGAAGGAGGCTGTAGAGAAGGAAGATAAAGAACATACCAGTGAAGAGCAGAGAGTAAGGTGGAGATGCAATAGGGTATAAGAAGAGGATAAGTGTACCAGTAGAGTTCATCAGCAATTAAGAAGAAGAAGAGTGAGTCGGTGTAGTAGAGAAGGTATCTCACCGACAGAGTAAGACATATGATAAGGTTGCAAGATTCACTTGTAATAAGATAACTACTTATGTATTTGATGTTTTTATTGTGAACACTGAGTTGTAGCTCAGTGCATGGGTTGGTGCTCCTCAGGTAGATGCCCTAAAGGCAAGGGTTGTAGCTCATTTGGGTTATAGCCCATAAATTAGGTAGGGGTTGTAGCTCGTTTGGGTTATAGCCCATAAATTAGGTAGGGGTTGTAGCTCCTTGGGTTGGTGCCCTAAAGTCAAAGTTTGGTGCTCAAAACTTTGTAACTATGTTTTCATTGTGAGGTTGGATTGGAGAAGTAGACTCTAGCAAAATTGCTCACCGAGGTTTTTCCCATCTTGGGTTTTCCTTGCATATGCTAGTGTTTTGTGATGTCCCTTGTGTGATTGCATTTGTATTGGTCTCCCCACTAACCGGTTAGTTTGCATTGAGGTAGATCTATGCTCACATAGGATTAGTAGGGAGATGATTTGAGAACCACTGATTCACCCCATCCCCCTCTCAGTGGTGCATTGTGTCTAACAATTATGTCTTGCATTGATGTTTTATCATTGATGGAAACACCGATTGTGGTTTTCGGTTGGTTCCAATAGAGTGGTTGATTATGATATTGATCTGATAGGATCTAGTATGCTTTGGTTTGTGGAATTGGTTTGGATCTATCATTCATGCTATTCAGATGTGTATCACAATCAGTTGGTTTGGGATTTGATGACTCGGGAGCTATCATTTATTCTAGTAAGCCTTTTCGTCACCGGTAAGGGTTTTACTGACAGAGCTTTGTTGAAGATATTTTGATGCACATGATAAGTGGTATTGGTGCAGCTTTAAGATGGCTTTCATCATGTTTTTGGTTATCTTGTTCATGTTCTATTTCATCGGTGGTGTTGGATTTGGTTTATGGTGACCTATTTCAGGTCTGGTGTTATCTAGGTTATAGACCAATTTCTGTAATGTGCTGGAGGATATTCTTGATGCATTACCGGTGGGATTTAATGATTGGTTTACATTGTTTTCAGCCTAAGCCGACTTGGTTGATCATTGGATTGTGGGTTTATGTAAGAACTTATTGTATTATCTTTTAGGTGGCCGACCTAACTATTTAGGTCCCAATTTAGTATAAATATGATGTAAGATCTCTTTGTAGATCATGGTAATGGGATATAGGACTATCTATGTGCGAATAATATTATAATCATATGCAGAGGTTTTGGTCGATCATAGGTGATCAAATTGGATTGGTAAGAGAGGTTTAAGACCTCCAGTACTGAGCTTGACCGAAACTATTCTCAGGCATAGGAGATGTTATCTTTGCAGTTCCCTCTTCTTTCCGGATTGTAGTCTGGATTTATTTTGTAATCAGTGAGGCTCCTTTTTTTAATGAGCAGTGAACTCTAGGTTGTTGGCCTTCCTGCATGTGCAGAACCCTTAAATTGTAATCCTATACTTACTGCAAGAAGTATTATCTGACTGTGGGCAGGCTTCTCACCGTGGTTTTTCCCTTTACCAGGTTTTCCACATACAAATCTTGGTGTCATGTGTTCTAGATGGATGGTGATTGTTCTATGATTTATGTTTATGTTTAATTTCTATATCAATTATTCTGGTATTTGGTTTATGCATTCCGGTATTGGTTTTATCTGTTCCTATAATAAGGATCTGAATGTTTAAAAGTTTTGTAATCCGGTGACAACTAATTCACCCCCCCTATTAGTTGTCCTCTGGTTATTTGAGTTGTCTAATAATTGGTATTAGAGCTTGATCATTTTTGTAGAAGCTTAACTGCTTGAGGAAGATCCTATGTCATCTAGTAGTTCAAGTTCATAAAATACATCTACAATAGTTTTTCGGAGAGAAATTCCTAGGGTTGATGGAACTAGTTATAGGGTATGGAAGATTTGGATGGAGATTCATCTGAGATGTCTTGGAAAGGAAATTTGGGAGATCAATGAGAAAGGTGTTACAACTTTTAATCTAGCATCTGGAAATCCTCCTTCGGTGGGCCTGGATAAGGAACATTTAAATTTTTGTAATCTGGTGACAACTAATTCACCCCCCTCTCAGTTGTCCTCTGTTTATTTGAGTTGTCTAGAAATTGGTATCAGATCTTGACCCTCTCTGCAGAAGCTTAACTGCTTGAGGAAAATCCTATAGCATCTAGGAGTTCAAGTTCATCAAATCATCTACAATGGTTTTTCAGAGACAAATTCGTAGGGTTGATGGAACTAATTACAGGGTATGGAATATTCAGATGGAGACTCATCTGAGATGTCTTGGAAAGGAAATTTGGGAGATCACTGAGAAAGTTGTTACAAATTTTAATCTGACATCTGGAAATCCTCCTCCGGTAGGCTTGGATAAGGAACTTAAGAATGATTATAGAGCTAGAGAAGCCCTTTTGTGTGCACTTTCTTATCAGTAAATAATGGGACTAACTAATAAATCAACTACAAAGGCTATATGGGACAAATTGGAGACATTGAATGAAGTTGACCCTACTATTAAAATTGCTAAACTTGATGGTTACCGGGTGAGGTATGAGAACCTAAATATGGAAGAAGATGAAAGGATTACTACTTTTATGAAGAGAGTTAATGAGATTGTTATGGGAATTCAATGTTGTGATGGATCTCTGAGCAGAGATGAAATAGTTTCTAAAGTACTAAGAGCTTTGCCACCGACTTATAAGATGAAGGCTACTGAAATTAATGAGCTAAGAACTATGGCAAAAACCTTTGTTAATAGGGATACCTTGGTTGGAAAATTATCTACTTTAAGCTTGAGGAATTTGGACCTTCTGGAGTTGTGAAATCTAAACATGCTTTTCATGCATCTACATCATCTACCGGAAAGAGTGATTGGAAAGTTTATATGTGAAGGAACTAGAGGATATGAAGAAAGAAGATGAAGAGTTTGAACAAATTGAAGCCTTATTTGCTAGAAGAGTACCTAAAGGACTGACAGGAAGTAAGTATGAAGGAAAATCACCTTTTAAATCCTTTGCATGTAATAAGATGGGTCATTTTGCATCTAGATGTCCTAAAAGGAATTCAAGATTTGAAGAAAGAGCTAGAAGATCTTTTAGGCCTAACCATGATTATCAGAACAAGCATAATTATAGGAGGAATAAAGACAAATCATGATACTTTCTAGATGAGGAATGTGTAACTGATTCTGATGATGAACCGACACAAGATTCAGCTAGTGGATCCGGCAATAGAAAGGAATGGGTATTTTTGGCTATTAAGGAAGATAATTTGGTACTTGAAGAGAAGGGCCTTGCTGCTAAAATTGAGGACAAGGATGAATAGGTAATTGATAGTGGATGTTCACATCATATGACTAGAGATAAAAGGAATCTCTTATCTTTACAAGAATTTAATGGTGGTCTAGTTAGATTTGGAGATGACAAAGCATGCATGATCAAGGGAAGAGGAATGATATCATTGAACGGTAAGCATAACACTAATAATATTTATTATGTTGAAGGATTAAGGTATAATCTTTTGATTGTAGGACAGCTGGTGGATAAGGGATTTCAGTTATAGTTCAAGAATGGAAAATGCAAGATTATCAATAGATCTGGATAGGAGATTGCAACTAGTACACAAACTAAAGGTAATATATTTCATTTGAACTACTATGAGAAGACATGGTTGATTGCACAAATTGATGAGAGTTGGCTATGGCATAAGAGGTTGTGTCATGTGAATTTTGATTGCACTATGAAAATCAGTTCTACTAAGGTGGTTAGAGATATACATAATATTGTAAATCCCTATAATCCAATATGTAAGGAATGTCAAATGGGAAAGCAAGTAAAAACTTCTTTGAAGAGTATACAAGACATCTAATGATGTTCTTGATCATATTCATATTGATTTGTGTGGTCCTGCTAGAATAAAAAAAAATTAGGGTGAAAGATATTTCATGCAAATCATTGATGACTATTCAAGAATCATGTGGGTTACTTTTCTAAGGGATAAGTCCGAAGTATTTGAAAAGTTCAAAATCTTTAAAGATAATGTTGAGATAGAGACAAAATTGAAGATTAAATGTTTAAGGTCAGATCAGGGAGGAGAATTTACATCCGGTGAATTTTGTTAGTGTAAATAAATATTAATCATGGATATTATTACACTTTACTTAAGTTAACTTAGGATAATGCATCTCTTTGTAGTTTGGATATGAGACACTTAGGGAAGTGTGCACATAGGGATATAGCTTGTAGGAGAAATTCCACCTTTTGTGGTCTTATCTTGCTGTTACACTCCACATTTGGTGGGTTATCCACCTCTTGTGAAATATTATATTATTTCTCCTACCTACCCTTGTTTCTCATTGAGCCACATGTCATGATTGTGTGCTCGTACATCCATATGGTCTTGCCTATATAAGTAGGCTCATATTCATTGTATTGGTTAATCCAGTTGATCATTTGTATATTGATGAGAATACAGTTTGTTCTTGTCATTCTATTGTCTCTCTTTATGCTTTTCATTGTGCCCTTGATCTTGGCAAAATCTCACATTGTATCAAAGCAATTGGGGCTTCATTGATTGGTTTTGGGAGACATCTTGGAAGGCTTCTATTTTTGGTTCTGAGGTATTGTGCATTTTGGAGGTATCTTAGAACCTTTTCAACCTCACCATTGCGTCTGGGAGTCCATTTCCATAAAAATCAAGTATAAACTCGACCTATTTTGGCGAAAGTTGAATTTTGGGTGTTGGAGAAATTTTTTGCCCAATTCGGGCGGTACGGTATGGAGTTTTTGGCTTTTTTCAAAAAAAAAAGAAACAAATTTGAAAATTTTATTTTTTGGGGTCCGTACCTTCTACCTAGTCAGTAGCGCATAATTAGTGCCCAGTCAGCTTGGTCCAGGGGTGTGACGACCATTTTTACAATCAAACAACTGTAAAATTTAGCATAGTGTTTTGCTGACGTCAACATTTTTTGAAAATTTTAGACCCCTCTCTGTTGAGAAGTTTGGATTTTTGGGTCAAATTTGGAGGCTCATAACTTGTTCAATTTGGCTCATTTTTGGGTGCAATTTTTTTTTATTTGGGCTAATTTTTCATGCTCTTCATAGTGGTGTGGTTATTTTCTGATTTTGGTGCACAAGTTTTTTGGAATTTTTAGATTCTCTCAGCTGCACCTGTCTAATCCTCAATTTTGCAACTTCAAAGACTTCGTTTGAGCTCATACGACCTCCTTTTTAGGTGTCATTTTTTTTGAAAGTGCATATTTTTTCATCTACTTTCATAATCTATGATCATTTTTTCAGATATTTTGAGTGGATATTGGTCCTTTTGGGCCTATTTGGTACTTGTAATTTTCTTGGATCTTAGTTTAGATCTCTTGCATTATTAGTTTGATTTTCCTTTGGCCTCATTGAGGTAGTTGTAAAGTTGAAATTAGAAGTCCACTTTGCCATTTTTTGCAAGTGGCCCATTGTACACGTGCTAAGTATAAAGTGTCAAATCATCATTTTTAATTTTTTTTTTTTTTGGGGGGGGGGTTTGATTAAGTGAATTTGGGGGGGTTTCTTGTGTGATTGTGCCTCTCTTTCCTTGTGCTCTTTCATTTTTGTTGCAATGAGTCCTCATAAATTTCCACCTTTAACTCCACATAATTATGCATCATGGAAAATTAAAGTATGGAGCAAATTAATGGAAAAAGGTCTCACGCATTACATAGATGGAACAATAGAATGGCTCACTAATAATTGCATGGCTCTTGGAACTTTGCATAAGTATGTATCAAAGGACCTCATTTTTCACATTGAGAAGTGTACTACAATCAAAGAGGCTTGGGATATGTTTCAGAAATTTTATGGTCAAGTTGATGAAATCAGAGGTTACACGATTGACAATGAGCTCACCAACTTAGATACCAAGAATTTTGATACAATCCAAGATTATGTCACCAAAGAAAATGAGCTAAGAGAAAAGCTTAAGGATTGTGGAATTGACAAAAAGGATGCTCAGTTGATATTCAACTTGTTGGACAAGCTTGCACCAGAATATGCAACACTTGTTTCAAGCTTCCAAACTCATCATTTGACAGTGGGGAGTTCCTACACTATGCCTTCATTTTATGCTTTCATAGAAATCTTGATATTGGAACAATCCAAGTTGTTGAACATGGGGATTCTCAAGTCTTCAAATTCCAAGGCTTTGGTGGCTAATCAAAGGAATCAAGGGAGTCAAAGCAAAGATTCCAAGAAGAAGAAGAAGCAATCTAAGTCAAAGCCACAATAGGAAAAAGGGCAATCATCCTCTCCATCACAAGGCGATTTTTCATCCTCTTCCAAGAAGGGGACTCCACCTAAGAATGATAAACCAACTTGTGCTTATTGCAAGAAGTATGGTCATGATGAGCATTGATGCCATACCAAGCAAGTTGATGAGTTGACAAATCTTCTTAAGAAAGATAACATCAACTTGTCATCCACCTACACAAAGAAGGATTCATCTCCTTCCTCTTCCTCATGGTCTAATGGAAAAGGGCAAGCATTTATGGCTACAACAGGTTCTTCACAATAGTGGATACTTGACTCGGGTGCCTCTTATCACATGGGTTCTGCAAAGGAGCAATTTTCTTCATTGTAGCCATCAAAGGTACCTCACATTTACATAGGTGATGATACACAAGTTGAGGTTGAAGGGAAAGGTTCAGTTGCCATGGATGATGGAACATTTGAGAATGTTCTCTATGTTCCTAGCTTGTCTACCAACCTTCTCTCTATCTACCAAATCATTCACTATGGGAATGGGAAAAAGGTTGAGTTTATAGCTGATTCAGTTGTGGTAAAGGAACTTGATGATGATGCCTTGGTAGCAGTGGGACAAGTCAATGACAACTCAAGGCTTTATTCATTCTCCCACTTTGTGCCAAGTTCTCCTTCTAGGGCCTTGCTTACTCATTCAAATTCAGAAAGTAAGTTATGGCATGACCAGTTTGGTCACCTCAACTACTACTATCTTTAGTAACTCAGCACTAAAGACATGGTCACATGTCTAATTTGAATCAATTTTTTAGAGGGTGTATGTTCAGGTTGTTCCATGGGCAAGCATCTCAAGGAGAAATTTGATAAGGGGAAAGCTTGGAGAGCTTTGGAAGTTCTTCAACTTGTTCATAGTGATGTAGCAGGTCCATTTCCAGCACCTTCATTTAGTAAGGCCCGCTATGTCCTCACCTTCATTGATGACTGCTCCCACCTCACTTGGGTCTACTTTCTTATTCTTTAGAGTGAAGTATTTGATAGATTTTAGGACTTCAAGACTCGTCTAGAGAAGCAATCTAGGAAAGTGGTCAAGATTCTCTATACAGATAATGGAAGGGAATATGTGAACAAAAGACTTGAGGATTTTTTTATATTTGAGGGGATTGATCTTCAGCATTTAGTTGCTTACACTCCATAGCAGAACAAAGTTGCAGAATGCAAGAATAGAACTCTCAAAGAAATGGGTAGATGTATGATTCATGCATGTTCTCTTAATCTTTCCTTTTGGGTAGAGGCTATGAGTTGTGCCACACACATCCAGAATAGGGTTCCTTACAAAGCTTTGATAGGTATTACTCCTTTTGAGGCTTGGGCTGGTAGGAAACCGATTGTGAGACATTTCAGAGTCTTTAAGTGTCCATCATGGGCTCACATTCCTCCACAAGAATGCAAGGCATTGGAACCTCAGAGTAGGCCTTGCATATTTGTTGGATATCTTGAGGGTGTTAAGGCATATATAGATGGATCTTGAGACACATGAGGTGTTCATTGAGAGGAGTGTTCACTTTGAGGAAATCTCTCCTAGCTTAGCCTCTATACCTCCTCCACCTTCCTCCATTGTGGATAGTGATGCCAGTGATTCATATGATAGACTCCTTCAACTTCAAATTGGAGGGTTACACCTCCGTAGGGTCCACCTGTAGTTGAGGAGCCTCATTCTCCACCTCTACCTAGACCTTATTGGGCTCGACAAACACTTGCATCAGCGAGTTCTCTTGTTGGGGATCCTTCAAATACATGGAGAACTTGAACAGAACATTAGGACCTTCCACATGCTTTCATTGCTACCACTTCCAATCCACAGATATTTTGGGAAGCATTAGGGGTTCCTGAGTGGGACCACGTTATAGAGGAAGAGTATAGTTCCTTGATGAGTAACAACACATGGGAGTTAGTCCCTCTCCCTAAGGGGAGAAAGATGGTTCGATGTAAGTGGATCTATCGGACCAAGTTTGTAGCAGATGGTAGTGTGGATAAGTATAAGGCTCGGCTTGTTGCAAAAGGTTTCTCTTAGGTTCCAAGTGTTGACTATACTGAGAACTTTGTGCCTATAGCCAAGATGGAATCCATTCACTTGACACTTGCAATTGTTGTAGCTCATGGTTGGGTTGTACATCAGATGGATATGAAGAGTGTTTTTCTTCATGGCAATCTTGATGAGGATATTTATATGGAGCAACCATAGGGTTTCATCCAAGATTCTTCCATGGTTTGCAGACTAAGGAAATCTCTCTATGGCCTCAAGAAGGCCCCCAGGGCTTGGTACACCAAGATGGATTCCTTTCTTCTCTCAGCAAGGATCATGAGGTGTCATTCCAATCTGAATGTCTACATTTTGTGATAGGATGACTCACACTTGACACTTGTACTCTATGTTGATGATTTGATCATTCCAGAGAGCACATCATCCATCATTTTTAGGGTCAAATCTGCTTTGCATGATAGATTTGCTATGACTGACTTGGCTCTTTTCCACTAATTTCTCGGGATAGAAATTTCACAGTCATCTTCTTGGATTACACTATCGTAGCCCAAGTATGCTCTTGATCTTCTTGCACACTTTCATATGGTTGATTGTAAGCCTGCCTTGACTCTCTTTATTTAAGGAGTCAAGCTTAAGGCTCGATGTTCTTCTCCACCAATTGATGTCACATTATATTGTCAGCTTGTGGGTAGTCTCATTTACTTGACTCACAAATGCCCTGATATTTCATTTGCAGTTGGCATGGTTTCCTTGCTTCATGCAGGAACCACATGAGCTTCATTAGAAAGAAGCAAAATGCATCCTTCATTACATCTAGGGTACACATCAACATGGGATTCACTATGCAGCAGGGACAGGACTTCACTTGGTTGGTTACATAGACTTTGATTGGGCTAGCGATCTTGATGATCATAAGTCTACTTCACGTTACAGTTTTTACCTTGGTTCAAGCCCCATTTGTTGACAGAGAAAGAAGCAACATGCTATTACTCTCTCTTCAACTGAGGTTGAGTATCAAGGAGTTGTTAATGCAGCGACTGAGACCATTTAAATTCAGTAGATTCTCACAAAGTTTGGGTTCACCATTCCATGACCGAGAGTTCTACATTGCGACAATCAGAGTGCTATTGTAATCTCTAAGAACCTGATCTAGCACCAACGGGCCAAACACATCGAGATCCATATGTACTACATCCAAGAAATGATTCAGGAGCGGGTCATTTATTTACAGTATTTTTCTACAACGGAGCAGGTTGCAAACATATTCACCAAACCTTTCACCGAGAATAAGTTCCAACAGTTGCAAGCTCTCTTGGGGGTGCAGGATGTCTCATTAGGGGGGGTCAGCTGACTTCTCCTTCCTCTCTTATGGGGGGGGACAATTTCCTATTTGCGGTTTTGTCCTTCTTCTTTGAGAGTCTTTTGTACATTCATCGCTCTTTTCGGGGGGAGTTTTTTCCCATTGGGTTTTCTCCCTTTCTCCATTTGTGAAAGATTGCATTGTATAGTTTTGCTTGCATTTGCATTTTTTACATGGGTACCTATCATGGCCTCGTAGCCGGGAGCCATCTTGCATTGTTGACTTTAGTCTTCATTCCCCTAAGTTGGACTTAAGGGGGGGTGTTGGTGTAAATAAATATTCATCATGGATATTATTACACTTTACTTAAGTTAACTTAGGATAATGCATCTCTTCATAGTTTGGATATGAGACACTTAGGGAAGTGTGCACATAGGGATATAGATTGTAGGAGAAATTCCACCTTTTGTGTCTTATCTTGCTATTACACTCCACATTCGGTGGGTTATCCACCTCTTGTGGAATATTATATTATTTCTCCTACCTACCCCTAGTATTTCTTACCTACCCTTGATTCTCATTGAGCCACATATCATGATTGTGTGCTCGTACATCCATATGGCCTTGCCTATATAAGCAGGCTCATATTCATTGTATTGGTTAATCAATTGATCATTTGTATATTGATGAGAATACAGTTTGTTCTGGTCATTCTATTGTCTCTCTTTATGCTTTTCATTGTGCCCTTGATCTTGGCAAAATCTCACAAATTTAATAGCTATTGTGAGAAGAATGGGATAAGGAGATAGTTGTCTGCACCCTAGACATCTTAGCATAATGGAGTTGTGGAAAGGAAGAACAAAACTATCTTGGATGCAACTAGAACTATGATGATGGAAGCTAATCTACCTGATGTCTATTGGAGAGAAGTTGTAAGCATGATGATATACACATTTAACAGAGTTCATATCAAAGGAGATACTCGTAAGACACCTTATGAGTTATGGTTTGGTCATACACTGATAGTTAAGTATTTCAGAATCTTTGGTAGTAAATGCTATATCAAAAGAGATGATTCCATTGGAAAGTTTGATCCTAGATTTGATGAAGGAATATTTATTGGTTATTCTAATGAAATCAAAGCATATAGATGTTATAATAAAAGATTGCAGAGAATTGTGGAGAGCACAAATGTCAAGGTGGATGAGCAGAATAGAAGTCAAATCAAAAATTATGAGAAGGAACCAGTAGTGGAAATGATCATAACTGAACCAATAGCACCTACATCGGAATAAAATGTTGAACTAGTTACTCTGAAAGTATCAGGAAATTCAATAGTAACTGAAGATTAGGGTAGAGGAATAGAAAATCAAAAGACTCCTAGGTATGTAAGGTTGAATCATTCAGAAGATCAAATTATTGGAGACAAAAATAAAGGAGTGATGACATGAAGAAGGTTGGAAGCTCATGAGGTATGTTTTATTTCTCAAGTTGAACTGGCATCAGTAATTGAAGCTTGTAAAGATGAATGTTGGATGAAAGATATGGAAGAAGAAATAGATCAGATAGAAAAGAATAACACATGGACTTTAGTTCCCCAGCCTAAAAATAAGAATGTTATTGGAGATAAATGGGTTTTTAGGAATCAATTGAATGAAGATGGACAAGTTGTGAGAAATAAAGCTAGATTGGTTTGTAAAGGATATTGTCAGAAGGAAGGAATTGATAATGATGAAACCTCTACACTAGTAAATCCTATAAGGTACAAGTCTATGATTGGAAGTTTGTTATATCTGACTCAGACTAGACTAGATATGATGAATGAAGTTTGTATCATATCAAGATATCATAGTGATCCTAGAGAAAATCATGAGAGTGTGGTGAAAGGATTTTCAGGTATTTGCAAGGAACAACTGAATATGGTTTGTGGTATCCTAAAAATGATGATTTTACATTATGTGCATATACAAATGCAGACTGAGCTGGAGATGTTGATGACCGGAAGAACACATCTAGTGGATCTTTCTTTCTTGGAAAGAAACTTGTTTCATGGATCAGCAAGAAGTAGTCATGCACCTCTTTATCTACTATTGAAGTTGAGTATGTTGTTGCTTCTACTAACTATACACAAGTTCTATGGATGAAGCAAATGTTGAAGGATATAAAGGTGGATTGTAATGAACTGGTAGTTATTCACTGTGATAACTCCGGTGCTATTGATATATCAAAGAATTCAATATTTCATTCTAAGATAAAGCACATATCTATCAAGTATAACTTTTTAAAGGAGAAGGTGGAAGAAAATGAAGCCAGACTAGTTTATGTGAATATTAAAGAGAAGATTGTAGACATCTTCACTAAATCTTTGCCTAAAGAATCATTTGAGTACTTCAGATATAGATTGGGGGTTTCTGCCCCTTCAATAGAAACCTGAGTGATGTTGATTGGCATTAGTCCGATATGCATTATCAGAGATATTACTCATTCTAGATTGATGTGGTGGTGCTACTACTCAAGGGGAGTAGTTAGCTATGAGAATAAGAGGATTTATGATTTTTCTTTGATGTTTATGCCATATTTTTGGCATTGATGTCAAAGGGGAAGAGTTATTCTTGTGAAAAAGATAAGGGGGAGATATATTCATTAGGGGAGTTTGGTTCAGAGCTTCATTGCTATATCATTCAGTGGGAGATTGTTGGTTATCTTCCATAGGGGGAGATTTGTTTGGCATTTCTTTTCACTTGGATGTTTTTTACATCTAGTGTTGCCATCAAGCCAAAGGGGGAGATTGTTGGCAATTTGGAGGAATTGATTATGTGTTGCATTGATGTTTTGTCATTGATGACAACACCAGTTGTTTTGGTTGTTTACCAGTTTTCAATTGGTTCCGGTAGATTGGTTGGATTATTATATTGATCCGGTATGCTTTGGTTTGTGGAATTGATTTGGATCTATCATTCATGCTATTTAGATGTGTATCTTGATTAGTTGATTCAAGACTTGATGACTCATATACTATCATTTGTTCTAGAAAGCATTTTGGTCATTGGTAATGGTTTTACCAGTAGAGTTTTGTTGAATATCTTTTGATGCACGTGATAAGTGGTGTTGGTGAGGCTTCTAGATGGCTTTTGAGATGTTGTTGGTTATCTTGTTTGTATTCCTATTGATCGATGGTGTTGGATTTGGTTTATGGCGACCTATTTTGGGTCCAATATTATTTAGGATATGGACCAGTTTTGTAACGTGTTGGAGGATGTTCCTGATGCGTTACCAGTGAGATTTAATTATTGGTTTACATTGTTTTTGGCCTAAGCCAACTTGGGTGATCATTAGATTTTAGGTTTATGTTAAGATCTTATTGTATTATCTTTTAGGTGGCCGACCTAACTTTCTAGGTCTTGGGTTGGTATAAATATGATGTAAGATCTCTTTGTACATCATGGTAATGGTATATAGGACTATCTAGGTGCGAATAATGTTGTAATCATATGCAGAGGTTTTGGTCAATCAAAGGTGATCAAATTAGATTGGTAAGAGGGGTTTAAGACCTCTGGTATTGAGCTTAACTGGAACTGTTCTCAGGCATAAGAGATGCTATCTTTGTAGTTCACTCTTCTTTCTGGATTGTATTCTGGATTGATTTTGTAGTCAGTGAGGCTCCTTTTTGTGAGGAGTAGTGCACTCTAGGTTGTTGGCCTTCATACATTTGCAAACCCCTCATATTGTAATCACATACTTACTGCAAAAGTATTATCTGACTGTGGGTAGGCTTCCCACTGTGGCTTTCCCTTTACCGGGTTTTTCACGTACAAATCTTGGTGTCATGTGTTCTTGATGGATGGTAACTATTCTCTAATTTATGTTTATGTTTAATTGTTATATCAGTTATTCCGGTATTTAGTTTATGCAGTCCGATATTGAGTTTATGTATTCCTATAATAAGGATTTGAATATTTCAAGTTCTATAATATGATGACAACTGATTCACCCTCCCCCCTCTCAGTTGTCCTCTGGTTATTTGAGTTGTCTAACACTTACAGATAATAGTCACACATCATACCAGATTCATCATCTTGAATCAGTAGTCATTGATGTTTCAACTAGTTCCATAGTCTTCACATGTTGGTCATGTCGGCAACAGTCACCAAGTCGATTTCCACATGGCAACAATTATTTGGCTAACATGTATCTGTGGGCTCCATGTTGTGTTCATGTACAGGGAAGAGGCCCTATGGGATAATTGTTGACAGATCAATTGAGCTATCCTCTTATCCCGCGACATTCATAAGAGAGAGTTTTGACCTCATGGGATAACATTTGTGAGGTGCACATGATGTTTCTTCTTATCCTATTGTATGTTTCTTGAGCATTAAATGTCTCATGAGATAACTTAATTTTGGTGAAAAAAGTGGTCCCCATCTATCCACATATTGGTATCTTAGTGGTTCACTTAGTTTTGTTGTGTTTGTGTGGGACTCATCATGTATGAGCAGGCTCCCCGCTATCCCGTGTTGAGAAAGATGAAATAGAGGTTACCTCGTGGGATAACAGAAAAAGATAAACAAAAGACATCTCCCACTATCCCGCATGAGATGAGCATGATGTCAGTGAGCCTACGGGATAAGAAAAACAAAAAGGAAGTGAAGGGCATGCTTATCCCACATGACCAAGATGGGATGTGAAGATGCCTGCGGGATAAGAAAAAGTGAAGGGGAGAGAGTGTGAGGCCTTATCTCATGTGAGTCAAGAGGCACACAAAATTTTGCATGGGCTAACAAGTGAAAGAATGCCATGAAAAAAACCTTATCCCGCATGAGATAAATGGTTATGTGGTGGTCCTGCGAGACAAGAAAAGGTGAGGGTTCACAATAGTAAGGAAATTATTGCGAGATAAGAGTATAAAGGAAAAAGAAAGGTTTCTTTATCTCGCACGTCTTCATGAGGATAAGGAAAGGGTTGTGGAACATGAAGATGCTTGTCAAGGGAAGACAAAGCTTATCCTGCATGGTCTTCAGAGGAGCAAAGAAACCTTATCCCGTATGGGTTAAGAGACCATGCTAATGTGGTGTGGGCTAACAAAGAAAGAGGAAAAGCTACTTGAAAATAACCAAAGCTTATCTCGCATAGATCATGCATGAATTTCAATGGATCTAAGAAGCTCGAGAGTCCACATGAGCATTGACCAAGTTCTTGACCCAACAACATGGCATGCATGAATCAAATCAGAAGACACCTATCGAAAAGATGAGCGGTTATTTTGTCGACATATTTGAAGATTGTGATCGACTTTGCAGCCTTGTCTACAACGTGATAAACTCTAAGGTCCACGTAGATGATTGACTAGGTTTGACCAAGTGGCTTGGACACTGAATAAGAAGATGTTTGCATGTCGATAGGAAAAATGATCTACATGGAGGCCAATTGACCTTGACCATCTATTTTGGATGAAGAATATGAAGACATGAGGCTCCCTGATGAATAGATAATGAATCAGATATGCTGAAGTCGGTGAGGGTGGATTTCAGTGTGGTAGTTATTGATCTTATCTAGGTAGGTTGATAGAGGATGGAGAATTCATTAATGGAGACTGAGTTGCAGATGGTTGATGGGCTCAAGGAAATCAACAAAGGTGAAATCAAATCTGTTGGATAGATCAATCTTGCTAAAAATAACAACCTAGTACAAAGATTGATCAAATGCATTTACTACAGGCGGCAAGTATGAGATCATATTCAGGACAAAGAATAAAATCTCTAGAGTTGCAAACCTCCAAGACATCCAACTTGAATAAAATATTCAAGATTGTTGTAGAAGAAAAATATGATATGTACAGACTCAATCTAATTTAGCAGTAGCTATAAATGTGATCTGACTTTGGTAGGTGTGATAGAGTAGAAAGGATATACTTTGTACTGAAGAGAGATGTGAAGGGAGGTGAAGTATAAAAATTATGGCTACCAAGAGCTGAGTGAGTATTGACAGAGAGGAAGATAGAGGGTGTAGCTACCAAGAGAAAACAATGTAAGAACATAGCATTTTAGAGAGTAATGTTACAACAGAGAGAAGAAGATAACCTAGGGAAGGAGAAAAAATATATGAAAACTTTCAACAGGTAGAGAAAGTCATTCACATGATATGAGAAATTTGTAAGTGTTACAAAACTCATTTGTAACAAGGGTTTATCATTGCCTTGTAAACTTGAACAATCACTCTAAATCTATGAGTAGGTGCTCAGAGTAGAGGTAGGTGCCCCTTTGAGTAGGCACTCATAAAATCAGGGGTTAGTCCTCCTTGGATTGGTGCCCTAAATTTTTAGGGGTTGGTTCTCCTTGGGTTGGTACCCTAAACATTGTAAATTGTTATTTACTATGAGGCTAGATTGGAGCAGTAGTCTCCAGTAGCTATTATCACCAAGGTTTTTCCCCACATTGGGTTTTCCTCATACATCTAGTGTTATGTGATGTTCTCTTGTGTGTGTGTGTGTTTATGTTTACATTACATCCTCAAAATCTACACACTAAACCTAAATCTTTGAAATACATTGATTCACCCCCTCTCAGTGTCAATTTGTGTTCTTCAATTGGTATCAGAGCCCTAGGTTCCCTTGTAGTAAAATCTTTCTCTAGCTTGGGTACATCCTACATTATGAACACAATGGCTAGAAATGAATCCTCCTCTAGAGCACCTATCTTTGATGGCACCAACTATACCTTCTAGGGTAGAAGAATGGAAACCTACCTATCTTCCATTGGGTTTCATGTTTGGATGTCAGTAAAAAATGGATATATTGTTCCTCAAGTTCCTCCTACCAACCCTGATGCTAAAAGGGAATATGAGAATAATGCTAAAGCTAAGAATCCAATCTTAAGTGGTTTGTTATATACAAAGTTTGTCAAAGTCATGCATTGCACATCAAAAAAAGAAACTTGGGATAAGTTGTAGAAGATATACAAAGGAGATGCCAAAGTGAAAGAAGTCAAACTACAAAATCTGAGAGTTCAATTTGAAAGTCTAAAAATGAAAGAAGAAGAGAAGATAGTTGATTATTTGCAAAGTGTGGATGACACTGTGAGTGCTATAAGAGGACTTGGAGAAGAAGTCAAAGATAAAGTTATTGTCAAAAAGGTTTTGAGATCTTTAACCTCAAAGTATGATACAAAAGTCTCAGCTATTGAGGAAGCTAAAGACTTAAAGACCTTCTCTATGGATGAATTGTTTGGCTCTCTGTCTACCAATGAGATGAGAACAATAAGTACTTAACCTTCAAAGAGAGAAGATGCCTTCAATGCCACATAGAAAGGAAAAGGACAAGCTACAAATGAAGATGAAAATGACTCTAATGTTGCTGAAGCCAACTTTGTTAGATAGCCCAAGAAATTATCAAGCAAGTATAGAGGAAAACTGCCTTTCAAATTCTTTGATTGTGGTGAAATAGGACATTTTGTGGCTAAGTGTCCCTATAAGAAGAAGCAAGACAGTAATGTGGAAGATGTCAAGGATAAGGGTAAAAGGTATTGCAAATCAAGAAGAAGAAATTTTGAAAAGAAGAAGGTTCTTAACTCTATTGATAGTGATGTCTCTGACGATGAAAATGAGTTTGTTGAGGAATATAGTGAAGATGAAAAACAAACAAATATCTTCATGGCTCAAGAGATCTTTAATGAGAAACATAGTAGTGGTCAATCTGAAAATTTAGAGGATAGTGAGGAAGAAGATACAGATGTTGTGGTTGACCTTGAAGGAGAATCGGTTTGTGCTTTTGAAGAACTTGACAAAGTAAGAAAAGAGTTCAAGAAATACAAGAAGTCTATCATAAAAGTGTTGGATATGGTTGTTTATTGTTGCTGCTAGGATATGTTGTTGTCATTGATGTCAACATATTCCTGTGATTTATTCTAGTGTGATTGGGAATAGTTCTGATCCGGTTTTGTAGTTTGGTTTTGTTGATCACTATTTTGCAGAGGTTGATATTTCCTCCAGTATATTCCAGTGTGATCAAATCTTGTGCTGAGACTTTGTGATATTGTTCTGGATGGTCTTATGTATCTCTATTTCAAATGGTTTGTGATTGGGTGCTCCACAAGTTATCTTTCTTCATGACACTTGTCGATTGGTTGTGTTCTTCAGCTTCTAGACATTGATAGATGAAGATTTGAAAAGTGGTGTTGGTGCAACTATTTTGGATTATTCTAACATTCTTTCTAGTGTTTCTTAGTCATTTCCTATTTTTTTTGGTGATATAAATTAATCGTTGTGCAATTTTTTTGTGATTTTCATCAACCGGTATTATTTTCATGTTATGCGGTATTTTTGGTGGTATAGCATGTTGCAGTTGATCTTGGCATGATTTTCAGTGGAGTTGATCGTTTGGGAATTTGAATTAGGTCCATGTTATGCTATGAAAATCATCATATTGGTCAAGTGGTTGATCTTTTTATCATGTGATGTAATTTTTTATTTGAGGGTTGAGGGTTTAGCTGACCTTGTTATCAAGGTTGATGAATTGTATATATAAGTGAGTTATTCATGTAGTTTGGGTGTCAGTGTTGTGTCCACATTATCATAAAGTGGTGTGTGTGTGTGATCAAGTGATTTATAATTTGGTATTGAGGTTGAGATTAGATTGGTGTTGTGGATAAGATAATTGTGCTTAACTGGAACTGTAATTAGGCATTTGGAGATGTTATTCTTTCAGTTCATTTCTTCAGGATTGTAGTCTAAATCTTGTTGTAAGTCAGTGAGACTTCCCTAAGGGTTGTAGCCTTTTGAGAAAATATCTTATGAGAAGTGAGCTCTAGGAAGTGTTCTTGAATGCATGTACACTCCCCATTGTAATATTTTCACATACTACTGCAGACTATTATCTTACTGTGGGTAGGTTCCCACCATGGTTTTTCCCTTAACCAAGTTTTCCACGTCAAAAATCTTGTTGTTGTGTGTTGTGTTGTTAATTTGTTAATTTTTTTATTGTTGTAGTTTGTTAGATCTATTTTTGTGCTTAAAGTTTTACTTATTCCGATGCAAACTGATTCACCCCCTCTTAGTCTTCCTTCTTTATTGCTGCTAACAAAAAGAGCATGACTTACTAAACAAGAATATTGATGAATCAAATAGATATCTTGATGCCTTAACCACTCAGTTGGATGAAGCTAAAAGAATGTATGAAGTGACTAAATCAGATTTAGAAAACAAAGAGAAAGAATATCAAAAGATGGAGGAAGAAATTGTGAGTCTCATAAAGGAACTTGAAAAGTGCAAAGATGAACTCAAGGTGAGAATCAAGTATGAGGGCGACATTGATGCTTTGGATAAAATGTTGTGCAAGCAAAAGCACTCCAAAGACATAGACGATGTTGGATTTAAAAATGGACAATGTTATAATAGTAAAGATTCATTAGATAAGGAGATACTCTTCACCTCTTCAAGTGAAAGTGAAGTCAAATAAACCTTCATAGTCAGCAAGCCCAATGAGAAGAAGACATATGTTGTTGCTACAAAGAATTTTTCAAGGAACCAACATGCTGATCTTAAAAGAAAAGCCAATGTTGATAATGGAGGCTTCATAAAGATCAAAGATACACGAAGGATGAACACAAGAAGACCAAGTTATACTGATCCAAGGAGACCAATGATAAATAACTTCACTAATGTTGGTATGTACCTCAATTCCATTGCTACTATTATAAATGTAATACTTATGGTCATAGAATTGTTGATTGTAAGCTTATACATAGGTCCCCTCCTAGTTTTGAAAGTAGAAATCAATTTTCTTCTCTAAGGGATATGAATCTTATTTGTTATCATTGTAATGGGTATGGTCATAGAAGTTATGAATGTAGGAGATATGTATCTCAATCTTACAATAGATTTTCAAATTCATCATTCAAGGTAATTTTAAAATGCTATCATTGTCAAAACTTGGGTCACATTGAAAAACATTGTAAGCTTAGGACAACTAACAGAAAGAAGACAGTGTCAACATCTGAACCTAATGCAAAATCAAAACCAAATGGGACAATAAATAATAAGAAATAAACCAAACAAGTTTGGGCAGAAAAGGATAAAGATAAGGCTAAATCAACTTTGATTGTTCAAACTACCCTACATGTTAAACGAAAAAACTTGTGGGTAGTAGATAGTGGTTGCTCCAACCACATGACTGGTGATAAGAAGAAATTCATCAAATTAAAAGATTGGAATGGTGTTTCAATGAGGTTTGGAGGCAATTCATCCATGAAAATAAAAGGCAATGGTACTCTCAATATTGATGGTAAACTGAAAGCACATGAGCTATACTGTGTGGAAGGTATGAATCATAATCTGCTAAGTGTGATTCAAATATGTGACAAAGGATATATGTTTACATTTGATTCAAAAGGACATCAAATCATGAAACAAAGAAATGGATAGCTTGTTGCTGAAGGAAAAAGGACAAATGGCAACATATATAATCTTAAGGAATGGTTTGAGTCCTAATGAATAATGGCGAAAGTTGATGAAATTTGGCTATAGCATAGAAGACTAGGTCACATCAATTTTGATAATCTTGTTAAAGTAAGCAAGAGAGGGTATGTTAGGCACATACCTAAGATTATCAAACTAGCAAGCACTTTATGTGATGAGTGTCAAAGGAGAAAAAAAACTAAAGAGAGTTTCAAGACAAATGAGTACTCAACTACAAGGTCTTTAGAGCTCATGCATACTGATTTGTGTGGGCCTACAAGAACAAGAGCCCTAAATGGAGAAAGATACTCTATGCTACTTATAGATGATTTCTCTAGGATGACATGGGTCACCTTCCTGCAAGACAAGTCTCAAGCCTATGGAGGATTAAAAATCTTTAGGAAAATTGTTGAGAAGGAAAGTGGATACAAGGTAAAATGTCTGAGATCAGACCATGGAGGTGAGTTCACATCAAATGAGTTTGAAGATTACTATGAGAGACATGGAATCAAAAAACAATATTCAGCCCCTAGGACACCACAACAAAATGGTGTTGTGGAAAGGAAGAACAAAATAGTCAAGGAGATGGCAAGGACAATGTTGAATGAAGCTAATTTTCTTGATGTATACTGGAAAGAAGCAATCCATACTAGGGTATATACATTAAATAGAGTTCAACTGAGAGTGAATAGCAGAATGACACCCTATGAGTTACTGTATGATAGGAAACCATCAATCAAGTATTTCAAAGTGTTTGGTAGCAAGCGCTTCATCAAAAGAGATTAAGATGGATTAGGAAGTTTTGATTCAAGAAGTGATGAAGGTATCTTTTTAGGATACTAGACTCACAACAAGGACTACAAGTGTTTCAACAAAAGACTAAAGAAGGTAATTGAGAGTGTAAATGTAAAAGTAGATGAAGAGATACACAAAGGAAGGCAAAACTCAATTACTCAAACTGAAGAACAATATGTTGAAGATGAAGATGAATCTGAGAGTGAGCATGAAGAAGAAGCACCTAGCAAAATCCCAAACAAATATGTGCAAAAGAATCACTCTGAGGATCAGATTATTGGCAACAAGAATGATGGTATGCAAAGTAGAATGAGATCAAGGAACATTGAGAAAGGAAACTTCTACCTTATGACTGAGATGGAACCCTGAACATATGATGAGGCTAGCAAGAGTGAGAAGTGGAAAAAATCTATGGAAGAAGAGTTGCAATAGAGAGAAAAGAGCAAAACATGGGAATTGGTTCCTAAGACAGCAGACAAGAATGTCATTGGAACTAAATGGGTCTATAGGAACAAGATGAATGAAGAAGGCAAAGTGATAAGGAATTGTCATGCCCAAAATTTAGGGCAAAAATGGAATGATTTTTTTTTTTAAAATACAAATTAATTAACAAAGTTTCGCTAACCCGACATGCATTAACATGTTTGCCATATCAATATTCGAGCTAACTCTGTTACTAAACCAAGTAACGATATTAATTAAAATTTATTTTGTGGAAAACTAAATGTTTTAATTTATTTTCTCAAGATACCTAGTCAATAGATTAATTAAATCAAACTCATTAAAAATAGAAGATGAAGATAAATTTAATCTCCAATAAGACTATATAGTCTAAAAATCCACTTTTAAATCAATAATTATAATAATCGTTTAAAGTGTCATTTAATTTAGATAATTTAATTTACATGGGCAAAATTAATTACGAGTAGCTATTAATCGACTTGGAAAGCTAATTAAAAATTATTTTTCTAGCATCCATTCTAACCTCAAAATGAAAGGTGCTTAAATTAATCCCTTTTAAATCCAAACTTAAAATTTAATGCTCTAATTAAATTACCTAGGGCATGATTAAGTTTCTACCACACTAAATACATTTAAAATATAAGATTAGGCTTTATTCTTTAAATTTATTTTTTTCAACTTCCTATTTGTATATCATATATGGGTATTTAAATATTTAAATGCCTATATAAATACATACCCAAATATATATATATATATATATATATATATATATATATATAATCTTCTAAAAGATTTTTCCAACTTAATAGCAATTAAGCCCTACAAACCCTATTTAGGGATCTTCCATTATAAAATGGCCCTAAACTAAATGAGTTAAACATTTTATTTTATTTTATTACCCTAGCCCTACCTGGGCTAGGGTTTAATATTTTTTTTTTTGCTTAACCCCATGTTGCAGGGCCGAGTTAAGCGAGAGTTAGTGGCGCAGAGGCGGATCAAGGAGAGGCGGGGGGTTTTTTTTTGAGGTGGCTTAGCCATGGCCGCCCACTGTGTATTGCACAGTGTTTGGCCTTGCCGCCCACTGTGCAGTGCACAGTGTGCGGCCCCGCCATCCACTGTGCACTTCACAGTGTGCGGCACTGCTGTCCACTATGGATTGCATAGTGCGCGGCTCCGCTGGCCACTGTGTATTGCATAGTGCATGGCTTGCTCGCCATTCACTGTTGGATGCACAGTGCTTAGCCCCTTTTTACCCCATTTTTTTTTTTTAATATTTTTTTTTTAAAATTTATATATATATATATATCTCAATATATTTTACATGCAAATTTTTTTAAAACAAAAAAAAAAACAAAGGTAAATCATTATGTTAAATAAAATATATATATATATATATATATTTAATGGTATATATACTTAGGCTTACATTTTCATTTGTTTTGCAGGGTATTTATATGACATGTTTTATATAAAAGTATATATAAATATATTCATGATTTCTAAATGTAGATAAATATATATATATATATATTTATTTATAACTTATAGTATTATTTCTTTTCTTAAACTAACATCGAAATCATGGAAGATTCTAAGTTACAATTGTAGGAAAGGAAGTATAGTAATAAGTCTGTTTAATGGAGGGATATTTTCCAGAACTATATTGTACTCTATTGATTTACAGAAAATAGAATTATAAAATTATTTTTAAATCTACAATATGCATGCAAATCTAGTTAATGCCTCTCCTATTTATGTTTTATATTTTAAGTGCCTAAAAATGGAATAAATTTCCTGCTAAACTATTTTTCGTAACACTTCGGATATAATTTTATTGAAACTTAAGAAATACTGATTTAGGAATAGATTATCTTTTTTCTGCAATAAATACATTTACTGATTCTACAATTATTACAGCAACTAACTAACCATTTTTTTTTTTTTATTTAAAAGCTAACAACAAATACAACTCATATTTTTCTGCAATTAAAATGAAGATAAATTCTCAGATAAAAAGAACATAGATTTAAATAAAACTGATTTTTCCATATTACAAAGACTATTGCATGCAATTCAAAAGTAACTCTTTTCAAAATAGAAAATAGAAATATATCTAGCTTTTTACAACACTAAAGATATTCTGCAACATTTACAGGATGTTTCTTTATTTAACTACAATAACAAATCTCATGTCTATATTTTAACTTGCCTCTCATTTCAACGAGTGAGGGTGTATTTCTCCTATCAAAACTAATAACTACAAATGAAAATTAGGTTTCTTCAACAATAATCTTCTGCAACTTTTCACTTGTCCTATTTTTTTTCTCCCGACATTCCTGCATAATAAATCACAAATATGACAATGGAGTGCTCACCTCCCAGCCTAGGCTAACTGGTAGCCACCCCTGAGCTCGGAGAACCAAGCCCTAGATGGGTAACAAACATGCAAACACATAGAAGGAAGGAAGCACACAAATTTCAAACACACTCCCAACTTGGCTACACTGCACCACACTTTGGTGATGACCTTTTCAAGGGTGGTAGTGGACCAATACCGTGAGGAGAACTGCAAGTATGGAAAAACAAGTAGCCACCTCATGGCACAACAAATACATCAAGAATTTCAACCCCTTATTCCTTATGCCCCCCAAAGGCATTCTAGCCTTATATCCCTCCTTATGACCCCCATTGCACAAACAAGCGATGCAGCAAGGGTTGCACAAAAATCCCTTGTGATCGTCTCAAAACGAGAGTCTCTCACTCGAGGGTTGTCACTGCTACCACCCACAAGATCCTCCTCTCTCCCAAGAGTAAGAGGTCTTGAGAAAACTCCCAAAAACACAGACAAAACATAATGCAAAAATACCAAATGAAATTCCTAAAAAAAAAACATACAAGAAAACAGATTTCTTACACCAACATACTTTCAAACACATGCAAAGAAAAAGAAGTCATTTTAAAGATTATTGAAACCAACTTTAATTTGCCCAAAGGTAGGATAATATTTGAGGAAGAGTTGCCCAAATCCAAGGATCTTCTTCTTCTACCCTTAGTCAAATTTTCTATTCAAATCTTTTCTATTCTTTTCAAAAATTCTCTTGTCTCCAAAAATGGAGAGTGGGTGATTACCCTTAAATTTTCAAATTCTTGCTTAAGAAGCTCATTCTCTCAGTTCTCACAAGTTTCTAAAAACTAAAGAGGAAAGTAAGAGTAAGAATGGGAAAGAGAACTCTCATTCGAATAGGAAAGTTTTCAACTAGGTTCAAACTTCTAATTTCAATTTTCGCACAACTCAGATTAGCCAAATTTTAAAGTGTCTAAAAGGTCACTTAGGAGTAGAAACTTGCCTAAAATTACCCCTAACCCTTAGGTATAACTTATGGGCTTTAGGAAACCCTATTAAACTACCCCTAGGTGTTCATTTAACCCATTTTAAACCCCTCTAAAGTTTATTTTCGGGTCAAACATATGTTGACCTCTACAAAGATTCTTTTCCCAAGGTATTTATGACATCACGTTACATTAATTGAAAAGGCTATAGTTGAACACTTTCCCACCAAGAGACAAAAATAAAACATTTAAACTTAAATCCACACATGTGTCAAGTGACACAAATAAAACACTTTTACAATTTAAAACATGAAATCGTCTCTTGTGGATTTTACACAATAACTTTAAATAACACTTAACACACATGCAGCATATACTGTTATGAATAAAATACAACACAAACGGGGTGTTGTCTCTCCAAATAGACACCCCCTATCTTACGAACATACATAAGTCTAGGTTTGGTTCTCTGTAATTTTCCATGGTCACGTGGTTAATTTCCTACGCATCTCAATTTACACATTAGTACTTTCAAATATCCACATATAATATAATTCAAAGGAATAACAATACACATCATCACTTGCATATAATTTTCATCTGCACAGATTAAATACCTCTTTTATCAAGCAATTTCACATAAGCAATTTCATCCTAATTCACATAACTTAACCATACATCATAGTTCTATTATCATAGTAAAGTCCTACAAATTCAATAATGACATCTATCATTGCAATATCATCTTATCTAACAATCATGTAGTGTTCTATCTCATAAAGCATATAAGTAAATCATCAAAACATAGCAATGTTATCCAAATCCTGAAATCATATAAGTTCTAAGTTTCAAAATGCATCAAAATAAAGTATCCATAATAGTCTAAATATAAAATCCACTGAAATGTCAGACTGAGTCGAGGTGAGGCCTCACACCCTCCCCCTCTAGGCATGAACTTCCTCTTGGAGTTCATCAAAGAGGTGGGGGTACTCTGATCTCATACGTGTTGTGTCCTCCCATGAAGCCGTAACCTCATCATGGCAATCCCACTGGACCCTAACCTGGTCCAGCTCTCGACCTCGAAGGGCCAGTGCCCGGCATGCCAAAATGCAAATGGGCTCCAAAGCTAGTTTCCCATCTGACTCCACCTGCAAGGCATCCCAATCTAAAATGTGAGACTCATCATAGATATATTTTCTCAAAATTGATACATGAAACACATCGTGGATGCGTGACAGGCTAGGTGGAAATGCTAAACGATAGGCAACTAGGCCTATCCTTTCAAGAATCTCAAAAGGTCCTACAAAGCGAGGTGCGAGCTTAGAACCCTTTCTGTAACGGATTGGACTCTTATGCAGTCGCACTCTCAGGAAGACTCTATCTCCAACCAAGTAGCTATGATCTATCCTCTTTGCATCAGCATATTTCTTTTGTCTATCCTGTGCCTCTCTGAGATGCTGCCTAATCAAATCCACCTGCTATTCCATATCCCAAACTATCTCAGGACCAATAACAACTCTGTCCTCTATGCGATCCCAACTCAAGGGCGTCATGCAAGGCCTGTCATATAATGCCTGATAGGGTGGCATCCCCAAAGAAGTGTGATGCCCATTGTTATAGGCAAACTCCACTAAGGGAAGATACTCCTCCCACCAGGTCTGATGATCCATGACGTACATGGGAAGCATATCCTCTAGCACCTGATTGACCCTCTCTGTCTGACCATCTATTTTTGGGTGATAGGCTGTATTGAAATTGAGCTTAGTGCCCATAGCTTCTTGTAATGACTTCCAAAAGGAAGAAACGAAAAGAGAATCCCTATCAGAAATAATCTTGCAGGGCATGCCATGAAGTCTAACAATGTCTCGCAAGAACACCTGTGCTACTGTTGGAGCTGTGAATGTAGTACGGACTGGTGAAAAGTGAGCTACTTCGGTTAGCTTGTCAACTGTCACCAAGATAGCATCATGGCAACGAGAAGACATAAGAAGACCAATGATGAAATCCATGGATATAGTATCCCACTTCCACTTTGGTATTGCATGAGACTGGAGTAACCCACCTGGATGGCGGTGCTCCGCCTTTACTCTCTAAAACTCAAGGCATTGAGCTACTATCTCAGCAATGAGCTGCCGCATTCCTGGCCAATGATACAACTGCCTCAAGTTAGTATGCAACTTTTTAACCCCAAGATGCGCTGCATAAGGAGCTCTATGAGCCTCCATGACAATTAACTCACAGAACCCTCCGGAGGAAGGTACACAAATGCGCCCTCTATGGCGTAATAGTCCATCGAACTCCAAAGAATAATCCACATATTTCCCTTCTAGAGTAACCTGAGATCGTATTACCTGACCAACCTCTACATACCATCCATCCTCTGGCAAGTGCTATAGTATACGATCTCTCAAATCCATGCCCATAGATATGGTGTAAATTTCGTGACGTCTCCTACTCAAAGCATCTGCAACTATGTTTTCCTTTCCTTTGATGTAGTGAATGTCAAAATCATATTCGCACAAGAACTCCGTCCATCTCCTCTGACGTGCATTAAGGTTCAACTGAGTGAAGATGTACTGAAGACTTTGATGATCTGAATGCAACTTGAAGTGATGACCTAAAAGGAAGTGTCTCCACCTCACAAGTGCATGCACTACTGATGTGAGCTCAAGGTCATGAGTGGGATAATTAAGTTCATGAGTCTTAAGTTTCCTAGACTCGAAAGCTATGGCCCTACCATCCTGCATAAGAACTACTCCTAAACCCTCTAGTGAAGCATCTGTACAAACTATGAAGTCAGCTATAGGATCTGGTACAACAAGGATAAGAGTGCTAGTAAGTGCCTTCTTGAGTTCCTAAAATGCATTCTCACACTTCTCTGTCCACTCAAATTTCTTCCCTTTATGCTGAAGAGAAGTAATAGGGTGTGCAACTCTCGAGAATCCCTCGACAAAACGTCAGTAATACCCTGCTAAGCCCATGAAACTCCTGACCTCTATCACACTAGTTGGCGCTGGCCAATCCATAATAGCCCTAATATTTGATGGGTCAACTGAGATCCCATCACTGGAAATAACATGCCCAAGGTACTTGACCTCTGATCGAAAGAAAGCACACTTTGACAAACTGCCAAACAACTGATTATCCCGCAAACACTGCAATACCTATTTCAAGTGTTCCTCATGCTCCTTCTCATTCTGAGAATATATCAGTATATCATCGAGAAACACAATAACAAAATGGTCCAGAAATGTACGGAACACCCCATTCATAAGGCTCATAAACACTGTTGGGGCATTTGTAAGTCCGAATGGGACTACGGTGAACTCATAGTGACCATATCTAGTGCGAAATGTGGTCTTGTGGATATTACTTTCCACTATTCTCAACTAATGGTATCCTAACTTCAGATATATTTTGGAAAAGACTTTGGCACCCTGAAGCTAGTTGAATAAATCATCAATTCTGGGCAAAGGATATCGGTTCTTGATGGTTACTTTATTTAGCTGCCGATAATCCATACATAATTAGAGAGATCCATCCTTCTTCTTAACGAAGATGACTAGTGCACCCCAAGGGGATACACTAGGATGAATATGACCCTTCATAAGTTGTTCCTCAAGCTATATTTTGAGTTCATTTAGCTCATTTGTGGTCATCCTATAAGGTGCTCTAGAAACTCGCTCGGCTCCTGGTACTAGGTCTATATGAAAATCAATCTCTCTACGGGGTGGCATTCCTAGTAACTCTGAAGGAAATACATTTGAATATCCCTTAAGGATAGGATGGTCATTGAGGGATGTTTATTTTTCTTCCTCTTCTCCTCTGTCACTGATAGTGATAGCAAATAGTTGACATCCCTTCTGCATGCTCCGCTTAAGCTGCATTGTGGAGATCATATGAAGAGACACAGGCCTCTGAATCCTGGTGATAACTATGGGCGAACCATGATCATCCTCACACTTGATCTTTTTCAGGTGGCAATCCATCTTGGCTCTGTGGGCATAAAGCCAATCCATGCCAAGTACGATTCCGTAAGATCCAAGTGGGGTCACTCTAAGGTCTACTAAAGTGGTGGTCTTGCCAATCTACAGCTGACATGCCCTAACCTCTAATTCCACTGACACTCTAGCCCCTGAAGCTAATTCCACTTACCAACTAACATCCTGTCTAGTTGCCACTAGCCCACAACGCTCCATAACTAATGGAGATATAAAGGAGTCAATAGCTCCTGAATCAAACAAAATAGATACATTGTTACCTTTGATCATACCTATAGATTCGATAACCATGGCCTGATGCCCAGCCTGGCGGTAGTCAACCGCTGCGAATACTCTATGGGACCTGCCCATATCACCAACTGTCGGCTCTGAAGCGGCCATCCGTTGATTCCCTACCACCTGACCCTGAGGGCAATCCCTCACCATATGCCCCATGGTTCCACACGTAAAGAAAGCACCCCGTGCCTGGAACTGGGCGCCCTGAGGCCTAGAGAAAGCCTAACCTCCTATCCTACTGGATCCACTGTACCCACCCTTGGAGGACTGCTGAGTCCTCGCCAGTTGTGTGTACTACCCCTGTGCTCTCTGATCACGTCACTGTCCCTGAGTCTGCCACTATTTGGGCTTGGAGCCCTGCTGATACTATGGAGGCTTCTACCTCTAGTTCTGTGGTGTCTGTTGCGAAGGAGGGGGTTTGGAGAATCCCTGAGAATTTTGGTTGTTTCCTTTCCAATGTGGTTTCTAGAATCCATAAGTCTGAGGTGCAGAATTTTGGTTCTGAAACTGATCCCTATTGTCCTGTGGTCTGACCTGAATTTCCTCGGCAATTAGTGCCTTCTCCATAGCAACCCGAAGGCTCTCTGGAGTGGACATCCTAACAAGCCTGGCTATACCGGCATTTAACCCTCTGATGAAGCGGTTTACAAGAAGTTTCTCATCCTTTAGATAATCTACATAAGGCAACAGCTCAAAGAATTTACTCTCATACTGGGTTACTGACAAGCCTTTTTGTTGGAGATCGTGAAATTCATCTATACGACACTGCCTGAAGTTCTCTAATAGGTACCTCTCACGGAACCTCTCTGTGAATATCTCCCAAGTGAGAGTATCAGGAACTAATCCGCATTGTACTCTTCCTGTCTCCACCAAGTGGAGGCCGACCCTCTCAGTAGATGAACTGCGACACGTGCTTTCAGGTTGCTCTCGTAAGAACACAATGCAAAGCACCTCTCAAGACTCAAAAGCCATGCCTCGACCTCTACCCCATCGATAGAACCTCTGAAGGATGGTGGCTGGAGGTGCATGACCTCCCTGATAAGATCCCCTGGATCTTGACGAGCTCTCTTGGTTCCACCACTGGAGGTGGTCCTGGCATATGCACAGACTCTAGCTCATTTCCACCCTGACTCTCTACAGGAATGGGAGGTGGGCTCCTGCTTCATTCTCTATCAACAGATCTATGACTCCCAGAGTCATGACTTCTAACCTGAGGGTTCTCTGTTGGGATCCTTTCCTGAACTATGCCAATAAGATTCTGTATTGTTGCTAAGAGGTCTCGGTTAGGTTCATTTGGCTGTTTGGGAGGTGCTCCTGGGTTCTCCTCTAGAACCAATGCCTCCCTCACTACCTCTTCGTGTGCTATGCGCACATGTCTAGGACCCCATCCACGCTTGCGAGCTTGTCGCATTGTCAGAGGCATCCTAAGAGGAAAATAAGGCAAAATAATTAATTAATTTCTTTTAGAATAATATTAATTCAATTAAATTTAAAAGTCTAATAAAATCAATTTAACAAAATAATTTAAATAATCTAAGGCGAAACGTAAGTGGAGTAAGGTTCCTAGTGCGGAAACCTTGCTCTGATACCAAAATGTCGTGCCCAAAATTTAGGGCAAAAACAGAATGATTTTTTTTTTAAAAAATATAAAATTAATTAACAAAGTTTCACTAACCCGACATGCATTAACATGTTTACCATATCAATATTCGAGCTAACTCTGTTACTAAACCAAGTAATGATATTAATTAAAATTTATTTTGCAGAAAACTAAATGTTTTAATTTATTTTCTCAAGATACCTAGTCAATGTATTAATTAAATCAAACTCATTAAAAATAGAAGATGAAGATAAATTTAATCTCCAATAAGACTATATAGTCTAAAAATCCATTTTTAAATCAATAATTATAATAATCGTTTGAAGTGTCATTTAATTTAGATAATTTAATTTACACGGGCAAAATTAATTACGAGTAGCTATTAATCGACTTGGAAAGCTAATTAAAAATTATTTTTCTAGCATCCATTCTAGCCTCAAAATGAAAGGTGCTTAAATTAATCCCTTTTAAATCCAAACTTAAAATTTAATGCTCTAATTAAATTAAGTAGGGCATGATTAAGTTTCTATCACACTAAATACATTTAAAATATAAGATTAGGCTTTATTCTTTAAATTTATTTTTTTCAACTTCCTATTTGTATATCATATATGGGTATTTAAATATTTAAATCCCTATATAAATACATACCCAAATATATATATATATAATCTTCTAAAAGATTTTTCCAACTTAATAGCAATTAAGCCCTACAAACCCTATTTAGGGATCTTCCATTATAAAATGGCCCTAAACTAAATGAGTTAAACATTTTATTTTATTTTATTACCCTAGCCCTACCCGAGCTAGAGTTTAATATATATTTTTTTTGCTTAACCCCCATGTTGCAGGGCCAAGTTAAGGGGGAGTTAGCGGTGTAGAGGCGGATCAAGCAGAGGTGGGGATTTTTTTTTGGAGGCGGCTCGGCCATGGCCACCCACTGTGCATTGCACAGTGTTCGGCCTTGCCGCCCACTATGTAGCGCACAGTGTGTGGCCCCACCGTCCACTATGCACGGCATAGTGTGCGGCACCGCCGTCCATTGTGCATTGCACAGTGTGTGGCTCCACCGGCCACTATGCATTGCATAGTGCATGGCTTGCTCGTTGTTCACTGTGCGATGCACAGTGCTCAGCCCCTTTTTCCCCCATTTTTTTTTTTAATATTTTTTTTTAAAATTTATATATATATATATATATATTTTATATATTTATATATATATATATATATATTTTATATATTTATATATATATATATATATATATATCTCAATATATTTTACATGCAAATTTTTTTAAAACAAAAAAAAAAGAAAAAGTAAATCATTATGTTAAATAATATATATATATATATATATATTTAATGGTATATATACTTAGGCTTACATTTTCATTTGTTTTGCAGGGTATTTATATGACATGTTTATATAAAAGTATATATAAATATATTCATGATTTCTACATGTATGTATATATATATTTATTTATAACTTATAGTATTATTTCTTTTCTTAAACTAACATCAAAATCATGGAAGATTTTGAGTTACAATTGTAGGAAAGGAAGTATAGTAATAAGTCTGTTTAATGCAGGGATATTTTCCAGAAACTATATTGTACTCTATTGATTTACAGAAAACAGAATTATAAAATTATTTTTAAATCTACAATATGCATGCAAATCTAGTTATTGCCTCTCCTATTTATGTTTTATATTCTAAGTGCCTAAAAATGGAATAAATTTCCTGCTAAACTATTTTTCATAACACTTCGGATATAATTTTTTTGAAACTTAAGAAATACTATTTTAGGAATACATTATCTTTTTTCTGCAATAAATACATTTACTGATTCTACAATTATTACAGCAACTAATTAACCATTTTTTTTTTTTATTTAAAAGCTAACAGCAAATACAACTCATATTTTTCTGCAATTAAAATGAAGATAAATTCTCAAATAAAAAGAAGAACACAGATTTAAATAAAATTGATTTTTCCATATTACAAAGACTATTGCATGCAATTCAAAAGTAACTCTTTTCAAAACAGAAAATAGAAATATATCTATCTTTTTACAACACTAAAGATATTCTGCAACATTTACAGGATGTTTCTTTATTTAACTACAATAACAAATCTCATGTCTATATTTTAAATTTACAACTTGCCTCTCATTTCAACGAATGAGGGTGTATTTCTCCTATCAAAACTAATAACTACAAATGAAAATTAAGTTTCTTCAACAATAATCTTCTGCAACTTTTCACTTGTCCTATTCTTTTCTCCCGACATTCCTGCATAATAAATCACAAATATGACCATGGAGTGCTCACCTCCCAGCCTAGGCTAACTGGTAGCCACCCCCGAGCTTAGAGAACCGAGCCCTAGATGGGTAACAAACATGCAAACACATAGAAAGCAGGAAGCATACAAATTTCAAACACACTCCCAACTTGGCTACACTGCACCACACTTTGGTGATGACCTTTTCAAGGGTGGTAGTGGACCAATACCGTGAGGAGAACTGCAAGTATGGAAAAACAAGTAGCCACCTCATGGCACAACAAATACATCAAGAATTTCAACCCCTTATTCCTTATGCCCCCCAAAGGCATTCTAGCCTTATATCCCTCCTTATGACCCCCATTGCACAAACAGGCCATGCAAAAAGGGTCACACAAAAATCCCTTGTGATCGCTCTCAAAACGAGAGTCTCTCACTCGAGGGTTGTCACTGCTACCACCCACAAGATCCTCCTCTCTCCCAAGAGTAAGAGGTCTTGAGAAAACTCCCAAAAACACAGACAAAACATAATGCAAAAATACCAAATGAAATTCCTAAAAAAAAAAATATACAAGAAAACAGATTTCTTACACCAACATACTTTCAAACACATGCAAAGAAAAAGAAGTTATTTTAAAAATTATTGAAACCAACCTTAATCTACCCAAAGGTAGGATAATATTTGAGGAAGAGCTGCCCAAATCCAAGGATCTTCTTCTTCTACCCTTAGTCAAATTTTCTATTCAAATCTTTTCTATTTTTTTCAAAAATTCTCTTGTCTCCAAAAATGAAGAGTGGGTGATTACCCTCAAATTTTCAAATTATTGCTTAAGAAGCTCATTCTCTCAATTCTCACAAGTTTCTAAAAACTAAAGAGGAAAGTAAGAGAGAATGGGAAAGAGAACTCTCATTCGAATAGGAAAGTTTTCAACTAGGTTCAAACTTCTAATTTCAATTTTCGCACAACTCAGAAAAGCCAAATTTTAAAGTGTCTAAAAGGTCACTTAGGAGTAGAAACTTGCCTAAAATTACCCCTAACCCTTAGGTATACCTTATGGGCTTTAGGAAACCCTATTAAACTACCCCTAGGTGTTCATTTAACCCATTTTAAACCCCTCTGAAGTTTATTTTCGGGTCAAACATATGTTGACCTCTCCAAAGATTCTTTTCCCAAGGTATTTATGACATCACGTTACATTAATTGAAAAGGCTATAGTTGAACACTTTCCCACCAAGAGACAAAAATAAAACATTTAAACTTAAATCCACACATGTGTCAAGTGACACAAATAAAACACTTTTACAATTTAAAACATGAAATCATCTCTTGCGGATTTTACACAATAACTTTAAATAACACTTAACACACATGCAACATATACTATTACTAATAAAATACAACACAAACGGGGTGTTGTCTCTCCAAATAGACAACCCCTGGCTTATGAACATACATAAGTCTAGGTTTGGTTATTCGTAATTTTTCATGGTCACAGGGTTAATTTCCCGTGCATCTCAATTTACACATTAGTACTTTCAAATATCCACATATAATATAATTTAGAGGAATAACAATGCATATCATCACTTGCATACAATTTTCATCTACACAGATTAAATACATCTTTTATCAAGCAATTTCACATAAGCAATTTCATCCTAATTCACATAACTTAACCATACATCATAGTTCTATTATCATAGTAAAGTCCTGCAAATTCAATAATGACATCTATCATTGCAATATCATCTTATCTAACAATCATGTAGTGTTCTATCTCATAAAGCATATAAGTAAATCATCAAAACATAGCAATGTTATCCAAATCCTGAAATCATATAAGTTCTAAGTTTCAAAATGCATCAAAATAAAGTATCCATAATAGTCTAAATATAGAATCCACTGAAATGTCAGACTAAGTTGAGGTGAGGCCTCACAAGAATAAAGAAAGTCTTTTGTGCAAGGGATATGCTCAGGTAGAGGGCACAAATTTTGAAGAGACATTTTCACCAGTTGCAATATTTGAAGCTATAAGGATGTTCTTGGCATTCTCAGCATATAAAGGATACAAAGTATATCAAATTGATGTCAAATCTACATTCTTGAATGGAAATCTAGAAGAAGAGGTGTACATAGAGAAACCTAAAGGCTTTCATCTGCATGAAGATGACAAATTTGTTTGCAAATTGAAGCAAGCATTATATGGTCTAAAGAAGGAACCTAGAGCATGGTACTCTAGGTTGGATAAATATCTCCATCAACAAGGTTTCAGAAAAGGAAATGCTGACAACAATTTATATATCAAGGTAGATGGAGACCACATGATCATAGTAGTTGTATATGTAGATGGCATCATCTTTGGAGGTAACATAGATGTTATATGCAAAGAATTTGCTGATTAAATGTAGTAAGAATTTGAAATGTCCATGCTTGGAGAGTTATCATATTTTATTGTTTTGTAAATATCACAACAGGATAAGGGCATATTCATTTCTCAAACCAAGTATGCTAAAGAAATGTTAAGGAAGTTTCAAATAGAGGACAACAAACTGGTTAGTACCCCTATGGTAATAGGATGCAAGTTGAACAAAGATGATGAGTCACCTAGTGTTGATCAAACCTTGTATAGATCCATGATTCAAAGCTTGTTGTATCTCATAGCTTCCAGGCCTAATATTGTGCAAGTAGTGTGCATGGTAGCTAAATTCCAAGATGCTCCAAAGCAATCACATGTAAATTTTGTTTGATGAATCTTCAAGTATCTGTAGGGAACACTTATAGATTATGGTATCCAAAGAAAGGAGATTTCACTTTGCAACCCTATACAAGTGTTGATTGGGTAGGATGTGTAGATGATAGGAAGAGCACCAGTGGTGGAGCTTTCTTAGAGATAGATTAGTCTCATGGCATAGAAAGAAGCAAGAGTCCATTTGACTATCAACTACTAAAGCAGAATATATAGCAGCTGCTACATGTTGCTCATAGGTTTTGTGGATGAAGAAAACTCTCAAGGACATTCAAGTAGAGTTTTTGGATCCTATTCCAATCATGTGTGACAACTCAAGTGCAATAAATATCTCAAAGAACCCTGTTATGCATTCTAGGACAAAGCACATTGCAATCAAATATAATTTTCTTAGGGAAAAGGTTGCTGAGAAAGAAGTGAAAGTTGAATATGTTTGTATTGGTGAGCAAATAACTGATATCTTTACTAAGCCACTGCCCAAGGATAGTTTTGAGTAATTGAGACAAAAAAATGGGTGTTGTCTCACCCTCCTTCTGCACTTAAAGCATTGATTTGAGATCCATGGTTCAAGGGGAACATATTGTTTCTTCACTTTCCACCTTGAACCTCATGTATAGTCTCAAAGGGAGATCTAAATTTTTGTAAGCAGTATTGGCACTCCTTTTTATATTGTAATAATGGTTCATCTAGCTTAGAGGCAACAAAGGTCAAGAATTTGAAAAGGAAAATTCTAATGTATTGTAGATGTGTCATGATCAAAACTGGAAATTTCATTCATTGCTATAGAAAATCAAGAGGAATTTCATGAAAATTTGACAATTAGTTTCCATACCCTTTGCCATTGTTATCAAAGGGGGATAAATGGTGCCTTCACGTAGGGGGGGAAAGAATGGTCTGTGAATGATTCTGCAAGTATGTTGACATTAATGCCAAAGGGGGAGATTGTTGGCATTATTGTTATTGATGTCAAAAGGATGTCAAATGGTTGCAAAGAAGAAGGTAGATGTCAAGGGGTGTCTAGAGGTTGTAGGTCACTGAGATGTAGATAGCATTCACACACCGTACTAGATTCATAATCTTCAAGTAGCAGTCATCAAGGTTTTGACCAGTTTGATTGTCTTCACATGTCGGTCATGTCAGAAATAGTCACCAATTCCATTTCCAACTGCATTTGTCTCACATGTATTTGTTGGTTCCATGTTGTGTTGATGTGCAGGGAAGAGACCCTATAGAATAACATTGTTGACAGATCAATCAGGCTATCCTCTTATCCCATGGCATTCCTAAGAGAGAGTTTTGATCTCATGGGATAACATTTGTGAAGAGCATATGATGTTTATTCTTATCCTATAGTATGTTACTTGAGCATTGAGTGCCCCATGGGTTAACTTAAGTTTAGTGAATAAAGTGGTCCTCATTTGTCCACATGTTGGTATCTTAGTGGTCTGCTTATGTTTTGTTGTGTTCATGTAATAGTCATCATGTATGATCAGGCTCCCTGCTATCCTGCTCCAAGAAATATGAAGGAGAGGTTACCTCATGAGATAACACAAAAAGCTAAACAAAAGACGTATCTCACTATCCCACATGAGACAAGGATGATGTCAATGAACCTGCGGGATAAGAGAAACAAAAGGAAGTGAAGGGCCTACTTATCCCGCATGACCAAGATGGGATGTGAAGATGCTCAGGGGATAAGGAAAAGTGAAGGGAAGAGAGTGTGAGACCTTATCCCGCATAAATCAAGAGGCACACAAAATTTTGTGTGGGCTAACAAGTGAAAGCATGCCATAAAGAAAACCTTATCCCGTGCAAGACAAATGGTTATGCGGTGATCCCATGGGATAAGAAAAGGCAAAGGTTCACAACAGGAAGGAAATTGTTATGGGATAAGAGTATAAAGAAAAAAGAAAGGTTTCCTTATCCCGCACATCTCCATGAGGATAAGGAAAGGGTCATGGGACAAGAAGATTCTTGTCAAGGGAAGACAAAGTGATGTAGCCATAACCGGTAATAAACCCTCAAAAGAGTCAACCAGCTTATGCAGTAAGAGATACCCAATGAAAGTAGTAAGAAAACATAACAATTCATATAAACAAATTATATTCAAGCCATATAACTTCCGGCAATCATCCGATAATCATCACATTATCATCAAAGAATATCTGATAATTAATCAGTTACATGCAGGCTTCAAGCCAGAAACAACCCAGCCAGGACTCTAAAGATCAACTAGATCACAACATGCAAATCTCAATCCTTATTCTCAGTTCTACTTCCTCTGCCCTTATAAATGATTACATAAAATTATATTTATACACATTGGAACATATCCGGATTGGCCTCAAAATATTGCATTCACCAATGCAAGAAAATGAAACATGTATTTAGGTCAGCCCTAATATTTAAGAAATCCTTCTGGAAAATAACAAGTGATGCGGTTCAGTAGGAAGGTTTTCCACACACCAAAGAACATCGAACAAGACCCAAGATAGATCCACATGCCAAGAATCGTGCCAGTAATGAAGGAAAACTAACCGGTAAGCACAAGAACTATCTCGGGAACCCACAAACAGCCAACTGGAAGCGATAATTGATCAGAGAAGAACCCAAATGAAATAGAAATCTGGAATCAACCACACGAAACCGTCAGAAAACTACAAACAAGATCTGCCATGAAGAACAAGCAACTACCAGTGCATACCGTTAAAAATACTAAAACTACACAAAGAACTAAACAAGAAAGGAAATGTTTTTGGTTGATGCAAGATTGCTCATCGATCGAGGATGCTTCTGCATCACAAAGCTTATCCTGCATTGTCTTCAAAGGAGCAAAGAAACCTTATCCCACATGGGTTAAGAGACCATTCTAATGTGGTGAGGCCTAACAAGGAAAGAGGAAAAGCTACTTGAGAATAACAAAAACTTATCCCGCGTAGATCATGCATGAAGTTCAATGGATCTGAGAAGCTCGAGCATCCACATTGGCATTGACCAAGTTCTTGTCCTGACAATGTGGCATGCACAAATCAAATCAAAAGACACATGTCGAAAAGATGAGTGGTTATTTTGTTGACATATTTGAAGATTGTGACCAACTTTGTAGCCATGTATTCAAGCAGATAAACTCAAAGGTCCATGTAGATGATTTACCAGGTTTGACCAAGTGACTTGGATACTGAATAAGAATATGTTTGCATGCCTATATGCAAAATGATCTACGTGGAGGCCAAACAACCTTGACCATCTGATCTGGACAAAGTTTATGAAGACATGAGGCTCCCTGATGAACAGAGAATGAATCAGATATGCTGAAGTCAGTGATGGTGGATTTTAGTGTGGTAGTTGATGATCTTATTTGGGTAGGTCGATAGAGGATGGATAATGCATTAATGGCTACTAAGTTGTAGATGGTTGATGGGATCGAGGAAATCAACAAAGGCAAAATCAAATCTGTTGGACAGATCAAGTTTGCTAAAAATAGAAACCCAGTACAAAGATTAATCAAATGAAAGATCAAATGCATTTACTATAGGTGGCAAGTATGAGATCATATTCAGGACAAAGAATAAAATCTCCAAAGTTGCAGACCTCCAAGACAACCAACTTGAATAAAATATTCAAGATTGTTGTAGAAGAAAAATTTGATATGTACAGACTCAATCTAATTTAGCAGTAGTTGTAAATGTGATTCGATTTTGGTAGGTGTGATAGATGTAGAAGGGATATTTTGTTTGTTCAAGAGAGATGTGAAGGGAGGTGAAGTACAAAAAGTATGGCTGCTGAGAGTTGAGTGAGTATTAATAGAGAGGGAGATAGAGGGTGTAGCTATTAAGAGAAAATAGTGTAATAACAGAGCATTTTAGAGAGTAATGTTGTAGTAGAGAGAAGAAGATAACCAGAGAAAGGAGGAAAAACAAAGGAAAACTTTCAGCAGGCAAAGAAAGTCATTTACATGATATGAGAAATTTGTAAGTGTTGCAAAACTCATTTGTAATAAGGGTTTATCATTGCATTGTAAACTTGAACAATCACTCTAAATCTCTAAGTAGGTGCTCAAGGAAGGGGTAGGTGCCCCTTTGAGTAGGTTCTCATAAAATTAGGGTTTGATTCTCCTTGGGCTAGTGCTCCTTGGGTTGGTGCTTTGAACATTGTAAACTGTTATTTACTATGAGGGTGGATTGTAGCAGTAGTCTCCATGAGTTATTCTCATCGAGGTTTTTCCCACATTGAGTTTTCATTGTACATGTGGTGCTATGTAATGTTCTCTTATGTGTGTTTTTATGTTTGCATTACATCCTTAAAATTTGCACACTAAACCTAAAGCTTTGAAATACACTAATTCACCCCCTCCCTCTTAGTGTCTAATTGTGTTCTTCAGCACCAAGCTTGTGGAAGTTGAAAAACTGCAACCCTGACTAGTACTTTCTACAACATCCATCCCCTTTAGGGCTTCCTAAAATAGATCTCTTTAAAATGGGATAGTTAAAGCATCCCACATCAATACATTGAGGTTGGCCCTCTTCATTTGTTCAACAATATTAAAGGGGATGGTAGCCTTAGTAGGGACCTTCATAGTGACTAGATCTGATTTTGGTGTGATAGGAACCTTAGGTGGCCCTCCCTCCTTGACATTTTGTGTCAAGTCTCTCTCTCTATTTGGAGCAGTCACCTTGTCAAATGAATTTGGCATTGAAGTTTGTAGGACAGGTTGTGAAGTGTGAGCTACATATGGAGTCTGAGCTACTACTACAGAATTAGCACTAGGGTTTATGGCCCTCCTTTTTGATCTTGTATTGTTGGCCACACTATCCCCACTTGGCTGATTCATTCCACAAAAATCAGCCTCCTTCCAATTCATGAAAGTTGTATCTCCCTATGGATGACCGAGATAGTCAGCAAATTGTTATTGCCCTGATGTTGTTGGCTCCTCTTGTTTCACCAGGGGCTGAGAAAACTCATCGTTATAGAATGAGACTTGATTATGTGGCTAATTACATGGGACACACCAATCTTGTTCCTGAACAAGATTATTCTATGTTGGTAATAGTTCCTTTGAAGTACTTGCAACTATGGGATTCAAACTGTTCAAGGGCCTAGCATTGCTCCATTGGTCCTACCCATGAAACTTAGGCCTATGTTGCTGAGGATTCTAATTTTGGGGGTGATAAGGCCTATTGTTAGCCTGCAATAACTCTCTTGACTAAGACCAAATTATTCCCAAACCCCTGCAGTTGTTGTTGTAATGGATTGATCATTTTCTCCATCGACATATCAGGAGAGGCCTATAATTCCTTAATTTCATAAGATAAGAGAGAGGATGCACGTGTGAGCAGATGGCTTGTGGAAGCCACTAGAATAGGAGCCAAAACAGGCTGTTGTGGAGAAGCCTTTGTAAATAAGGGCATTGGGGAACTAGGAGACAACTTTCCTACTTGTATTAAGCAATTTTTTGCCCTTATAGCAGTCTCATAAGCTAATGGGAGATTGTTTCCCCCCATAGATTGAATCATTGCAGCTATGTCACTATTCAAAGCCTTAAGTAAATATAGAAAATCATGGTTTGGTGAAGGATTTACTAATGATGGGATTCTATCCCATGTCTTTTGAAATCTATAGTTGAAGACACCCATGAACTCATATGGTGCCCCTTTTATTGTGTTCATTTGCTCCATAAGTGATACATGATCACTTTTGTCTTTGAAATGCTTACATAACTTTTCTCCTAACTCATCTCAATTGTGAATGGAGTTAGGAGCCAGCCCTCTATACCATTGGAGGGCTTTTCTCTTGAATGAGGAGGCAAGAAGCCTCACTGCAACATTTTCCTTGGTGACATCGCACACAGTGCAGATGCTTGACACATCTTATATGTATTCCTTCATGGAGGTAGATGTCTCTCCTATGAAATATGGAATAGCCTTCAAGGCTTCTACTAGAATGTCATTCTTTTGAGCTAAGACTAAGGGACTGCCACCATTGAAGGTGACAAAGATACCTGCTCTTGGGACCGCCATTGCAAATAAGGGTATGTTGATATGGATTGCAGGGCCTCTAGATTGAGAAGGTCTGATAAAAGGAGGGGTAGATTGAGACCTTAAGGGTGTAGGTAATTCTCCTTGATTTTCCCTTGTAGATGACAACAAAATCCTATCTCGAGTTCTTTTGGAATTTGAATATGAAAGTTCAAAGTATTGGAAATTACCTCTATAAGATGCTCTGGTTTGTTATATTGCCTTGTAAGTGACAACCGGTCCTCACTAAGAGTCTGAATTTTGTCCTTAGAGTCACCAAGTGCTTGACTAACTACCTCCAAAGGATGGATTTCTAAGAGAAGAACTGAATCCTTAGCAAATATGTAGAAAGTGTGTCCCACCGGGTGTGCCAAAAACTATTGTCACAAAATTTTTTACCCTTGATGACCCAAGAAACCTTTATCATCAACCTTGTGAAATATTGAGTCAACCTCTCAAGTGTGGGACCTTGCTAAATGTGAGGTTGAATCTCCAGAGAAGGTCAACTTCCTCTTCAATCTGATTGCAGGTGTTGGACCAACCCAACACTGATAAAACTACTCTATGTTCTGACAGTGAAAAGGGAGAGAGATAAGGGTTGCATGAAATAAGGGGAATAAGGCTTGCACCTAGACTAAAAGTTGATCTACCCCCACTAGTAATTACACAGAACATCAATAAAATTTCCCAAAAGATACACAAATTTATATTTAAGTCTATCTCTCTCAGACTAAGTCAAGGTTCTAATTCTTAACAATGGCAGAGGAGCGAACAATGTTCTCAGATGCCACTCTAAGAGGAGCCAACACTAAAAAAAAAATAGGAAATCAGAAAAGATGCATTCACACAAATAGGTAAAAGAGATACACAAATTTGCATAAACTAAAACTAGGTAAGGATAGAAAATTTTATTAATGCAGAGACAAGGTGATTTTACAATTGCAGAAATCATAGATTACTATAAGAGAAAAAAGGAGAGAAGATCCCATCAAAATGTTACAAAATCTCTTTTATAGTTAAGCATAACTTAGAATTAAAAAAAAATGATGGAAACCCTAACCCCACCCAAGTTAGGTTACATAAAAAAACTAAGGGGGGAGAAGACGATCAGATCAAGAATGATCTGATAGTGTGCTACATCTAGCTCTGAGAGCATCCTCTGCCTCTGGAAAAGCAAAACTTCCCATCGGTAAAGTAATCCCTACCAACAAGCAAGGCCGAGCATACTTGCAGGGACAAAATTCTATGTTTTGCATTGAAGAAGGCATGGTGGCATCAAAAATCAGCCTGTAGGGGTCACCTCTAGAGTTAGACATTAAAATCTGGTGGTTGCACTCAAATCGGGTCCAAAATTGGGTGTCGACTAAGCACAAAACATCCTCGACCATTGGGTTGACAACCACCCTCCTATAGAGAGTTCAAAAACCAATGGCCACCACAAATTCAAATGTCCACTTTCAATCTGAGAGATTCACATGAAGATGGACACACAAGATCTCTCCACATAGACATCTAGCAAGCCTAATCAAAGATTAAAACATGGTCGTTGGATCGAGCCTGTATGAAGATCCAATGACCACAACTGGCTGACGTGGCACCTGGGTCCACATCTCACTCACTGTGTTTCATCATTGACTACTTTGAGTTCTTATCCTGCATGATCTTTGTGGGTCTATTTTTACCCCACACGATAAGCTTTTGCTTGTTTTCCTTGTTTTCTTATCTCGTGGTACCTTTTCACTCCTTGTTTTACCTCGCGAAATAAGCCTTTTATTGTTTTCCTTTATTCTCTTATCCCGCGGGAATGCATAGGATAAGAAAGTCCTTCACTTTCTTTGATTTCTCTTTTCCCGCATGACCTCTTTTCTTTTCTCCTTTGTTGTCTAAAGATGCTGACTAGGACCCACCAAACATTTTTCTCCATGCAGGATAAACATAAAGCCTCCTTTTACTTCAATCGCTTCCTATCCTGCGGCATCACATTGTATCCTTTTAACATCATAGGATAAGTAGAAATCCTACCTTAGTTAATTTCTTATCCCATGGGCTACCGCTAATGTCTTTATAACTCCATGGGATAAGAAAAATCCTTATCATTATTTCTTATCCCGCAAGACCTTTGTTGCATCTGTTTCACTTCCCGGGATAAGGGAAAAGCTTTGCCTTTGACTTCTCTTATTCCACAGGACCTTATCCCGCGTGGTCAATGTAATACCCTAAAAATGGTCATCTAAACCATGGGCCCCTAATCTCGACAACATCTTCAAGGTCCTAACCAAAGGCAATTAAATCAATCTTGAGCACAAAATTAATTAATTCTTCAATCATTAAATGTCACATGGAAAATCAATAACTCAATTAAATATTTATTTAATTAATTGAATCATTCCAAGAAAATCATTTTGATCAATTATCCTATTTAATTTATTAAATATCCTAGCATATTTAATTAATTAATAAATTTTCCATTTAATCATAAAAAAAAGGGAATTAATTTATCACAAAAGAGGAATTAATCATAAAGCAAGAGTTAAATTGAAAATAAAATAAAAGAATTGAATTGAGAGCAATCAAACTTGAGATATTTAGTTCTTCTAAATTGAGAACTTGAAATCAGAAAAGCAATTAAAAGGAATTTAATCATTCTCTAAAATTGGAACTCAAAGCTTTTGAGAAAAAGAAGTTCAGTTGCATTGAAAAGACTCTTTTA